>NW_028139093.1:0-462000 GCF_964270905.1 Leucopleurus acutus | reverse complement strand
TGGAAAATAATGCACTTGGCAAAAAAGGGCATATGTGTTTTATCCAGAGCTCTCATAACTGAGGGGAGGAGATTCCCAGCAGGCTCCAACTGCCACCTGAGGGCTCACATTGCCAAGGCAACGTTAGCATGCCAGGCAGGAGTTACCTCACAGCAGAGGTCCCACCTCACAGAAGGGTGAGAAACCCAGCCAACATCAGACTCTCACCAGAGGGCCCACATCACCAAGGGGATGGGAACCAGGCAGGAGTGTCTTCACATCAGTGGGGCCACATCATCGAAAGCTGAGGTACTCAGCACATGTGTCCTCAAACCAGAGGACCCACATCACCAAGGACCTCGGAGTGAGGCAGGCAGGAGTAGCCTCACAACACTGGGCACATAGAATAAAAAAGTGAGGAATCCAGCAGTGGGAACCTCCCAGCAGGCGGCCCAGAGCACCGAGGCTATGGGATCCAGGCCACAGTGAACTCACAGAAGAGGGCCCATGTCATGAAACTGAGCAACCCAGCCATTGGGACCTCAGAGCAGGAGGCCCACATCCCCATGGGGATGGAATTCTGGTAGGAGTGTCCTCGCACCACTGAGAACGTGTCAGAAAATTTTGGGCGACCAGCAGTTAGGGCCTGGCGCCAGAGGACCCTCATCACCAAGGGAAGGAGGCTCCCAGCAGGCTCCAACTGCCACCAGAGGGCTGACGTCGCCAAGGCGATGTGTGCCAACCAGGCACGAATGACCTCACAGCAGAGGGTCCACCTCAGAGAAGTGTGACGAACCCAGTCAGGATCAGACTCGCACCAGAGGGCCCACATCACCAAATGGATTGGAACCAGGCAGGAGTGTCCTCACATGAGTAGGGCCACATCATCTAAAGGTGAGGAACCCAGAACATGTGGCTTCAAACCATAGGACACCCATCACCAAGGGGCTGGGAGTGAGGCAGGCAGGAGGAGCCTCATAACAGAGGGCCCAAAAATAAGAAAGGTGAGGAATCCAGCAGTTGGAACCTCCCAGCAGGCGGCCCAGAGCACAGAGGCTAGAGGAACCAGGCCAGAGTGAACTAACACCAGACAGCCCACATCATGAAACTGTGAGCAACCCAGACATTGGGACCTCAGAGCAGAAGGCCCACATCCCCATGGTGATGGGAACATGACAGGAGTGTCCTGGCATCACTGGGCTCACATCAGAAAACGTGGGGTGCTCAGAAGTTAGGGCCTGACGCTAGAGGGCACTCATCACCGAGAGGAGGAGGCTCCCAGCAGGCTCCAGCTGCCACCAGAGGGCCAACGTCGCCAAGGCGATGTGTGCCAGCCTGGCAGGAGTGACCTCACAGCAGAGGGCCCACCTCACAGAAGGGTGAGGAACACAGCCAGGATCAGACTCTCACCAGAGGGCCCACATCACCAAGGGGATGGGAACCAGGCAGGAGTGTCCCCACACCAGTGGGACAACATCATCGAAAGGTGAGGATCCCAGCACATGTGTCCTCAAACCAGAGGAACCACATCACCAAGGGGTTCGGAATGAGGCTGGCAGGACTGGCCTCACAACACAGGGTCCATAGAATATAAAAGTTGAGGAATCCAGCAGTTGGAACCTCCCAGCAAGTGGCCCAGAGCACCGAGGCTATGGGATCCAGGCCGCAGTGAACTCACAGCAGAGGGCCCACATCATGAACCTGTGAGCAGCCCAGCTGTTGGGACCTCAGAACAGAAGGCCCACATCCCCATTGGGATGGGAACCTGGCAGGAGTGGCTTTGCACCACTTAGCACATATCAGAAAATGTTAGGAGCCCAGCAGTTAGGGCCTGATGCCAGGGGGCCCTCATAACTGAGGGGAGGAGACTCCCAGCAGGTTCCAACTGCCAACAGAGGGCCCACGTCTACAAGGTGGCATGCACCAGCCAGGCAGTAGTGACCTCACAGCAGAGGGCCTATCTCACAGAAGGGTGAGGAACCGAGGCAGGATGAGACTCTCACCAGAGGGCCCACAACACCAAGGGGATGGGAACCAGTCAGGACTGTCCTCCCACCAGTGGGACCACATCATCGAAAGGTGAGGAACCCAGCACATGTGGCCTCATATCAGAGGACATACATCACAAAGGGGATGGGAGTGAGGCAGGTAGGAGTAGCCTAAAAACAGAGGGCCCAAAGAATAAAAAAAGTGAGGAATCCAGCATTTGGAACCTCCCAGCAGGCGGCCGAGAGCACAGAAGCTATGGGATGCAGGCAGGAGTTAACTAACACCAGAGAGCCCACATCATGAAACTGTGAGCAACCCAGGCATTGGGACCTCAGAGCAGAAAGCCCACATCCCCATGGGGATGGGAACCTGACAGGAGTGTCCTGGCATCACTGGGCTCACATCAGAAAACGTGGGGAGCCCAGCAGTTAGAGCCTGATGCTAGAGGGCCATCATCACCGAGGGCAGGAGGCTCCCAGCAGGTTCCATGTGCCAACAGAGGGCCCACGTCGCCAAGGTGATGTGTGCAAGTCAGGCAGGATTGACCTCACAGCAGAGGGCCTACCTCACAGAAGAGTGAGGAACTCAGCCAGGATAAGACTGTCACCAGAAGGCCCACATCACCAAGGGGATGGGAACCAGGCAGGAGTGTCCTCACACCAGTGGGGCCACATCATTGAAAGTTGCCTAACCCAGCACATGTGGCCTCAAACCAGAAGACCCACATCACGAAGGGGTTGCGAGTGAGGCAGGCAGGAGGAGCATCACAACACAGGACCCATAGAATACAAAAGTTGAGGAATCGAACAGTTGGAACCTCCCAGCAGGCAGCCAAGACCACAGAGGCTATGGGATCCAGGCCACAGTGAACTAACACCAGAGAGCCCACATCATGAAATTGTGATCAACCCAGCCGTTGGAACCTCAGAGCAGAAGGCCCACATCCCCATGGGGATGGGAACCTAAGAGGAGTGCTTGAGCAACACTGGGCTCACTAAGAAAAGTTGGGGAGCCCAGCAGTTAGGGCCTGACGTCAGAGGGCCCTCATCACAGAGCTGAGGAGGCTCCCAGCAGGGTCCAATTGCCACCAGAGGGCTCATGTCAACAAGGCGAGGTGAGCAACCCAGGCAAGAGTTACCTGATAGTAGAGGGCCCACCTCACAGATGGGTGAGGAACCCAGCCAGGATCAGACTCTCACCAGAGGGCCCACATCACAAAGGGGATGGGACCCAGTCAGGATTATCCTCACACCAGTGGGGCCTCATCATCTTAAGGTGAGGAACCCAGCACATGTGTCCTCAAACCAGAGGACCCACATCACCAAGGGCCTTGGAGTGAGGCAGGCAGGAGTAGCCTCACAACACAGGGCACATAATATAAAAAACGTGAGGATTCCAGCATTTAGACCTTCCAGCAGGCGGCCCAGAACACCGAGGCTATGGGATCCAGGCCACAGTGAACTCACAGCAGAGGGCCCACATCACAAAACTGTGAGCAACCCAGGAGTTGAGACCTCAGCGCAGAAGGACCACATCCCCATGGGAATGGGAACCTGGCTGGAGTGTCCTCGCACCACTGGGCGCACATCAGAAAATGTGGGGAGCCCACCATTTAGGGCCTGACGCCAGAGGGCCGTCATCACCGAGAGGAGGAGGCGCCCTGCACGCTCCAACTGCCACCAGAGGGCTCACGTCTCCAAGGTGACGTGTGCCAGCCAGGCAGGAGTGACCTCACAGCAGAGGGCCTACCTCACAGAACGTTGAGGAACCCAGCCAGGATTAGACTCTCGCCAGAGGGCCCACCTCACCAAGGGGATGGGAACCAGGCAGGAGTGTCCTCACACGAGTGGGGTCACATCATCGAAAGGTGAGGAACGCAGCACATGTGGCCTCAAGCCATAGGACAGTCATCACCAAGGGGCTGGCAGTGAGGCAGGCAGGAGGAGCCTCACAACAGAGGGCACATAGAATACAAAAGTTGAGGAATCCAGCAGTTGGAACCTCCCAGCAGGCGGCTCAGAGCACCGATGATAAGGGATCCTTGCCGGAGTGAACTCACAGCAGAGGGCCCACATCATGGTACTGTGAGCAAGCCAGCCGTTTTGACCTCAGAGCAGAAGGCCCATATCGCCATGGGGATGGGAACCTGGCAAGAGTCTCCTCACTCACTTGGCGCACATCAGAAAATGTGGGGAGCCCAGCAGTTATGGCCTAAGGCAAGAGGGCCCTCATCACCGAGGGGAGGAGGATCCCAGCACACTCCAACTGCCACCAGAGGGCCCACGTCGCCAAGGTGACGTGTGCCAGACAGGCATGATTGACCTCACAGCAGAGGGCCCACCTCACAGAAGGGTGAGGAACCCAGCCAGGATCAGACTCTCACCTGAGGGCCCACATCAGCAAGGGGATGGGAACCAGTCAGGACTGTCTTCCCTCCAGTGGGGTCACATCATCGAAAGGTGCGGAACCCAGCACATGTGGCCTCAAATCAGAGGACACATATCACAAAGGGAATGGGAGTGAGGCAGGCAGGAGTAGCCTAAAAACAGAGGGCCCAAAGAATAAGAAAGGTGAGGAATCCAGCAGTTGGAACCTCCCAGCAGGCGGCCCAGAGCACAGAAGCTATGGGATGCAGGCAGGAGTGAACTAACAGCAGAGAGCCCACATCATGAAACTGTGAGCAACCCAGGCTTTGGGACCTCAGAGCAGAAGGCCCACACCCCAATGGGGATGTGAACCTGGCTGGAGTGTCCTCGCACCACTGGGCGCACATCACAAAATGTAGGGAGCCCAGCAGTTAGGGCCTGATGCCAGAGGGCCCTCATCACCGAGGAGAGGAGGCTCCCAGCAGGCTCCAAGTGCCACCAGAGGGCTCATGTCCACAAGGCGAGGTGAGCAAGCCAGGCAAGAGTGACCTCACATCAGACGGCCTACCTCACAGATGGGTGAGGAACCCAGCCGGGATCAGACTCTCAACAGAGGGCCCACATCACCAAGGGGATGTGAACCAGGCAGGAGTCTCCTAAGACCATTGGTCCCACATCATCGAAAGGTGAGGAACCCAGCACATGTGGCCTCAAACCAGACGACACACATCACGAAGGGGCTGGGAGTGAGGCAGGCAGGAGGATCCTCACAACAGAGGGCCCAAAAAATTAAAAAAGTGAGGAATCCAGCAGTTGGAACCTCCCAGCAGGCAGCCAAGAGCACAGAGGCTATGGGATCCAGGCTTCTGTGAACTAACACCAGAGAGCCCACATCATGAAAATGTGAACAACCCAGCCGTTGGGACCTCAGAGCAGAAGGCCCACATCCCCATGGAGATGGGATCCTAAGAGGAGTGCCAAAGCATCACTGGGCTCCCTAAGAAAAGTTGGTGAGCCCAGCAGTTAGGGCCTGACGCAAGAGGACCCTCATCACTGGGGGAAGAGATTCCCAGCACGCTCCAACTGCCACCACACGGCTGACTTCACCAAGGCAATGTGTGCCAGCCATGCAGGAGTGACCTATCAGCAGAGGGTCTCCCTCACAGGTGGGTGAGGAACAAAGCCAGGAACAGACTCTCACCAGGGTGTCCACATAACCACGTGGATGAGAACCAAGCAGGAGTGTCCTCACACTAGTGGGGCCACATCATTGAAAGGTGAGGAACCCAGCAAAAGTGGCCACAAACCAGAGGACCCACATCACCAAGGGGTTGAGAGTGAGGTAGGTGTCTGGACGGGCATATTTAACACTCATTTCCCACCAGGAAGAGGAATTAACCAAAGGCTCAGCGTGCCCTGCCAGAAGCAGATTAGGGCCTGAAGCAGTCTTGCGGGTTTGCGGCCAGCTCACAAGAAAGCGAGTTGAAGAAAGGAGCTCAGGGGCCCTGTAATTCACAAACCTGCAGAGTTATAAATGACAGATAACGTCCAAAAATATATTGAAGTAAGGCTGCGAAGAGGACTTGAAAGCGGGGCAGAATTGCAGGAAACCGATTTCAGGAGGTAGACTGGATTTGCATTTAAAGCATAGGAAAAGAGGCAGAACATCGACAATGATGCACTTGGCAACAAAGGGCGTATGAGTTTGTTCCTGAATATATTCAGGAAAAAACACATACGCCCTTTTTGGCAAACCAAGCAAGCTTGCAATGGAAATCCGAACTACTATGAAGTGTCACTTCCCCCCGGTCTAAAGGGCCACTGAGAAAAGTGTAAAATCCAGAAAGGCAAGACAGGCCATGGGGAAAAAGGAGCCTTGTTATGCTTATGGGCGGGATGTACATTGCCAACAGCCACTCTGGAGAAGTGTATGGTGTTTCCTGATACATCTGAAAAACAAAGCAACAGAATCTAGGGCATTTCCACTTATGGTCCTATAGCTTAGGGAAATTAAAATCAAAAAGACACAGCCACCCCAAAATTTACAACGGCTCTGTTTACAGGAGCCTCTTCTACAGTACAAGTTAAATATCCCAGAGAACAAATAATTGATAAAGAAGTTGCGGTACTTATGTACAACAGAATACCACTCAGCAATGAAATCTGTGTCACCAGGCCTGTACCAGCATAATGAGTGGATTGAGGCATGATGATTCTAAGTGAAATAAGTCACACAGAAAAAGAAACATCATAAGGTATCACTAATGCACGGAATGTAAACTTGGCTACACATGAACTGAATTACAAAACAGAACAGGGTCTCAAGTTTAGAAAACCAACTTATGCTTGCTTAAGGGGAAAGGTGAGTTGGGGTGCTGCATAAAACCAGAGTTTGAAATTAGCACAGATACCGTTCCATAAGCCAAATATGTAATAGACAAGACCTACCCGTTGCTCAACGAAATGGACTCAACAATGAGGTATCACCTCACACCTGTTAGAATGGGCATCATCTGAAAATCTACAAACAACAAATGCTGGAAAGGGTGTGGAGAAAAGGAACACTCTTCCACTATTGTTGGGAATATAAATTGATACAGTCACTATGGAGAACAATATGGAGTTTCTTAAGAAACTAATAATAGAATTACCATATGATACAGCAATCCCAGGACTGGACATATACTCAGACAAAACCATAAATCAAAAAGAGACATTCACCGCAATGTTCATTGCATCACTATTTACAATATCGAGGTAATGGAAGCAACCTAAATGCCCACAGACAGACGAATGCATAAAGCTGTGGTACATATATAAAATGGAATATTACTAAGCCATGAAAGGAATGAAATTGGGTCATTTGTAGAGACGTCGATGGATCTAGAGACTGTCCTACAGAGTGAAGTAAGTCAGAAAGAGAAAAACAAATCTTGTATATTCATGCATATATGTGGAACCTAGAAAAACTGTACAGATTAACCGTTTTGCAAGGCATAAATAGAGCAACAGATGTAGACAACAATCGTATGGACAACAAGGGGGGAAAGCTCTTGGAGGGGTGGTGGTGGGAGGAGTTGAGAGATTGGGATTGGCATGTAAACATTTATATGTATAAAGTAGATAACCAATGAGAACCTGCTGTATAAAAATATAAAATAAAATTCAAAATTAAAAAGAAATAAAATTTAAAAAATAAAACAGAAAAAACAATTATTCCCTTCACATACATGTATTTATATGAATAAATTATTTCCATGCTTATATCTGTAAATACAAAAAAGAGGAATAAAATCTACCTTGAACCAAAAACGAAAAAGAGAAAAAAAAAAACAGAACCCACCAGTTACTCAGAGGAAAACCGTATCAGGGCACTTGCTCCAGTTGTAAACAATTCTGAAGTTGGTCAGTGGTGGGGAATCGTCTCCCATTCAGCCAGCAGCCCCCACACAACAAGCGTCCTCATTGCAAAGCTGGGGCACCGTGCCGAGGCATCTGTGAGTAAACGTGAGCTGAGCCCCAGGCCACTTGCTGCTGAACTGTTCCCACCCTTCCCAGGTAAAACACCTGAATATATACAAGGACTTGAAAGCCTAGAGGAAGGGCCATGGAGCCACACGAGTGACAGCATGCCAGCTGACTTGGTGCCTGCAGGCCAGCCAGGATGGTCCTGGCCCTGGGTGCTCTTCTGGAAGATTTCCATTTCCCTGCCTGAGATACCCGTCCTGTCCCTGCCCCCACTGCTTTTTTCCTTCCTCACCTCTGCCCAGGGAGAAATTCCAGCAGCAGGTATGGGTGACACATCCTCTTCTTTAGCAGGTGGCAGCCTGGCATCTGCTGCAGAAAGTCCAGCAGAGCCCCACTCACACTGGGCCACCCACAAAGCCGTGGCCTCTCACTCCCTCCCACCAGCCCAGCCCCGAGACTGCTGACAGGGCAGAGAAAATGGCGTCAGGCACAGCTGCAGGGGCTTTTGCTGCCTGGAGTGGTATTTATATTGATCTCAACCCAGGCACACCTGGGGAGGGCTGGCCAGCATGGTAAGGCTGCCCAGGTAGCCAATCATCACCCCTCAGGGGCTCACAGTTGCAGAAAATGGAACTTGCTGAACCGGCCAGGTCCAAGGAACAGGTGTGGGCTCCTGAGAGTCAGGATAGACAAGGGGCTGCAGCTTTGGCTTGTTTTCTAATCATTTTATCTGGCCCATGAGTGGGAGACAACTTCAAGAAAACCCTCTCCTAATGAGAGGAACCCAGGAGTCAGGGAGAGGAGGGGTGGGTGGTGGTTGGAGACAGAGGCCTGGTGCCCTGGGTGCAGTGGAAGTCTCTGGAAGACCAGGTGGAGGGAGGCCACACAGAGTGATGCCCAGGGTCACAGACCTGTCGGAGCTGCTGTTTGTTAGTTCAAGTCCTGCTCTGAGGTGCTCTGTGTCAGCTCTGAGCGACAGGTGAGCTGGGGGTGCTCTTCAATGAGGGCTATGTGCACGGTTCCTGTGTGCCCAGCCCTGCCACGGTACCTGCAAGGGTAGCTCTGTATCCTGGGAGGGGCCTGACCATGAGAGCCCCGTGGGCTGGGTTGGGGGTGGGGTACCTGCCCAGGAGAGCTCCATATCCTGGGATTGGCCTGACCACGAGAGCCCCATGGGCTGCTGGGGACCTGGTAAAGGATGTCAGGACAGTCAGTGAAGCCACCGAGGATATACCTCCAGTTGCTCCTGATTCCTACACCCTGCTGGTCATTCTACCAACCACCAGGACATGGTATTCTGTATTAGTCTTCAATGATGCCTTCTTTTGTATTCCATTAGTCCCAGAGTCACAAGAAATTTTGGCTTGTGAGTGGCAGGACTCAACATACAACTAAAACAATACTTCCGGGCCGTCTTGCCCCAAGGGTTCAAAAATTCCCACACCATCTTTGGGGAAAGCTTAGCTAACGACCGAAAAGTTCTACCTCTGGAAAAGGAAACCCTCCTTCAATATGCAGACGACATTCTGATCGCCAGCCCTACTAAGGAGGCCTCTGAACTACCAAGCCAATAAAGGATAGAAGTTGTCCAAGAAAAAGCTCAAATATCACAGACTGCGGTGACCTGCCTGGGCTTCATTCTCACACAAGGTCAGAGAAGCCCATCCCAGGAAAGGGAAGAAACCATTTGCAGCCTTACCCCTTTCTAAAACTAGAAGACAGCTTAGGGGTTCCTGGGGAGGCCAGGGTTTGCTGCTTCTGGATCCCTAACTACAGTCTACTAGCTGGGCCTCTATATGAAACACTGAAAGGAAAAGATGATGATCCTTTTGAACAGAATCCAGAAGTGGCCTTTCAAGAATGGAAAGAGCAGTCAATTCAGACCCTTGCCCTGGAACTCCCTAATTGAGCTAAACCCTTTGACCTTTCCATTCCCGGTGAAAGGTGAATCGCCATTGGAGAATTAGTGCAAAAACTGGGACCACTTGAAATGGAACAACGCAAGAATGCCATCCAGGTAGGATAAACTACAGTCACCAAGGGGCTTGGCCCACTGCCACATCTGGCCAAGATACTGGCGGTATCTAAAAACCTGGAAATCAGCAGCCCAAAAGGCCACCTCCCTCCTAAGGGAAAAGGACCCCACGTGGTGATCCTAATCACCAACCATGCCCTGAAGTTGCAGGGTTCGCTCCGTGGGCACACCGACCTCGAGTGAGGAGGCCCTCCAACTCCAACATCCAGAGAGATAACCGGAGGCAACAGGGCACCATGACGACTCATGTGAACATCACTTGACCTGGAGTTTCTCTCATAAAACAACAATAGTGTGTCCCGAAGGAGTAGACTACTGCTTGCAGGACTTCCTGCACCGGAGGGGAGCTAATAATCTTGGCGGGGGAACCGTATATCACACTGTCACCATAGAAAAGCCTACAGACACCGTGATGATGGTGGCCAATAAGACCGGCTGGACTCCTGTTTACTTCAAAAGGCTGTTGACTCAGTGGCCATCATGGTCCTTGATCACCACTGACCCTGGACTGTCTGGGAGTTGAGCGGGCAGGGCTCTGACACCTGGTGCTGATTTTATGTTAATTCAGGGGCCTAATTGAAGAAAGAGCAGACTACTGGTCAGAGCATCTAGGCTGGCAGAAACGGTCAGCCTAAGGTGGCCGAACAAATGTGGGGCGGGGTGAAACCGGCCCCCACAGCGTCTCTGCACATCTCTTTCCTGGACCCTTAAAGGTCATTAGAATCTATAACACTTCCAATGCTGGTGCTCAGGCGGACGAGCAGGGAGGCAGGGGTCCTGGGGCCAATCAACGTCACCTGGAGGCTGCTGGGGAGAAGTTCTGACCCTCGTCCCCTGGTATGAGGGCTCCCAACTCAGCACTCAGCAGTTACAGAAGAAGGGTCTGCACCCTCAGCACTCCAAGAATGAGGAACGGGACAAAAGGCAGAGGAGGGGTTTGTCCCCAGCAAAGCCCATTAAAAATCCCTGGGAGATAAAAATAGAATCTGGGCAATAAAGTCAAGTCTGACCTTTTTTATCCTTTGTGCTTTGTCTAATTTCACGTGCTCCTAGGGTCCCGCATGCAGAGGTTCCACACCCGGCACTTCAGACCAGATTTCCTGGTGCAGAATGGCTGGGTCGACACCTCAGCTTCTGGGGCCCAGTGCAGACTCCGAGATATAGAGCCTGAGCTGCAGCCAACCCGGCCCTTGAGAGCTCCGCCCCCTCCCTCCCACTGACTCTGACAGGATCTCTACACAGCAGCCCAGCCCACAGCCCACGGGGTAGTGCATGCTCTCACCTCTCCATTCTCTGATGAAAATATAAAGTTTCCTTTGCTTGGGAACCAAACTCAGTCTCGATCTGTTGGCCCCAATGACACTGGGCAGGGGGACACTTGTTGGGGTCCACTCTGGAGGATCAGTAACAGAAATTGAGACTATTGTAACTTCAATGAACAGATGTGTGAGCCAAACTGTAGTTAACATAGAACAGTTTATAAGGCTCGGGTAAAATAAGATGTTTCTAACACTTCCATTTGATATTTCCATCACTTTATTATAAGCAAGTTCAGTGAGAAGGTTTGTCCTATTTGTCAGGTCAATATTAGAGAAATGAAGTGATTTCTTTCCAAGGATGTACATCTAATAATCTTGGTTAAAGCTTCAATCTTGTTTTAAATGCTTTTCCATTGAAAATGATACCTCTCTTTCAGCTCCCCCATTTCTGAGAAGTATAAAATCTTATAATTTATTATTACCAAAGGGGAAAGGTGGGAGGAGGGATAAATTAACAGTTTGGAATTAACACATACACACTGCTATGTATAAAATAGATCATCAACAAGGAACTACTGTATAGCACAGGGAACTACACTCAATATTGTGCAATAACCTATAAGGGGAAATAATCGGAAAAAGAATAGATATTTTTATTGACATCATCTATCAATGACAGTTAAAGTGTAACCTAAGGGAAGCCGGTGGTGAGTGCTTCTGACCCTGAAGACTTCAGTCATCTAAAGTTTGGACTCTGCCTACTTCCCAAGGCCCTTAATGAACATATGTGTAGCCGTAGCTTAAAAAACTCCCCAGTTTGGGTTTCGGGGAGACACTGATTTTGAAAAAGCCCTGGTGTTCTCCTTACATGAATGGGACTCTTCCTACTGCTAAAACATGTCTGTCACACCCAGAGGATGGTATACCGTCTGATCGGGAAGAGTTTGGAAAAGGCATCTCATCTCCTCATCTCCTGGTGCTCGGGTTCACCCCTCCAGCGTCTTTACTAACAGTCTCCCCACTTGGAGATGTCAACACTGTCAACATCCTGTTGCGTACAGTTTGGAATTTGTCCAGAGGATGAAGCGGAAGGATGAGGAACAATGAGAGACAAGTCCTAGGTGTTCAGACAGGCACATGTCACTCTAATTTCCAATCAGGAAGATGAATTGACCAAAGGCCAGGGTTGCCCATGGAAACAGTATAGGGCTTGAGGAAATCCCACTGCTTTGTGGCCAGTTCCCATAAACACAAGTTGAACAATGGAACTCAGGGGCAGTAAAATTCACGAAACTGCAGAGTTGAAAATATCTATCACTGAAAAATGTCTTGAGGAAAGTCAGAGAAAAGGATTGGCAAGCAAGGGAGAATGGCAGGAAAGGGATTTGAGGAGGTAGAAAGGACTCGCCATTAAGCACAAGAAAAGGGGCTGAACATTTCCGACATTGCAGTTGGCCAAAAAGGCTGTATGCGTTTTTTTCTGTATATATTCAAGAAAAGGGCATACACTTTTTTAGCCAACCAAACAGGTGGGCACTGGAAATCAATACTACAAAAGATATCACTTCGCATCAGTCAGAAGAGCCATCCTCATAAAGTGTAAACGCCAGAAATGCAGGACAGGGCAAGGAGAGGAGGGAGCCCTGTGAGGCTTATAGTGGAAATGTATATTGCCAACGGCCATTCTGGAGAACTGTATTGTGTTTACTAAAGCATCTAAAAAATGAGCTACAGAGCATAGGGCACTTGCACTCATGGGCGTATATCTTGGGAAAAACAAAAATCGAGAGGACACAGGCACCCCAATGTTTACTGCCTCTCTGTTTAAAAGATCCTCGACTAGGATATAACTTAAATGTCTCTGGAGGGAAAAAATGGATAGAGATGTGGTACTTATGTAGAGTGGAATATTACTCAGCCTGGAAATCAATGAAATATGGCCAGTTGTAACAACTCCGGAGGAGTTACGTATGATCATTCTAAGTGACATAAATATGTAGAAAACACGTGTAAGGCTGCTAAACGGGAAAGGTGGGGAGGGGTGAGGCATCATCCAGGAGGTTGAAATTAGCAAAGATACCATTCCAAATACCAAACTGATAATCAACAAGGCCTACACGGTAACTAAAAGAACTGCACTCAGCACACTCAAGTCACCGGAAAAGAATATCTATGACTGGTAAGAATCTGAAAAAGAAATTATTGATGTCTCTCTGTACGTGAATCAAGTAGATGTACAGCAGCAAGAAACAGAGCTTTGAAAATCAGCTGTAAACAACATAGTAATAAATTGAAAAAAATAAACGACAGAGAGACAGAGAAAACCTCTTACAACTTTTCCTCAGGGACGGTGATGCAACATGGATTGAACACATCTAGACCCACAGCAGGATGAGACATAAGGCTGGAAACTGTTCGCACTAAGAGAAATGTGGGGTTGGGTGAGGAAATGCACACCCTTTAAAGTAATACTACCTGGTACCCATTCAATGGGTCTCAAATCTGCAGGTTCAAGGAATCTTCCTACAGCTAAAACATGCATGGAAAACCCAGAGGACTGTACACCATGTGATCGGGAGATGTGTCTAAAATGCACTTCATTTATCCTCTCCTGGTGCTCCTGTTCATCATTCCAGCCACGTTACTTAGAATCTCCCCACTTAGAGAATCAGCACATTTAAACTTCTGTTTCACACATTTTGCAAATTGTGAGGAGGATGAACGGGAACAGGGGGAAACAATGAGAGAATAGTTGTAGGGGTTTGGACGGGCACATGTCACTCTAATTTCCCATTAAGAATAAGAATTAAAAAAAGGCTCAGCCCGCCTCGCCGGAGCCAAAATAGGGCCTGAAGCAATCCTGCAGTTTTGAGGCCAGCTCACAAAAGAGCAACTTAAAAAATGGAGCTCAGGGTCACTGCAATTCACAAACCTGCAGAGTTATAAATGAAAACTAACGTCCAAAAATATGTTGAGGTAAGGCAAAGAAGAGGATCTGAATGCAAGACAGAATTGCAAGAAACAGATTTCAAGAGATAGATTGGACTCGCCTTTAAAGCACATGAAAAGCGGCAGAATTTCGACAATGATGCAGTTGGCCCAAAAGGGAGTATGTGTTATTTCCTGAATATATCCAGGAAAAAACGCATACGCACTTTATGGGCAACCAAGCAAGCAAGCAATGCAAATGTGCACAACAAAGAAGTCTCATTTCCCACCGGTCAAAAGGGCCATCCGAAAAAATTGTAAAAACCAGAAATGCAGGACAGGCCATGGAGAACAGGGAGCCTTTATACGCTGATGGACAGTGTGTGAACTGCCGAGAGCCACTCTGGAGAAGTGTATGGTGGTTCCTAAATCATCTAAAAAACAGAGCGACAGAGCATAGGGCACTTCCAATCACGGGAGTATATCTAGGGAAGTCTAAAAATCAACAAGACACAAGCACACCACAGTTTAGGGCTACTCTGTTTACAAGAACCTCAACTTCAGTACACCTTAAATATCCCAGGAAAGAGAACAATGGATAAAGAAAATGTGGTACTTATGTACAATGGAATATCTCTTCACCATGAAATCAATGTAATAAGGCTAGTAGAAGGATAAAGAGTGGATTGAGGTCCGATAATACTACTTGAAATAAGTCAAACAGAAAAAGAAACATATCATAAGATATCACTTATAGAGGGAGGATAAATATGGCTGCACAAAAAATGAATGACAAAACAGAACAGTGTCTCACATTTAGAAAACACACTTATGTCAGCTTAAGGGGAAAGGAGAGGTGGGGTGATGCATAAAACCAGAGTTTGAAATTAGCACAGATACCGTTCAATAAACCAAATAGGTATCAGACAAGATCTACACCTTGCTCAATGAACTGGCCTCAACACACCCTATACACCACAGAGAAATATATCTGAGTAATAAGAATCTTAAAACCCATGTATTGATATATCTCCATAAGGGAATCAAGTGTGCGCAGAGCGGCACAAACACAGCAGTGAAAATGAGCTAAACCCCATTATAGAAATAAATTTTAAAACCAAAACGCAGAAACAATGAAAGAGAGAAAAATTCTTACAAAATTCGCTCAGGGGCTGTGATGCAACCTGGAATGACCACATATAAACCCACAGCTGGATAAGACATAAGGCTGGACACTTGGGGCTGAAAGGATTGGAGAGCTTTGGTGAGCAACTGCCGAAAGTTTAATGCAATACTTCATGCTACTTATTCCAAGGGTCCCAAAACTCCAAGTTGAAGGGAATCTTCCTACAGCTAAACCATGCATGGGAAATCCAGCAGATGGTATACCATATGATCGGGAAAGGTTTCTAAAATGCACCTCATTTTCCTCTCCTGGGGCTCCGGATCAACATTCCAGCCACTTTACTAACAACATCTCCACATGGAGAGTCAATGCCTTTAAGTTCCGGTATCGCACAGTCTGCAGTTAGTGCGGAGGATGAATGGGAATAGGGGGAACCAGTGAGAAAATAGCTGTAGCGGTTTCAATGGGCACATGTCACTCTAATTTCACATCAGGAAGAAGAATTAACCAAAGGCAGAGCAAGGCGCCCCAGAAGAATAGGGCCTGAAGAAATCCTGTGGATATGAGGCAAGATCACAAAAATAAGAGCTGAAAAATGGAGCTAAGGGCCACTGCAATTGAAAAACCTGCAGAGTTATAAAGGCCAACTATTTTCCAAACGTATATTGAGGTAAGGCTATGAAGAGGAACTGAGAGCAAGGCAGAACTGCAGGAAACCGATTTCAGGAGGTAGACTGGAATTGCACTGAAAACATATGAAAAGACTCAGAACGTCGACAATGATGCACTTGGCCAAAAAGGGCGTATGCGTTCTTTCCTGAATATATTCAGGAAGAAACGCATACGCCCTTTCTGGCCAACCAAGCAAGCTCGCAAAGGAAATCTGCACTACAATGAAGTCTCACTGCCCCCTGGTCAAAGGGCCTTCTGAAAAAAGTGTAAAATCCAGAAAGGCAGGACAGGCCATGGAGAACTGGGAGCCTTGTTATGCTGATGGGCGAGATGTAAATGGCCAACAGCCACTCTGGAGAAGTGTATGGTGTTTCCTGAAACATCCAAAAAACTAAGCAACAGAGCCTAGGGCACTTCCACTTATGGTCCTATAGCTTAGGGAAATTAAAATAAAAAAGACACAGCCACCCCAAAGTTTGGGATGGCTCTGTTTACAAGAACCTCTTTACGGTACAAGTTAAATATCGCAAAAAGCGAAAAATGGATAAAGAAGTTGTGGTACTTACGTACAATGCAATATCACTCAGCAATGAAATCTATGTCATCAGGCCCGGAGCAGCATAATGAGTGGATTCAGGTACGATGATTCTAAGTGAAATTAGTCACACAGAAAAAGAAACATCATAAGATATCACTACTACACGGAATGTAAACTTGGCTACACAGGAACTGAATTACAAAACAGAACAGGGTCAAAAATGTAGAAAACCAACTTATGCTTGCTTAAGGGGAAAGCCGATATGGGGTGCTGCATGAAACCAGAGATTAAAATTGGCACAGATACCGTTCCATAAGCCAAAAATATAATAGACAAAAGGTACTCCTTGCTCAACGAAGTGGACACAACACCCTATATTAAACGCCTAGGAATATACCTGACTAGTAAGAATCTACCTGACTAGTAAGAATCTTAAAACCTATAGATTTATATGTCTCCGAAAGAGAATCAAGCGTGTGTACAGCGGCATAAACGCAGCAGTGATAGGATTGGTGAGGTTCGGTGAGCAAATGCAGACCCTTTGAAGTCATATTGCATGGTACCCATTCCATGGGTCTCAACTCTCCAGGTTTAAGGGATTCTTCCTTCAGCTAAAACATGCATGTGGAACCCAGAGTATGATCCACCATGTGGTCGGAAAACGTGTTCAAATGTGTCTCAGTTTTCGTCCCCTGGTACTCGGGTGCAACATTCCAGACGCTTTACTAACACTCTCCCCACTTGGACAGTCAGTGCCTTTAACCTCCTGTATGGCCCAATTTGCAATTTCTGTGGAAAATGAACAGGAATAGGGAGAACCAATGAGAGACTAGGTGGAGGTGTCTGGACGGGCAAATTTAACTCTCATTTCCCACCAGGAAGAGGAATTAACCAAAGGCTCAGCGTGCCATGCCGGAACCACACTAGGACCAGAAGCAATCCTGCGGTGTTGCGGCCAGCTCACAAGAAAGTGAGTTGAAGAAAGGAGCTCAGGGGCACTGTAATTCACAAACCTGCAGAGTTATAAATGACAGCTATCTTCCAAAAATATATTGAAGTAAGGCTGCCAAGAGGAGTTGAAAGTGGGGCAGAATTGCAGGAAACCGATTTCTGGAGGTACACTGGAATTGCATGTAAAGCATAGGAAAAGAGGCAGAACGTCCACAATGATGCACTTGGCCAAAAAGGGCGTATGCGTTTTTTCCTGAATATATTCAGGAAAAAACGCATATGCCCTTTTTGGCCAACCAAGCAAGCTTGCAAAGGAAATCTGCACTACAATGAAGTCTCACTGCCCCCCGGTCAAAAGGGCCATCTGAAAAAAGTGTAAAATCCAGAAAGGCAGGACAGGCCATGGAGAACTGGGAGCCTTGTTATGCTGATGGGCGGGATGTAAATTGCCAGCAGCCACTCTGGAGAAGTGTATGGTGTTTCCTGAAACATCCAAAAAACAAAGCAACAGAGCCTAGGGCACTTCCACTTATGGTCCTATAGCTTAGGGAAATTAAAATCAAAAAGACACAGCCACCCCAAAGTTTGGGACGGCTCTGTTTACAAGAACCTCGTTTACCGAACAAGTTCAATATCACAGAAAGCGAAAAATGGATAAAGAAGTTGTGGTACTTATGTACAATGCAATATCACTCAGCAATGAAATCTATGTCATCAGGCCCGTAGCAGCATAATGAGTGGATTCAGGTACGATGATTCTAAGTGAAATTAGTCACACAGAAAAAGAAACATCATAAGATATCACTAATACACGGAATGTAAACTTGGCTACACAAGAACTGAATTACAAAACAGAACAGGGTGTCAAATGTAGAAAACCAACTTATGCTTGCTTAAGGGGACGGGTGAGTTGGGGTGCTGCATAAAACCAGAGATTGAAATGAGCACAGATACCGTTCCATAAGCCAAATATGTAATAGACAAGAGCTACTCCTTGCTCAACGAAGTGGACTCAACACCCCATATTAAACGCCTAAGAATATACCTGACTAGTAAGAATCTACCTGACTAGTAAGAATCTTAAAACCTATGGATTTATATGTCTCCGAAAGAGAATCAAGCGTGTGTACAGCGGCATAAACGCAGCAGTGATAGGATTGCTGAGGTTCGGTGAGCAAATGCAGACCCTTTGAAGTCATATTGCATGGTACCCATTCCATGGGTCTCAACTCTCCAGGTTTAAGGGATTCTTCCTTCAGCTAAAACATGCATGTGGAACCCAGAGTATGATCCACCATGTGGTCGGAAAACGTGTTCAAATGTGTCTCAGTTTTCGTCCCCTGGTACTCGGGTGCAACATTCCAGACGCTTTACTAACACTCTCCCCACTTGGAGAGTCAGTGCCTTTAACCTCCTGTATGGCCCAATTTGCAATTTCTGTGGAAAATGAACAGGAATAGGGAGAACCAATGAGAGACTAGGTGGAGGTGTCTGGACGGGCAAATTTAACTCTCATTTCCCACCAGGAAGAGGAATTAACCAAAGGCTCAGCGTGCCATGCCGGAACCACACTAGGACCAGAAGCAATCCTGCGGTGTTGCGGCCAGCTCACAAGAAAGCGAGTTGAAGAAAGGAGCTCAGGGGCACTGTAATTCACAAACCTGCAGAGTTATAAATGACAGCTATCTTCCAAAAATATATTGAAGTAAGGCTGCCAAGAGGAGTTGAAAGTGGGGCAGAATTGCAGGAAACCGATTTCTGGAGGTACACTGGAATTGCATGTAAAGCATAGGAAAAGAGGCAGAACGTCCACAATGATGCACTTGGCCAAAAAGGGCGTATGCGTTTTTTCCTGAATATATTCAGGAAAAAACGCATATGCCCTTTTTGGCCAACCAAGCAAGCTTGCAAAGGAAATCTGCACTACAATGAAGTCTCACTGCCCCCCGGTCAAAAGGGCCATCTGAAAAAAGTGTAAAATCCAGAAAGGCAGGACAGGCCATGGAGAACTGGGAGCCTTGTTATGCTGATGGGCGGGATGTAAATTGCCAGCAGCCACTCTGGAGAAGTGTATGGTGTTTCCTGAAACATCCAAAAAACAAAGCAACAGAGCCTAGGGCACTTCCACTTATGGTCCTATAGCTTAGGGAAATTAAAATCAAAAAGACACAGCCACCCCAAAGTTTGGGACGGCTCTGTTTACAAGAACCTCGTTTACCGAACAAGTTCAATATCACAGAAAGCGAAAAATGGATAAAGAAGTTGTGGTACTTATGTACAATGCAATATCACTCAGCAATGAAATCTATGTCATCAGGCCCGTAGCAGCATAATGAGTGGATTCAGGTACGATGATTCTAAGTGAAATTAGTCACACAGAAAAAGAAACATCATAAGATATCACTAATACACGGAATGTAAACTTGGCTACACAAGAACTGAATTACAAAACAGAACAGGGTGTCAAATGTAGAAAACCAACTTATGCTTGCTTAAGGGGACGGGTGAGTTGGGGTGCTGCATAAAACCAGAGATTGAAATGAGCACAGATACCGTTCCATAAGCCAAATATGTAATAGACAAGAGCTACTCCTTGCTCAACGAAGTGGACTCAACACCCCATATTAAACGCCTAAGAATATACCTGACTAGTAAGAATCTACCTGACTAGTAAGAATCTTAAAACCTATGGATTTATATGTCTCCGAAAGAGAATCAAGCGTGTGTACAGTGGCATAAATGCAGCAGTGATAGGATTGCTGAGGTTCGGTGAGCAAATGCAGACCCTTTGAAGTCATATTGCATGGTACCCATTCCATGGGTCTCAACTCTCCCTGTTTAACGGATTCTTCCTTCAGCTAAAACATGCATGTGGAACCCAGAGTATGATCCACCGTGTGATCGGAAAACGTGTTCAAATGTGTCTCAATTTTCGTTTCCTGGTACTCGGGTGCAACATTCCAGACGCTTTACTAACACTCTCCCCACTTGGAGAGTCAGTGCCTTTAACCTCCTGTTTGGCCCAGTTTGCAATTTCTGTGGAAAATGAACAGGAATAGGGAGAACCAATGAGAGACTAGGTGGAGGTGTCCAGACGGGCAAATTTAACTCTCATTTCCAACCAGGAAGAGGAATTAACCAAAGGCTCAGCGTGCCATGCCGGAACCACACTAGGACCAGAAGCAATCCTGCGGTGTTGCGGCCAGCTCACAAGAAAGCGAGTTGAAGAAAGGAGCTCAGGGGCACTGTAATTCACAAACCTGCAGAGTTATAAAGGACAGCTATCTTCCAAAAATATATTGAAGTAAGGCTGCCAAGAGGAGTTGAAAGGGGGGCAGAATTGCAGGAAACCGATTTCAGGAGGTAGACTGGAATTGCATGTAAAGCATAGGAAAAGAGGCAGAACGTCCACAATGATGCACTTGGCCAAAAAGGGCGTATGCGTTTTTTCCTGAATATATTCAGGAAAAAACGCATACGCCCTTTTTGGCCAACCAAGCAAGCTTGCAAAGGAAATCTGCACTACAATGAAGTCTCACTGCTCCCCGGTCAAAAGGGCCATCTGTAAAAAGTGTAAAATCCAGAAAGGCAGGACAGGCCATGGAGAACTGGGAGCCTAGTTATGCTGATGGGCGGGATGTAAATTGCCAGCAGCCACTCTGGAGAAGTGTATGGTGTTTCCTGAAACATCCAAAAAACAAAGCAACAGAGCCTAGGGCACTTCCACTTATGGTCCTATAGCTTAGGGAAATTAAAATCAAAAAGACACAGCCACCCCAAAGTTTGGGACGGCTCTGTTTACAAGAACCTCGTTTACCGAACAAGTTCAATATCACAGAAAGCGAAAAATGGATAAAGAAGTTGTGGTACTTATGTACAATGCAATATCACTCAGCAATGAAATCTATGTCATCAGGCCCGTAGCAGCATAATGAGTGGATTCAGGTACGATGATTCTAAGTGAAATTAGTCACACAGAAAAAGAAACATCATAAGATATCACTAATACACGGAATGTAAACTTGGCTACACAAGAACTGAATTACAAAACAGAACAGGGTGTCAAATGTAGAAAACCAACTTATGCTTGCTTAAGGGGACGGGTGAGTTGGGGTGCTGCATAAAACCAGAGATTGAAATGAGCACAGATACCGTTCCATAAGCCAAATATGTAATAGACAAGAGCTACTCCTTGCTCAACGAAGTGGACTCAACACCCCATATTAAACGCCTAAGAATATACCTGACTAGTAAGAATCTACCTGACTAGTAAGAATCTTAAAACCTATGGATTTATATGTCTCCGAAAGAGAATCAAGCGTGTGTACAGCGGCATAAACGCAGCAGTGATAGGATTGGTGAGGTTCGGTGAGCAAATGCAGACCCTTTGAAGTCATATTGCATGGTACCCATTCCATGGGTCTCAACTCTCCAGGTTTAAGGGATTCTTCCTTCAGCTAAAACATGCATGTGGAACCCAGAGTATGATCCACCATGTGGTCGGAAAACGTGTTCAAATGTGTCTCAGTTTTCGTCCCCTGGTACTCGAGTGCAACATTCCAGACGCTTTACTAACACTCTCCCCACTTGGAGAGTCAGTGCCTTTAACCTCCTGTATGGCCCAATTTGCAATTTCTGTGGAAAATGAACAGGAATAGGGAGAACCAATGAGAGACTAGGTGGAGGTGTCTGGACGGGCAAATTTAACTCTCATTTCCCACCAGGAAGAGGAATTAACCAAAGGCTCAGCGTGCCATGCCGGAACCACACTAGGACCAGAAGCAATCCTGCGGTGTTGCGGCCAGCTCACAAGAAAGCGAGTTGAAGAAAGGAGCTCAGGGGCACTGTAATTCACAAACCTGCAGAGTTATAAATGACAGCTATCTTCCAAAAATATATTGAAGTAAGGCTGCCAAGAGGAGTTGAAAGTGGGGCAGAATTGCAGGAAACCGATTTCTGGAGGTACACTGGAATTGCATGTAAAGCATAGGAAAAGAGGCAGAACGTCCACAATGATGCACTTGGCCAAAAAGGGCGTATGCGTTTTTTCCTGAATATATTCAGGAAAAAGCGCATATGCCCTTTTTGGCCAACCAAGCAAGCTTGCAAAGGAAATCTGCACTACAATGAAGTCTCACTGCCCCCCGGTCAAAAGGGCCATCTGAAAAAAGTGTAAAATCCAGAAAGGCAGGACAGGCCATGGAGAACTGGGAGCCTTGTTATGCTGATGGGCGGGATGTAAATTGCCAGCAGCCACTCTGGAGAAGTGTATGGTGTTTCCTGAAACATCCAAAAAACAAAGCAACAGAGCCTAGGGCACTTCCACTTATGGTCCTATAGCTTAGGGAAATTAAAATCAAAAAGACACAGCCACCCCAAAGTTTGGGACGGCTCTGTTTACAAGAACCTCGTTTACCGAACAAGTTCAATATCACAGAAAGCGAAAAATGGATAAAGAAGTTGTGGTACTTATGTACAATGCAATATCACTCAGCAATGAAATCTATGTCATCAGGCCCGTAGCAGCATAATGAGTGGATTCAGGTACGATGATTCTAAGTGAAATTAGTCACACAGAAAAAGAAACATCATAAGATATCACTAATACACGGAATGTAAACTTGGCTACACAAGAACTGAATTACAAAACAGAACAGGGTGTCAAATGTAGAAAACCAACTTATGCTTGCTTAAGGGGACGGGTGAGTTGGGGTGCTGCATAAAACCAGAGATTGAAATGAGCACAGATACCGTTCCATAAGCCAAATATGTAATAGACAAGAGCTACTCCTTGCTCAACGAAGTGGACTCAACACCCCATATTAAACGCCTAAGAATATACCTGACTAGTAAGAATCTACCTGACTAGTAAGAATCTTAAAACCTATGGATTTATATGTCTCCGAAAGAGAATCAAGCGTGTGTACAGTGGCATAAACGCAGCAGTGATAGGATTGCTGAGGTTCGGTGAGCAAATGCAGACCCTTTGAAGTCATATTGCATGGTACCCATTCCATGGGTCTCAACTCTCCCTGTTTAACGGATTCTTCCTTCAGCTAAAACATGCATGTGGAACCCAGAGTATGATCCACCGTGTGATCGGAAAACGTGTTCAAATGTGTCTCAATTTTCGTTTCCTGGTACTCGGGTGCAACATTCCAGACGCTTTACTAACACTCTCCCCACTTGGAGAGTCAGTGCCTAAAACCTCCTGTTTGGCCCAGTTTGCAATTTCTGTGGAAAATGAACAGGAATAGGGAAAACCAATGAGAGACTAGGTGGAGGTGTCCAGACGGGCAAATTTAACTCTCATTTCCAACCAGGAAGAGGAATTAACCAAAGGCTCAGCGTGCCATGCCGGAACCACACTAGGACCAGAAGCAATCCTGCGGTGTTGCGGCCAGCTCACAAGAAAGCGAGTTGAAGAAAGGAGCTCAGGGGCACTGTAATTCACAAACCTGCAGAGTTATAAAGGACAGCTATCTTCCAAAAATATATTGAAGTAAGGCTGCCAAGAGGAGTTGAAAGGGGGGCAGAATTGCAGGAAACCGATTTCAGGAGGTAGACTGGAATTGCATGTAAAGCATAGGAAAAGAGGCAGAACGTCCACAATGATGCACTTGGCCAAAAAGGGCGTATGCGTTTTTTCCTGAATATATTCAGGAAAAAACGCATACGCCCTTTTTGGCCAACCAAGCAAGCTTGCAAAGGAAATCTGCACTACAATGAAGTCTCACTGCTCCCCGGTCAAAAGGGCCATCTGTAAAAAGTGTAAAATCCAGAAAGGCAGGACAGGCCATGGAGAACTGGGAGCCTAGTTATGCTGATGGGCGGGATGTAAATTGCCAGCAGCCACTCTGGAGAAGTGTATGGTGTTTCCTGAAACATCCAAAAAACAAAGCAACAGAGCCTAGGGCACTTCCACTTATGGTCCTATAGCTTAGGGAAATTAAAATCAAAAAGACACAGCCACCCCAAAGTTTGGGACGGCTCTGTTTACAAGAACCTCGTTTACCGAACAAGTTCAATATCACAGAAAGCGAAAAATGGATAAAGAAGTTGTGGTACTTATGTACAATGCAATATCACTCAGCAATGAAATCTATGTCATCAGGCCCGTAGCAGCATAATGAGTGGATTCAGGTACGATGATTCTAAGTGAAATTAGTCACACAGAAAAAGAAACATCATAAGATATCACTAATACACGGAATGTAAACTTGGCTACACAAGAACTGAATTACAAAACAGAACAGGGTGTCAAATGTAGAAAACCAACTTATGCTTGCTTAAGGGGACGGGTGAGTTGGGGTGCTGCATAAAACCAGAGATTGAAATGAGCACAGATACCGTTCCATAAGCCAAATATGTAATAGACAAGAGCTACTCCTTGCTCAACGAAGTGGACTCAACACCCCATATTAAACGCCTAAGAATATACCTGACTAGTAAGAATCTACCTGACTAGTAAGAATCTTAAAACCTATGGATTTATATGTCTCCGAAAGAGAATCAAGCGTGTGTACAGCGGCATAAACGCAGCAGTGATAGGATTGCTGAGGTTCGGTGAGCAAATGCAGACCCTTTGAAGACATATTGCATGGTACCCATTCCATGGGTCTCAACTCTCCAGGTTTAATGGATTCTTCCTTCAGCTAAAACATGCATGTGGAACCCAGAGTATGATCCACCGTGTGATCGGGAAACGTGTTCAAATGTGTCTCAGTTTTCGTCCCCTGGTACTCGGTTGCAACATTCCAGACGCTTTACTAACACTCTCCCCACTTGGAGAGTCAGTGCCTTTAACCTCCTGTTTGGCCCAGTTTGCAATTTCTGTGGAAAATGAACAGGAATTGGGAGAACCAATGAGAGACTAGGTGGAGGTGTCTGGACGGGCAAATTTAACTCTCATTTCCCACCAGGAAGAGGAATAAACCAAAGGCTCAGCATGCCGTGCCGGAACCAAACTAGGGCCTGAAGCAATCCTGCGGTGTTGCGGCCAGCTCACAAGAAAGCGAGTTGAAGAAAGGAGCTCAGGGGCACTGTAATTCACAAACCTGCAGAGTTATAAATGACAGCTATCTTCCAAAAATATATTGAAGTAAGGCTGCCAAGAGGAGTTGAAAGCGGGGCAGAATTGCAGGAAACCGATTTCAGGAGGTAGACTGGAATTGCATGTAAAGCATAGGAAAAGAGGCAGAACGTCCACAATGATGCACTTGGCCAATAAGGGCGTATGCGTTTTTTCCTGAATATATTCAGGAAAAAACGCATACGCCCTTTTTGGCCAACCAAGCAAGCTTGCAAAGGAAATCTGCACTACAATGAAGTCTCACTGCCCCCAGTCAAAAGGGCCATCTGAAAAAAGTGTAAAATCCAGAAAGGCAGGACAGGCCATGGAGAACTGGGAGCCTTGTTATGCTGATGGGCGGGATGTAAATTGCCAGCAGCCACTCTGGAGAAGTGTATGGTGTTTCCTGAAACATCCAAAAAACAAAGCAACAGAGCCTAGGGCACTTCCACTTATGGTCCTATAGCTTAGGGAAATTAAAATCAAAAAGACACAGCCACCCCAAAGTTTGGGACGGCTCTGTTTACAAGAACCTCGTTTACCGAACAAGTTCAATATCACAGAAAGCGAAAAATGGATAAAGAAGTTGTGGTACTTATGTACAATGCAATATCACTCAGCAATGAAATCTATGTCATCAGGCCCGTAGCAGCATAATGAGTGGATTCAGGTACGATGATTCTAAGTGAAATTAGTCACACAGAAAAAGAAACATCATAAGATATCACTAATACACGGAATGTAAACTTGGCTACACAAGAACTGAATTACAAAACAGAACAGGGTGTCAAATGTAGAAAACCAACTTATGCTTGCTTAAGGGGACGGGTGAGTTGGGGTGCTGCATAAAACCAGAGATTGAAATGAGCACAGATACCGTTCCATAAGCCAAATATGTAATAGACAAGAGCTACTCCTTGCTCAACGAAGTGGACTCAACACCCCATATTAAACGCCTAAGAATATACCTGACTAGTAAGAATCTACCTGACTAGTAAGAATCTTAAAACCTATGGATTTATATGTCTCCGAAAGAGAATCAAGCGTGTGTACAGCGGCATAAACGCAGCAGTGATAGGATTGGTGAGGTTCGGTGAGCAAATGCAGACCCTTTGAAGTCATATTGCATGGTACCCATTCCATGGGTCTCAACTCTCCCTGTTTAAGGGATTCTTCCTTCAGCTAAAACATGCATGTGGAACCCAGAGTATGATCCACCGTGTGATCGGAAAACGTGTTCAAATGTGTCTCAGTTTTCGTCCCCTGGTACTCGGGTGCAACATTCCAGACGCTTTACTAACACTCTCCCCACTTGGAGAGTCAGTGCCTTTAACCTCCTGTTTGGCCCAGTTTGCAATTTCTGTGGAAAATGAACAGGAATAGGGAGAACCAATGAGAGACTAGGTGGAGGTGTCCGGACGGGCAAATTTAACTCTCATTTCCCACCAGGAAGAGGAATTAACCAAAGGCTCCGCGTGCCATGCTGGAACTAAATTAGGGCCTGAGGAGATCCTGCGGTGTTGCGGCCAGCTCACAAGAAAGCGAGTTGAAGAAAGGAGCTCAGGGGCACTGTAATTCAGAAACCTGCGGAGTTATAAATGACAGCTATCATCCAAAATTATGCTGAAGTAAGGCTGCGAAGAAGACTTGAATGCAGGGCAGAATTGCTGGAAATTGATTTCAAAACGTACACGG
Organism: Leucopleurus acutus; assembly: GCF_964270905.1. Taxonomy (NCBI): domain Eukaryota; kingdom Metazoa; phylum Chordata; class Mammalia; order Artiodactyla; family Delphinidae; genus Leucopleurus; species Leucopleurus acutus. Next base: position 434,923 of record NW_028139093.1, on the reverse strand, counting down.
GAGTAGCTCTTAAAGCATAGGAAAAGAGACAGAACTTGGAAAATAATGCACTTGGCAAAAAAGGGCATATGTGTTTTATCCAGAGCTCTCATAACTGAGGGGAGGAGATTCCCAGCAGGCTCCAACTGCCACCTGAGGGCTCACATTGCCAAGGCAACGTTAGCATGCCAGGCAGGAGTTACCTCACAGCAGAGGTCCCACCTCACAGAAGGGTGAGAAACCCAGCCAACATCAGACTCTCACCAGAGGGCCCACATCACCAAGGGGATGGGAACCAGGCAGGAGTGTCTTCACATCAGTGGGGCCACATCATCGAAAGCTGAGGTACTCAGCACATGTGTCCTCAAACCAGAGGACCCACATCACCAAGGACCTCGGAGTGAGGCAGGCAGGAGTAGCCTCACAACACTGGGCACATAGAATAAAAAAGTGAGGAATCCAGCAGTGGGAACCTCCCAGAGGGTGGCCCAGAGCACCGAGGCTATGGGATCCAGGCCACAGTGAACTCACAGAAGAGGGCCCATGTCATGAAACTGAGCAACCCAGCCATTGGGACCTCAGAGCAGGAGGCCCACATCCCCATGGGGATGGAATTCTGGTAGGAGTGTCCTCGCACCACTGAGAACGTATCAGAAAATTTTGGGCGACCAGCAGTTAGGGCCTGGCGCCAGAGGACCCTCATCACCAAGGGAAGGAGGCTCCCAGCAGGCTCCAACTGCCACCAGAGGGCTGACGTCGCCAAGGCGATGTGTGCCAACCAGGCACGAATGACCTCACAGCAGAGGGTCCACCTCAGAGAAGTGTGACGAACCCAGTCAGGATCAGACTCGCACCAGAGGGCCCACATCACCAAATGGATTGGAACCAGGCAGGAGTGTCCTCACATGAGTAGGGCCACATCATCTAAAGGTGAGGAACCCAGAACATGTGGCTTCAAACCATAGGACACCCATCACCAAGGGGCTGGGAGTGAGGCAGGCAGGAGGAGCCTCATAACAGAGGGCCCAAAAATAAGAAAGGTGAGGAATCCAGCAGTTGGAACCTCCCAGCAGGCGGCCCAGAGCACAGAGGCTAGAGGAACCAGGCCAGAGTGAACTAACACCAGACAGCCCACATCATGAAACTGTGAGCAACCCAGACATTGGGACCTCAGAGCAGAAGGCCCACATCCCCATGGTGATGGGAACATGACAGGAGTGTCCTGGCATCACTGGGCTCACATCAGAAAACGTGGGGTGCTCAGAAGTTAGGGCCTGACGCTAGAGGGCACTCATCACCGAGAGGAGGAGGCTCCCAGCAGGCTCCAGCTGCCACCAGAGGGCCAACGTCGCCAAGGCGATGTGTGCCAGCCTGGCAGGAGTGACCTCACAGCAGAGGGCCCACCTCACAGAAGGGTGAGGAACACAGCCAGGATCAGACTCTCACCAGAGGGCCCACATCACCAAGGGGATGGGAACCAGGCAGGAGTGTCCCCACACCAGTGGGACAACATCATCGAAAGGTGAGGATCCCAGCACATGTGTCCTCAAACCAGAGGAACCACATCACCAAGGGGTTCGGAATGAGGCTGGCAGGACTGGCCTCACAACACAGGGTCCATAGAATATAAAAGTTGAGGAATCCAGCAGTTGGAACCTCCCAGCAAGTGGCCCAGAGCACCGAGGCTATGGGATCCAGGCCGCAGTGAACTCACAGCAGAGGGCCCACATCATGAACCTGTGAGCAGCCCAGCTGTTGGGACCTCAGAACAGAAGGCCCACATCCCCATTGGGATGGGAACCTGGCAGGAGTGGCTTTGCACCACTTAGCACATATCAGAAAATGTTAGGAGCCCAGCAGTTAGGGCCTGATGCCAGGGGGCCCTCATAACTGAGGGGAGGAGACTCCCAGCAGGTTCCAACTGCCAACAGAGGGCCCACGTCTACAAGGTGGCATGCACCAGCCAGGCAGTAGTGACCTCACAGCAGAGGGCCTATCTCACAGAAGGGTGAGGAACCGAGGCAGGATGAGACTCTCACCAGAGGGCCCACAACACCAAGGGGATGGGAACCAGTCAGGACTGTCCTCCCACCAGTGGGACCACATCATCGAAAGGTGAGGAACCCAGCACATGTGGCCTCATATCAGAGGACATACATCACAAAGGGGATGGGAGTGAGGCAGGTAGGAGTAGCCTAAAAACAGAGGGCCCAAAGAATAAAAAAAGTGAGGAATCCAGCATTTGGAACCTCCCAGCAGGCGGCCGAGAGCACAGAAGCTATGGGATGCAGGCAGGAGTTAACTAACACCAGAGAGCCCACATCATGAAACTGTGAGCAACCCAGGCATTGGGACCTCAGAGCAGAAAGCCCACATCCCCATGGGGATGGGAACCTGACAGGAGTGTCCTGGCATCACTGGGCTCACATCAGAAAACGTGGGGAGCCCAGCAGTTAGAGCCTGATGCTAGAGGGCCATCATCACCGAGGGCAGGAGGCTCCCAGCAGGTTCCATGTGCCAACAGAGGGCCCACGTCGCCAAGGTGATGTGTGCAAGTCAGGCAGGATTGACCTCACAGCAGAGGGCCTACCTCACAGAAGAGTGAGGAACTCAGCCAGGATAAGACTGTCACCAGAAGGCCCACATCACCAAGGGGATGGGAACCAGGCAGGAGTGTCCTCACACCAGTGGGGCCACATCATTGAAAGTTGCCTAACCCAGCACATGTGGCCTCAAACCAGAAGACCCACATCACGAAGGGGTTGCGAGTGAGGCAGGCAGGAGGAGCATCACAACACAGGACCCATAGAATACAAAAGTTGAGGAATCGAGCAGTTGGAACCTCCCAGCAGGCAGCCAAGACCACAGAGGCTATGGGATCCAGGCCACAGTGAACTAACACCAGAGAGCCCACATCATGAAATTGTGATCAACCCAGCCGTTGGAACCTCAGAGCAGAAGGCCCACATCCCCATGGGGATGGGAACCTAAGAGGAGTGCTTGAGCAACACTGGGCTCACTAAGAAAAGTTGGGGAGCCCAGCAGTTAGGGCCTGACGTCAGAGGGCCCTCATCACAGAGCTGAGGAGGCTCCCAGCAGGGTCCAATTGCCACCAGAGGGCTCATGTCAACAAGGCGAGGTGAGCAACCCAGGCAAGAGTTACCTGATAGTAGAGGGCCCACCTCACAGATGGGTGAGGAACCCAGCCAGGATCAGACTCTCACCAGAGGGCCCACATCACAAAGGGGATGGGACCCAGTCAGGATTATCCTCACACCAGTGGGGCCTCATCATCTTAAGGTGAGGAACCCAGCACATGTGTCCTCAAACCAGAGGACCCACATCACCAAGGGCCTTGGAGTGAGGCAGGCAGGAGTAGCCTCACAACACAGGGCACATAATATAAAAAACGTGAGGATTCCAGCATTTAGACCTTCCAGCAGGCGGCCCAGAACACCGAGGCTATGGGATCCAGGCCACAGTGAACTCACAGCAGAGGGCCCACATCACAAAACTGTGAGCAACCCAGGAGTTGAGACCTCAGCGCAGAAGGACCACATCCCCATGGGAATGGGAACCTGGCTGGAGTGTCCTCGCACCACTGGGCGCACATCAGAAAATGTGGGGAGCCCACCATTTAGGGCCTGACGCCAGAGGGCCGTCATCACCGAGAGGAGGAGGCGCCCTGCACGCTCCAACTGCCACCAGAGGGCTCACGTCTCCAAGGTGACGTGTGCCAGCCAGGCAGGAGTGACCTCACAGCAGAGGGCCTACCTCACAGAACGTTGAGGAACCCAGCCAGGATTAGACTCTCGCCAGAGGGCCCACCTCACCAAGGGGATGGGAACCAGGCAGGAGTGTCCTCACACGAGTGGGGTCACATCATCGAAAGGTGAGGAACGCAGCACATGTGGCCTCAAGCCATAGGACAGTCATCACCAAGGGGCTGGCAGTGAGGCAGGCAGGAGGAGCCTCACAACAGAGGGCACATAGAATACAAAAGTTGAGGAATCCAGCAGTTGGAACCTCCCAGCAGGCGGCTCAGAGCACCGATGATAAGGGATCCTTGCCGGAGTGAACTCACAGCAGAGGGCCCACATCATGGTACTGTGAGCAAGCCAGCCGTTTTGACCTCAGAGCAGAAGGCCCATATCGCCATGGGGATGGGAACCTGGCAAGAGTCTCCTCACTCACTTGGCGCACATCAGAAAATGTGGGGAGCCCAGCAGTTATGGCCTAAGGCAAGAGGGCCCTCATCACCGAGGGGAGGAGGATCCCAGCACACTCCAACTGCCACCAGAGGGCCCACGTCGCCAAGGTGACGTGTGCCAGACAGGCATGATTGACCTCACAGCAGAGGGCCCACCTCACAGAAGGGTGAGGAACCCAGCCAGGATCAGACTCTCACCTGAGGGCCCACATCAGCAAGGGGATGGGAACCAGTCAGGACTGTCTTCCCTCCAGTGGGGTCACATCATCGAAAGGTGCGGAACCCAGCACATGTGGTCTCAAATCAGAGGACACATATCACAAAGGGAATGGGAGTGAGGCAGGCAGGAGTAGCCTAAAAACAGAGGGCCCAAAGAATAAGAAAGGTGAGGAATCCAGCAGTTGGAACCTCCCAGCAGGCGGCCCAGAGCACAGAAGCTATGGGATGCAGGCAGGAGTGAACTAACAGCAGAGAGCCCACATCATGAAACTGTGAGCAACCCAGGCTTTGGGACCTCAGAGCAGAAGGCCCACACCCCAATGGGGATGTGAACCTGGCTGGAGTGTCCTCGCACCACTGGGCGCACATCACAAAATGTAGGGAGCCCAGCAGTTAGGGCCTGATGCCAGAGGGCCCTCATCACCGAGGAGAGGAGGCTCCCAGCAGGCTCCAAGTGCCACCAGAGGGCTCATGTCCACAAGGCGAGGTGAGCAAGCCAGGCAAGAGTGACCTCACATCAGACGGCCTACCTCACAGATGGGTGAGGAACCCAGCCGGGATCAGACTCTCAACAGAGGGCCCACATCACCAAGGGGATGTGAACCAGGCAGGAGTCTCCTAAGACCATTGGTCCCACATCATCGAAAGGTGAGGAACCCAGCACATGTGGCCTCAAACCAGACGACACACATCACGAAGGGGCTGGGAGTGAGGCAGGCAGGAGGATCCTCACAACAGAGGGCCCAAAAAATTAAAAAAGTGAGGAATCCAGCAGTTGGAACCTCCCAGCAGGCAGCCAAGAGCACAGAGGCTATGGGATCCAGGCTTCTGTGAACTAACACCAGAGAGCCCACATCATGAAAATGTGAACAACCCAGCCGTTGGGACCTCAGAGCAGAAGGCCCACATCCCCATGGAGATGGGATCCTAAGAGGAGTGCCAAAGCATCACTGGGCTCCCTAAGAAAAGTTGGTGAGCCCAGCAGTTAGGGCCTGACGCAAGAGGACCCTCATCACCGGGGGAAGAGATTCCCAGCACGCTCCAACTGCCACCACACGGCTGACTTCACCAAGGCAATGTGTGCCAGCCATGCAGGAGTGACCTATCAGCAGAGGGTCTCCCTCACAGGTGGGTGAGGAACAAAGCCAGGAACAGACTCTCACCAGGGGGTCCACATAACCACGTGGATGAGAACCAAGCAGGAGTGTCCTCACACTAGTGGGGCCACATCATTGAAAGGTGAGGAACCCAGCAAAAGTGGCCACAAACCAGAGGACCCACATCACCAAGGGGTTGAGAGTGAGGTAGGTGTCTGGACGGGCATATTTAACACTCATTTCCCACCAGGAAGAGGAATTAACCAAAGGCTCAGCGTGCCCTGCCAGAAGCAGATTAGGGCCTGAAGCAGTCTTGCGGGTTTGCGGCCAGCTCACAAGAAAGCGAGTTGAAGAAAGGAGCTCAGGGGCCCTGTAATTCACAAACCTGCAGAGTTATAAATGACAGATAACGTCCAAAAATATATTGAAGTAAGGCTGCGAAGAGGACTTGAAAGCGGGGCAGAATTGCAGGAAACCGATTTCAGGAGGTAGACTGGATTTGCATTTAAAGCATAGGAAAAGAGGCAGAACATCGACAATGATGCACTTGGCAACAAAGGGCGTATGAGTTTGTTCCTGAATATATTCAGGAAAAAACACATACGCCCTTTTTGGCAAACCAAGCAAGCTTGCAATGGAAATCCGAACTACTATGAAGTGTCACTTCCCCCCGGTCTAAAGGGCCACTGAGAAAAGTGTAAAATCCAGAAAGGCAAGACAGGCCATGGGGAAAAAGGAGCCTTGTTATGCTTATGGGCGGGATGTACATTGCCAACAGCCACTCTGGAGAAGTGTATGGTGTTTCCTGATACATCTGAAAAACAAAGCAACAGAATCTAGGGCATTTCCACTTATGGTCCTATAGCTTAGGGAAATTAAAATCAAAAAGACACAGCCACCCCAAAATTTACAACGGCTCTGTTTACAGGAGCCTCTTCTACAGTACAAGTTAAATATCCCAGAGAACAAATAATTGATAAAGAAGTTGCGGTACTTATGTACAACAGAATACCACTCAGCAATGAAATCTGTGTCACCAGGCCTGTACCAGCATAATGAGTGGATTGAGGCATGATGATTCTAAGTGAAATAAGTCACACAGAAAAAGAAACATCATAAGGTATCACTAATGCACGGAATGTAAACTTGGCTACACATGAACTGAATTACAAAACAGAACAGGGTCTCAAGTTTAGAAAACCAACTTATGCTTGCTTAAGGGGAAAGGTGAGTTGGGGTGCTGCATAAAACCAGAGTTTGAAATTAGCACAGATACCGTTCCATAAGCCAAATATGTAATAGACAAGACCTACCCGTTGCTCAACGAAATGGGCTCAACAATGAGGTATCACCTCACACCTGTTAGAATGGGCATCATCTGAAAATCTACAAACAACAAATGCTGGAAAGGGTGTGGAGAAAAGGAACACTCTTCCACTATTGTTGGGAATATAAATTGATACAGTCACTATGGAGAACAATATGGAGTTTCTTAAGAAACTAATAATAGAATTACCATATGATACAGCAATCCCAGGACTGGACATATACTCAGACAAAACCATAAATCAAAAAGAGACATTCACCGCAATGTTCATTGCATCACTATTTACAATATCGAGGTAATGGAAGCAACCTAAATGCCCACAGACAGACGAATGCATAAAGCTGTGGTACATATATAAAATGGAATATTACTAAGCCATGAAAGGAATGAAATTGGGTCATTTGTAGAGACGTCGATGGATCTAGAGACTGTCCTACAGAGTGAAGTAAGTCAGAAAGAGAAAAACAAATCTTGTATATTCATGCATATATGTGGAACCTAGAAAAACTGTACAGATTAACCGTTTTGCAAGGCATAAATAGAGCAACAGATGTAGACAACAATCGTATGGACAACAAGGGGGGAAAGCTCTTGGAGGGGTGGTGGTGGGAGGAGTTGAGAGATTGGGATTGGCATGTAAACATTTATATGTATAAAGTAGATAACCAATGAGAACCTGCTGTATAAAAATATAAAATAAAATTCAAAATTAAAAAGAAATAAAATTTAAAAAATAAAACAGAAAAAACAATTATTCCCTTCACATACATGTATTTATATGAATAAATTATTTCCATGCTTATATCTGTAAATACAAAAAAGAGGAATAAAATCTACCTTGAACCAAAAACGAAAAAGAGAAAAAAAAAAACAGAACCCACCAGTTACTCAGAGGAAAACCGTATCAGGGCACTTGCTCCAGTTGTAAACAATTCTGAAGTTGGTCAGTGGTGGGGAATCGTCTCCCATTCAGCCAGCAGCCCCCACACAACAAGCGTCCTCATTGCAAAGCTGGGGCACCGTGCCGAGGCATCTGTGAGTAAACGTGAGCTGAGCCCCAGGCCACTTGCTGCTGAACTGTTCCCACCCTTCCCAGGTAAAACACCTGAATATATACAAGGACTTGAAAGCCTAGAGGAAGGGCCATGGAGCCACACGAGTGACAGCATGCCAGCTGACTTGGTGCCTGCAGGCCAGCCAGGATGGTCCTGGCCCTGGGTGCTCTTCTGGAAGATTTCCATTTCCCTGCCTGAGATACCCGTCCTGTCCCTGCCCCCACTGCTTTTTTCCTTCCTCACCTCTGCCCAGGGAGAAATTCCAGCAGCAGGTATGGGTGACACATCCTCTTCTTTAGCAGGTGGCAGCCTGGCATCTGCTGCAGAAAGTCCAGCAGAGCCCCACTCACACTGGGCCACCCACAAAGCCGTGGCCTCTCACTCCCTCCCACCAGCCCAGCCCCGAGACTGCTGACAGGGCAGAGAAAATGGCGTCAGGCACAGCTGCAGGGGCTTTTGCTGCCTGGAGTGGTATTTATATTGATCTCAACCCAGGCACACCTGGGGAGGGCTGGCCAGCATGGTAAGGCTGCCCAGGTAGCCAATCATCACCCCTCAGGGGCTCACAGTTGCAGAAAATGGAACTTGCTGAACCGGCCAGGTCCAAGGAACAGGTGTGGGCTCCTGAGAGTCAGGATAGACAAGGGGCTGCAGCTTTGGCTTGTTTTCTAATCATTTTATCTGGCCCATGAGTGGGAGACAACTTCAAGAAAACCCTCTCCTAATGAGAGGAACCCAGGAGTCAGGGAGAGGAGGGGTGGGTGGTGGTTGGAGACAGAGGCCTGGTGCCCTGGGTGCAGTGGAAGTCTCTGGAAGACCAGGTGGAGGGAGGCCACACAGAGTGATGCCCAGGGTCACAGACCTGTCGGAGCTGCTGTTTGTTAGTTCAAGTCCTGCTCTGAGGTGCTCTGTGTCAGCTCTGAGCGACAGGTGAGCTGGGGGTGCTCTTCAATGAGGGCTATGTGCACGGTTCCTGTGTGCCCAGCCCTGCCACGGTACCTGCAAGGGTAGCTCTGTATCCTGGGAGGGGCCTGACCATGAGAGCCCCGTGGGCTGGGTTGGGGGTGGGGTACCTGCCCAGGAGAGCTCCATATCCTGGGATTGGCCTGACCACGAGAGCCCCATGGGCTGCTGGGGACCTGGTAAAGGATGTCAGGACAGTCAGTGAAGCCACCGAGGATATACCTCCAGTTGCTCCTGATTCCTACACCCTGCTGGTCATTCTACCAACCACCAGGACATGGTATTCTGTATTAGTCTTCAATGATGCCTTCTTTTGTATTCCATTAGTCCCAGAGTCACAAGAAATTTTGGCTTGTGAGTGGCAGGACTCAACATACAACTAAAACAATACTTCCGGGCCGTCTTGCCCCAAGGGTTCAAAAATTCCCACACCATCTTTGGGGAAAGCTTAGCTAACGACCGAAAAGTTCTACCTCTGGAAAAGGAAACCCTCCTTCAATATGCAGACGACATTCTGATCGCCAGCCCTACTAAGGAGGCCTCTGAACTACCAAGCCAATAAAGGATAGAAGTTGTCCAAGAAAAAGCTCAAATATCACAGACTGCGGTGACCTGCCTGGGCTTCATTCTCACACAAGGTCAGAGAAGCCCATCCCAGGAAAGGGAAGAAACCATTTGCAGCCTTACCCCTTTCTAAAACTAGAAGACAGCTTAGGGGTTCCTGGGGAGGCCAGGGTTTGCTGCTTCTGGATCCCTAACTACAGTCTACTAGCTGGGCCTCTATATGAAACACTGAAAGGAAAAGATGATGATCCTTTTGAACAGAATCCAGAAGTGGCCTTTCAAGAATGGAAAGAGCAGTCAATTCAGACCCTTGCCCTGGAACTCCCTAATTGAGCTAAACCCTTTGACCTTTCCATTCCCGGTGAAAGGTGAATCGCCATTGGAGAATTAGTGCAAAAACTGGGACCACTTGAAATGGAACAACGCAAGAATGCCATCCAGGTAGGATAAACTACAGTCACCAAGGGGCTTGGCCCACTGCCACATCTGGCCAAGATACTGGCGGTATCTAAAAACCTGGAAATCAGCAGCCCAAAAGGCCACCTCCCTCCTAAGGGAAAAGGACCCCACGTGGTGATCCTAATCACCAACCATGCCCTGAAGTTGCAGGGTTCGCTCCGTGGGCACACCGACCTCGAGTGAGGAGGCCCTCCAACTCCAACATCCAGAGAGATAACCGGAGGCAACAGGGCACCATGACGACTCATGTGAACATCACTTGACCTGGAGTTTCTCTCATAAAACAACAATAGTGTGTCCCGAAGGAGTAGACTACTGCTTGCAGGACTTCCTGCACCGGAGGGGAGCTAATAATCTTGGCGGGGGAACCGTATATCACACTGTCACCATAGAAAAGCCTACAGACACCGTGATGATGGTGGCCAATAAGACCGGCTGGACTCCTGTTTACTTCAAAAGGCTGTTGACTCAGTGGCCATCATGGTCCTTGATCACCACTGACCCTGGACTGTCTGGGAGTTGAGCGGGCAGGGCTCTGACACCTGGTGCTGATTTTATGTTAATTCAGGGGCCTAATTGAAGAAAGAGCAGACTACTGGTCAGAGCATCTAGGCTGGCAGAAACGGTCAGCCTAAGGTGGCCGAACAAATGTGGGGCGGGGTGAAACCGGCCCCCACAGCGTCTCTGCACATCTCTTTCCTGGACCCTTAAAGGTCATTAGAATCTATAACACTTCCAATGCTGGTGCTCAGGCGGACGAGCAGGGAGGCAGGGGTCCTGGGGCCAATCAACGTCACCTGGAGGCTGCTGGGGAGAAGTTCTGACCCTCGTCCCCTGGTATGAGGGCTCCCAACTCAGCACTCAGCAGTTACAGAAGAAGGGTCTGCACCCTCAGCACTCCAAGAATGAGGAACGGGACAAAAGGCAGAGGAGGGGTTTGTCCCCAGCAAAGCCCATTAAAAATCCCTGGGAGATAAAAATAGAATCTGGGCAATAAAGTCAAGTCTGACCTTTTTTATCCTTTGTGCTTTGTCTAATTTCACGTGCTCCTAGGGTCCCGCATGCAGAGGTTCCACACCCGGCACTTCAGACCAGATTTCCTGGTGCAGAATGGCTGGGTCGACACCTCAGCTCCTGGGGCCCAGTGCAGACTCCGAGATATAGAGCCTGAGCTGCAGCCAACCCGGCCCTTGAGAGCTCCGCCCCCTCCCTCCCACTGACTCTGACAGGATCTCTACACAGCAGCCCAGCCCACAGCCCACGGGGTAGTGCATGCTCTCACCTCTCCATTCTCTGATGAAAATATAAAGTTTCCTTTGCTTGGGAACCAAACTCAGTCTCGATCTGTTGGCCCCAATGACACTGGGCAGGGGGACCCTTGTTGGGGTCCACTCTGGAGGATCAGTAACAGAAATTGAGACTATTGTAACTTCAATGAACAGATGTGTGAGCCAAACTGTAGTTAACATAGAACAGTTTATAAGGCTCGGGTAAAATAAGATGTTTCTAACACTTCCATTTGATATTTCCATCACTTTATTATAAGCAAGTTCAGTGAGAAGGTTTGTCCTATTTGTCAGGTCAATATTAGAGAAATGAAGTGATTTCTTTCCAAGGATGTACATCTAATAATCTTGGTTAAAGCTTCAATCTTGTTTTAAATGCTTTTCCATTGAAAATGATACCTCTCTTTCAGCTCCCCCATTTCTGAGAAGTATAAAATCTTATAATTTATTATTACCAAAGGGGAAAGGTGGGAGGAGGGATAAATTAACAGTTTGGAATTAACACATACACACTGCTATGTATAAAATAGATCATCAACAAGGAACTACTGTATAGCACAGGGAACTACACTCAATATTGTGCAATAACCTATAAGGGGAAATAATCGGAAAAAGAATAGATATTTTTATTGACATCATCTATCAATGACAGTTAAAGTGTAACCTAAGGGAAGCCGGTGGTGAGTGCTTCTGACCCTGAAGACTTCAGTCATCTAAAGTTTGGACTCTGCCTACTTCCCAAGGCCCTTAATGAACATATGTGTAGCCGTAGCTTAAAAAACTCCCCAGTTTGGGTTTCGGGGAGACACTGATTTTGAAAAAGCCCTGGTGTTCTCCTTACATGAATGGGACTCTTCCTACTGCTAAAACATGTCTGTCACACCCAGAGGATGGTATACCGTCTGATCGGGAAGAGTTTGGAAAAGGCATCTCATCTCCTCATCTCCTGGTGCTCGGGTTCACCCCTCCAGCGTCTTTACTAACAGTCTCCCCACTTGGAGATGTCAACACTGTCAACATCCTGTTGCGTACAGTTTGGAATTTGTCCAGAGGATGAAGCGGAAGGATGAGGAACAATGAGAGACAAGTCCTAGGTGTTCAGACAGGCACATGTCACTCTAATTTCCAATCAGGAAGATGAATTGACCAAAGGCCAGGGTTGCCCATGGAAACAGTATAGGGCTTGAGGAAATCCCACTGCTTTGTGGCCAGTTCCCATAAACACAAGTTGAACAATGGAACTCAGGGGCAGTAAAATTCACGAAACTGCAGAGTTGAAAATATCTATCACTGAAAAATGTCTTGAGGAAAGTCAGAGAAAAGGATTGGCAAGCAAGGGAGAATGGCAGGAAAGGGATTTGAGGAGGTAGAAAGGACTCGCCATTAAGCACAAGAAAAGGGGCTGAACATTTCCGACATTGCAGTTGGCCAAAAAGGCTGTATGCGTTTTTTTCTGTATATATTCAAGAAAAGGGCATACACTTTTTTAGCCAACCAAACAGGTGGGCACTGGAAATCAATACTACAAAAGATATCACTTCGCATCAGTCAGAAGAGCCATCCTCATAAAGTGTAAACGCCAGAAATGCAGGACAGGGCAAGGAGAGGAGGGAGCCCTGTGAGGCTTATAGTGGAAATGTATATTGCCAACGGCCATTCTGGAGAACTGTATTGTGTTTACTAAAGCATCTAAAAAATGAGCTACAGAGCATAGGGCACTTGCACTCATGGGCGTATATCTTGGGAAAAACAAAAATCGAGAGGACACAGGCACCCCAATGTTTACTGCCTCTCTGTTTAAAAGATCCTCGACTAGGATATAACTTAAATGTCTCTGGAGGGAAAAAATGGATAGAGATGTGGTACTTATGTAGAGTGGAATATTACTCAGCCTGGAAATCAATGAAATATGGCCAGTTGTAACAACTCCGGAGGAGTTACGTATGATCATTCTAAGTGACATAAATATGTAGAAAACACGTGTAAGGCTGCTAAACGGGAAAGGTGGGGAGGGGTGAGGCATCATCCAGGAGGTTGAAATTAGCAAAGATACCATTCCAAATACCAAACTGATAATCAACAAGGCCTACACGGTAACTAAAAGAACTGCACTCAGCACACTCAAGTCACCGGAAAAGAATATCTATGACTGGTAAGAATCTGAAAAAGAAATTATTGATGTCTCTCTGTACGTGAATCAAGTAGATGTACAGCAGCAAGAAACAGAGCTTTGAAAATCAGCTGTAAACAACATAGTAATAAATTGAAAAAAATAAACGACAGAGAGACAGAGAAAACCTCTTACAACTTTTCCTCAGGGACGGTGATGCAACATGGATTGAACACATCTAGACCCACAGCAGGATGAGACATAAGGCTGGAAACTGTTCGCACTAAGAGAAATGTGGGGTTGGGTGAGGAAATGCACACCCTTTAAAGTAATACTACCTGGTACCCATTCAATGGGTCTCAAATCTGCAGGTTCAAGGAATCTTCCTACAGCTAAAACATGCATGGAAAACCCAGAGGACTGTACACCATGTGATCGGGAGATGTGTCTAAAATGCACTTCATTTATCCTCTCCTGGTGCTCCTGTTCATCATTCCAGCCACGTTACTTAGAATCTCCCCACTTAGAGAATCAGCACATTTAAACTTCTGTTTCACACATTTTGCAAATTGTGAGGAGGATGAACGGGAACAGGGGGAAACAATGAGAGAATAGTTGTAGGGGTTTGGACGGGCACATGTCACTCTAATTTCCCATTAAGAATAAGAATTAAAAAAAGGCTCAGCCCGCCTCGCCGGAGCCAAAATAGGGCTTGAAGCAATCCTGCAGTTTTGAGGCCAGCTCACAAAAGAGCAACTTAAAAAATGGAGCTCAGGGTCACTGCAATTCACAAACCTGCAGAGTTATAAATGAAAACTAACGTCCAAAAATATGTTGAGGTAAGGCAAAGAAGAGGATCTGAATGCAAGACAGAATTGCAAGAAACAGATTTCAAGAGATAGATTGGACTCACCTTTAAAGCACATGAAAAGCGGCAGAATTTCGACAATGATGCAGTTGGCCCAAAAGGGAGTATGTGTTATTTCCTGAATATATCCAGGAAAAAACGCATACGCACTTTATGGGCAACCAAGCAAGCAAGCAATGCAAATGTGCACAACAAAGAAGTCTCATTTCCCACCGGTCAAAAGGGCCATCCGAAAAAATTGTAAAAACCAGAAATGCAGGACAGGCCATGGAGAACAGGGAGCCTTTATACGCTGATGGACAGTGTGTGAACTGCCGAGAGCCACTCTGGAGAAGTGTATGGTGGTTCCTAAATCATCTAAAAAACAGAGCGACAGAGCATAGGGCACTTCCAATCACGGGAGTATATCTAGGGAAGTCTAAAAATCAACAAGACACAAGCACACCACAGTTTAGGGCTACTCTGTTTACAAGAACCTCAACTTCAGTACACCTTAAATATCCCAGGAAAGAGAACAATGGATAAAGAAAATGTGGTACTTATGTACAATGGAATATCTCTTCACCATGAAATCAATGTAATAAGGCTAGTAGAAGGATAAAGAGTGGATTGAGGTCCGATAATACTACTTGAAATAAGTCAAACAGAAAAAGAAACATATCATAAGATATCACTTATAGAGGGAGGATAAATATGGCTGCACAAAAAATGAATGACAAAACAGAACAGTGTCACACATTTAGAAAACACACTTATGTCAGCTTAAGGGGAAAGGAGAGGTGGGGTGATGCATAAAACCAGAGTTTGAAATTAGCACAGATACCGTTCAATAAACCAAATAGGTATCAGACAAGATCTACACCTTGCTCAATGAACTGGCCTCAACACACCCTATACACCACAGAGAAATATATCTGAGTAATAAGAATCTTAAAACCCATGTATTGATATATCTCCATAAGGGAATCAAGTGTGCGCAGAGCGGCACAAACACAGCAGTGAAAATGAGCTAAACCCCATTATAGAAATAAATTTTAAAAACAAAACGCAGAAACAATGAAAGAGAGAAAAATTCTTACAAAATTCGCTCAGGGGCTGTGATGCAACCTGGAATGACCACATATAAACCCACAGCTGGATAAGACATAAGGCTGGACACTTGGGGCTGAAAGGATTGGAGAGCTTTGGTGAGCAACTGCCGAAAGTTTAATGCAATACATCATGCTACTTATTCCAAGGGTCCCAACACTCCAAGTTGAAGGGAATCTTCCTACAGCTAAACCATGCATGGGAAATCCAGCAGATGGTATACCATATGATCGGGAAAGGTTTCTAAAATGCACCTCATTTTCCTCTCCTGGGGCTCCGGATCAACATTCCAGCCACTTTACTAACAACATCTCCACATGGAGAGTCAATGCCTTTAAGTTCCGGTATCGCACAGTCTGCAGTTAGTGCGGAGGATGAATGGGAATAGGGGGAACCAGTGAGAAAATAGCTGTAGCGGTTTCAATGGGCACATGTCACTCTAATTTCACATCAGGAAGAAGAATTAACCAAAGGCAGAGCAAGGCGCCCCAGAAGAATAGGGCCTGAAGAAATCCTGTGGATATGAGGCAAGATCACAAAAATAAGAGCTGAAAAATGGAGCTAAGGGCCACTGCAATTGAAAAACCTGCAGAGTTATAAAGGCCAACTATTTTCCAAACGTATATTGAGGTAAGGCTATGAAGAGGAACTGAGAGCAAGGCAGAACTGCAGGAAACCGATTTCAGGAGGTAGACTGGAATTGCACTGAAAACATATGAAAAGACTCAGAACGTCAACAATGATGCACTTGGCCAAAAAGGGCGTATGCGTTCTTTCCTGAATATATTCAGGAAGAAACGCATATGCCCTTTCTGGCCAACCAAGCAAGCTCGCAAAGGAAATCTGCACTACAATGAAGTCTCACTGCCCCCCGGTCAAAGGGCCTTCTGAAAAAAGTGTAAAATCCAGAAAGGCAGGACAGGCCATGGAGAACTGGGAGCCTTGTTATGCTGATGGGCGAGATGTAAATTGCCAACAGCCACTCTGGAGAAGTGTATGGTGTTTCCTGAAACATCCAAAAAACTAAGCAACAGAGCCTAGGGCACTTCCACTTATGGTCCTATAGCTTAGGGAAATTAAAATCAAAAAGACACAGCCACCCCAAAGTTTGGGATGGCTCTGTTTACAAGAACCTCGTTTACGGTACAAGTTAAATATCGCAAAAAGTGAAAAATGGATAAAGAAGTTGTGGTACTTACGTACAATGCAATATCACTCAGCAATGAAATCTATGTCATCAGGCCCGGAGCAGCATAATGAGTGGATTCAGGTACGATGATTCTAAGTGAAATTAGTCACACAGAAAAAGAAACATCATAAGATATCACTACTACACGGAATGTAAACTTGGCTACACAGGAACTGAATTACAAAACAGAACAGGGTCAAAAATGTAGAAAACCAACTTATGCTTGCTTAAGGGGAAAGCCGATATGGGGTGCTGCATGAAACCAGAGATTAAAATTGGCACAGATACCGTTCCATAAGCCAAAAATATAATAGACAAAAGGTACTCCTTGCTCAACGAAGTGGACACAACACCCTATATTAAACGCCTAGGAATATACCTGACTAGTAAGAATCTACCTGACTAGTAAGAATCTTAAAACCTATAGATTTATATGTCTCCGAAAGAGAATCAAGCGTGTGTACAGCGGCATAAACGCAGCAGTGATAGGATTGGTGAGGTTCGGTGAGCAAATGCAGACCCTTTGAAGTCATATTGCATGGTACCCATTCCATGGGTCTCAACTCTCCAGGTTTAAGGGATTCTTCCTTCAGCTAAAACATGCATGTGGAACCCAGAGTATGATCCACCGTGTGATCGGGAAACGTGTTCAAATGTGTCTCAGTTTTCGTCCCCTGGTACTCGGGTGCAACATTCCAGACGCTTTACTAACACTCTCCCCACTTGGAGAGTCAGTGCCTTTAACCTCCTGTATGGCCCAATTTGCAATTTCTGTGGAAAATGAACAGGAATAGGGAGAACCAATGAGAGACTAGGTGGAGGTGTCTGGACGGGCAAATTTAACTCTCATTTCCCACCAGGAAGAGGAATTAACCAAAGGCTCAGCGTGCCATGCCGGAACCACACTAGGACCAGAAGCAATCCTGCGGTGTTGCGGCCAGCTCACAAGAAAGCGAGTTGAAGAAAGGAGCTCAGGGGCACTGTAATTCACAAACCTGCAGAGTTATAAATGACAGCTATCTTCCAAAAATATATTGAATTAGGATGCCAAGAGGAGTTGAAAGGGGGGCAGAATTGCAGGAAACCGATTTCAGGAGGTAGACTGGAATTGCATGTAAAGCATAGGAAAAGAGGCAGAACGTCCACAATGATGCACTTGGCCAAAAAGTGCGTATGTGTTTCTTCCTGAATATATTCAGGAAAAAACGCATACGCCCTTTTTGGCCAACCAAGCAAGCTTGCAAAGGAAATCTGCACTACAATGAAGTCTCACTGCTCCCCGGTCAAAAGGGCCATCTGAAAAAAGTGTAAAATCCAGAAAGGCAGGACAGGCCATGGAGAACTGGGAGCCTAGTTATGCTGATGGGCGGGATGTAAATTGCCAGCAGCCACTCTGGAGAAGTGTATGGTGTTTCCTGAAACATCCAAAAAACAAAGCAACAGAGCCTAGGGCACTTCCACTTATTGTCCTATAGCTTAGGGAAATTAAAATCAAAAAGACACAGCCACCCCAAAGTTTGGGACGGCTCTGTTTACAAGAACCTCGTTTACGGTACAAGTTCAATATCGCAGAAAGTGAAAAATGGATAAAGAAGTTGTGGTACTTACGTACAATGCAATATCACTCAGCAATGAAATCTATGTCATCAGGCCCGTAGCAGCATAATGAGTGGATTCAGGTATGATGATTCTAACTGAAATAAGTCACACAGAAAAAGAAACATCATAAGATATCACTAATACACGGGATGTAAACTTGGCTACACAGGAACTAGATTACAAAACAGAACAGGGTCTCAAATTTAGAAAACCAACTTATGCTTGCTTAAGGGGAAAGGTGAGTTGGGGTGCTGCATAAAACCAGAGATTTAAATGAACACAGATAAAGTTCCTTAAGCCAAATATAGAATAGACAAGAACTACTCCTTGCTCAACGAAATGGACTCAACACCCCATATTAAACGCCTAAGAATGTATCTGACTAGTAAGTATCTTAAAACCTATGGATTGCTATGTCTCTGAAAGAAAATCAAGCGTGTGTACAGGGGAATAAACGCAGCAGTGATAGGATTGGAGAGGTTCGGTGAGCAAATGAAGATCCTTTGAAGTCATACTGCATGGTACCCATTCCACGGGTCTCAACTCTCCAGGTTTAAAGGATTCTTCCTTCAGCTAAAACATGCACGTGGAACCCAGAGTATGATCAACCGTGTGATCGGGAGACGTGTTCCAATATGTCTCAGTTCTCGTCCCCTGGTACTTGGGTGCAACATGCCAGACGCTTTACTAACACTCTCCCGACTTGGAGAGTCAGTGCCTTTAACCTCCTGTTTGGCCCAGTTTGCAATTTCTGCGGAAGATGAACAGGAATAGGGAGAACCAATGAGAGACTAGCTGGAGGTGTCTGGACGGGCAAATTTAACTCTCATTTCCCACCAGGAAGAGGAATTAACCAAAGGCTCAGCGTGCCGTGCCGGAACCAGATTAGGGCCTGAAGCAATCCTGCGATGTTGCGGCCAGCTCACAAGAAAGCGAGTTGAAGAAAGGAGCTCAGGGGCACTGTAATTCACAAACCTGCAGAGTTATAAATGACAGCTATCATCCAAAAATATACTGAAGTAAGGCTGCCAAGAGTACTTGAAAGCGGGGCAGAATTGCAGGAAACCGATTTCAGGAGGTAGACTGGAATTGCATTTAAAGCATAGGAAAAGAGGCAGAACGTCCACAATGATGCACTTGGACAAAAAGGGCGTATGCGTTTTTTCCTGAATATATTCAGGAAAAAACGCATACGCCCTTTTTGGCCAACCAAGCAAGCTTGCAAAGGAAATCTGCACTACAATGAAGTCTCACTTCCCCCCGGTCAAAAGGGCCATCTGAAAAAAGTGTAAAATCCAGAAAGGCAGGACAGGCCATGGAGAACTGGGAGCCTTGTTATGCTGATGGGCGGGATGTAAATTGCCAACAGCCACTCGGGAGAGGTGTATGGTGTTTCCTGAAACATCTAAAAAAAAAGCAACAGAGCCTAGGACACTTCCACTTATGGAACTATAGCTTAGGGAAATTAAAATCAAAAAGACACAGCCACCCCAAAGTTTGGGACAGCTCTGTTTACAAGAACCTCGTTTACGGTACAAGTTCAATATCACAGAAAGCGAAAAATGGATAAAGAAGTTGTGGTACTTACGTACAATGCAATATCACTCAGCAATGAAATCTATGTCATCAGGCCCGTAGCAGCATAATGAGTGGATTCAGGTATGATGATTCTACCTGAAATAAGTCACACAGAAAAAGAAACATCATAAGATATCACTAATACACGGAATGTAAAATTGGCTACACAGGAACTGGATTACAAAGCAGAACAGGGTCTCAAATTTAGAAAACCAACTTATGCTTGCTTAAGGGGAAAGGTGAGTTGGGGTGCTGCATAAAACCAGAGATTGAAATGAGCACAGATAAAGTTCCTTAAGCCAAATATGGAATAGACAAGAACTACTCCTTGCTCAACGAAATGGACTCAACACCCCATATTAAACGCCTAAGAATGTACCTGACTAATAAGTATCTTAAAATCTATGGATTGCTATGTCTCTGAAAGAGAATCAAGCATGTGTACAGGGGCATAAATGCAGCAGTGATAGGATTGGAGAGGTTCGGTGAGCAAATGAAGACCCTTTGAAGTCATATTGCATGGTAACCATTACACGCGTCTCAACTCTCCAGGTTTAAGGGATTCTGCCTTCAGCTAAAACATGCATGTGGAACCCAGAGTATGATCAACCGTGTGATCGGGAGACGTGTTCCAATATGTCTCAGTTCTCGTCCCCTGGTACTCGGGTGCAACATTCCAGACGCTTTACTAACACTCTCCCAACTTGGAGAGTCAGTGCCTTTAACCTCCTGTTTCGCCCAGTTTGCAATTTCTGCGGAAGATGAACAGGAATAGGGAGAACCAATGAGAGACTAGCTGGAGGTGTCTGGACGGGCAAATTTAACTCTCATTTCCCACCAGGAAGAGGAATTAACCAAAGGCTCAGCGTGCCGTGCCGGAACGCAATTAGGGCCTGAAGCAATCGTGCGGTGTTGCAGCCAGCTCACAAGAAAGCGAGTTGAAGAAAGGAGCTCAGGGGCACTGTAATTCACAAACCTGCAGAGTTATAAATGACAGCTATCGTCCAAAAATATACTGAAGTAAGGCTGCCAAGAAGACTTGAAAGCAGGGCAGAATTGCAGGAAAGCAATTTCAGGAGGTAGACTGGAATTGCATTTAAAGCATAGGAAAAGAGGCAGAACGTCCACAATGATGCACTTGGCCAAAAAGGGCGTATGCGTTTTTTCCTGAATATATTCAGGAAAAAACGCATACGCCCTTTTTGGCCAACCAAGCAAGCTTGCAAAGGAAATCTGCCCTACAATGAAGTCTCACTTCCCCCCAGTCAAAAGGGCCATCTGAAAAAAGTGTAAAATCCAGAAAGGCAGGACAGGCCATGGAAAACTGGGAGCCTTGTTATGCTGATGGGCGGGATGTAAATTGCCAACAGCCACTAGGGTGAGGTGTATGGTGTTTCCTGAAACATCTAAAAAACAAAGCAACAGAGCCTAGGGCACTTCCACTTATGGTCCTATAGCTTAGGGAAATTAAAATCAAAAAGACACAGCCACCCCAAAGTTTGGGACGGCTCTGTTTACAAGAACCCCGTTTATGGTACAAGTTCAATATCGCAGAAACTGAAAAATGAATAAAAATTTTGGTACTTACGTACAATGCAATATCACTCAGCAATGAAATCTATGTCATCAGGCCCGTAGCAGCATAATCAGTGGATTCAGGTATGATGATTCTAACTGAAATAACTCACACAGAAAAAGAAACATCATAAGATATCACTAATACACGGAATGTAAACTTGGCTACACAGGAACTGATTACAAAACAAAACAGGGTCTCAAATTTAGAAAACCAACTTATGCTTGCTTAAGGGGAAAGGTGAGTTGGGGTGCTGCATAAAACCAGAGATTGAAATGAGCACAGATAATGTTCCTTAAGGTAAATATGGAATAGACAAGAGCTACTCCTTGCTCAACGAAATGGACTCAACACACCATATTAAACGCCTAAGAATGTACCTGACTAGTAAGTATCTTAAAACCTATGGATTGCTATGTCTCCGAAAGAGAATCAAGCATGTGTACAGGGTCATAAATGTAGCAGTGATAGGATTGGAAAGGTTCGGTGAGCAAATGAAGACCCTTTGAAGTCATATTGCATGGTACCCATTCCACAGGTCTCAACTCTCCAGGTTTAAGGGATTCTTCCTTCAGCTAAAACATGCATGTGGAACCCAGAGTATGATCAACCGTGTGATCGGGAGACGTGTTCCGATATGTCTCAGTTCTCGTTCCCTGGTACTCGGGTGCAACATTCCAGACGCTTTACTAACACTCTCCCGACTTGGAGAGTCAGTGCCTTTAACCTCCTGTTTGGCCCAGTTTGCAATTTATGCGGAAGATGAACAGGAATAGGAGAACCAATGAGAGACTAGCTGGAGGTGTCTGGACGGGCAAATTTAACTCTCATTTCCCACCAGGAAGAGGAATTAACCAAAGGCTCAACATGCCGTGCCGGAACCAAACTAGGGCCTGAAGCAATCCTGCGGTGTTGCGGCCAGCTCACAAGAAAGCGAGTTGAAGAAAGGAGCTCAGGGGCACTGTAATTCACAAACCTGCAGAGTTATAAATGACAGCTATCGTCCAAAAATATACTGAAGTAAGGCTGCCAAGAGGACTTGAAAGCGGGGCAGAATTGCAGGAAACCGATTTCAGGAGGTAGACTGGAATTGCATTTAAAGCATAGGAAAAGAGGCAGAACGTCCACAATGATGCAGTTGGCCAAGAAGTGCATATGCGTTTTTTCCTGAATATATTCAGGAAAAAACGCATAGGCCATTTTTGGCCAACCAAGCAAGCTTGCAAAGGAAATCTGCACTACAATGAAGTCTCACTTCCCCCCGGTCAAAAGGGCCATCTGAAAAAAGTGTAAAATCCAGAAAGACAGGACAGGCCATGGAGAACTAGGAGCCTTGTTATGCTGATGGGCCGGATCTAAATTGCCAACAGCCACTCGGGAGAAGTGTATGGTGCTTCCTGAAATATCTATAAAACATAGCAGCGGAGCCTAGAGCACTTCCACTTATGGTCCTATAACTTAGGGAAATTAAAATCAAAAAGACACAGCCACCCCAAAGTTTGGGACGGCTCTGTTTACAAGAACCTCATTTACGGTACAAGTTCAATATCGTAGAAAGTGAAAAATGGATAAAGAAGTTGTGGTACTTACGTACAATGCAATATCACTCAGCAATGAAATCTATGTCTTCAGGGCCTTAGCAGCATAATGAGTGGATTCAGGTATGATGATTCTAAATGAAATAAGTCACACAGAAAGAGAAACATCATAAGATATCACTAGTACACGGAATGTAAACTTGGCTACAGAGGAACTGGATTACAAAACAGAACAGGGTCTCAAATTTAGAAAACCAACTTATGCTTGCTTAAGGGGAAAGGTGAGTTCGGGTGCTGCATAAAACCAGAGATTGAAATGAGCACAGATAAAGTTCCTTAAGCCAAATATGGTATAGACAAGAACTACTCCTTGCTCAACGAAATGGACTCAACACCCCATATTAAACGCCTAAGAATGTACCTGACTAGTAAGTATCTTAAAACCTATGCACTGCTATGTCTCTGAAAGAAAATCAAGCATGTGTACAGGGGCATAAACGAAGCACTGATAGGATTGGAGAGGTTCGGTGAGCAAATGAAGACCCTTTGAAGTCATATTGCATGGTACCCATTCCACGGGTCTCAACTCTCCAGGTTTAAGGGATTCTGCCTTCAGCTAAAACATGCATGTGGAACCCAGAGTATGATCAACCGTGTGATCGGGAGACGTGTTCCAATATGTCTCAGTTCTCGTCCCCTGGTACTCGGGTGCAACATTCCAGACGCTTTACTAACACTCTCCCGACTTGGAGAGTCAGTGCCTTTAACCTCCTGTTTGGCCCAGTTTGCAATTTCTGCGGAAGATGAACAGGAATAGGGAGAACCAATGAGAGACTAGTTGGAGGTGTCTGGACGGGCAAATTTAACTCTCATTTCCCACCAGGAAGAGGAATTAACCAAAGGCTCAGTGTGCCGTGCCGCAACCAGATTAGGGCCTGAAGCAATCCTGCGGTGTTGCGGCCAGCTCACAAGAAAGCGAGTTGAAGAAAGGAGCTCAGGGACACTATAATTCACAAACCTGCAGAGTTATAAATGACAGCTATCGTCCAAAAATATACTGAAGTAAGGCTGCCAAGAGGACTTGAAAGTGGGGCAGAATTGCAGGAAACCGATTTCAGGAGGTAGACTGGAATTGCATTTAAAGCATAGGAAAAGAGGCAGAACGCCGAAAATGATGCACTAGGCCAAAAAGGGCGTATGCGTTTTTTCCTGAATATATTCAGGAAAAAACGCATACGCCCTTTTTGGCCAACCAAGCAAGCTTGCAAAGGAAATCTGCACTACAATGAAGTCTCACTTCCCCCGGTCAAAAGGGCCACCTGAAAAAAGTGTAAAATCCAGAAAGGCAGGACAGGCCATGGAGAACTGGGAGCCTTGTTATGCTGATGGGCGGGATGTAAATTGCCAACAGCCACTCGGGAGAAGTGTATGGTGTTTCCTGAAACATCCAAAAAACTAAGCAACAGAGCCTAGGGCACTTCCACTTATGGTCCTATAGCTTAGGGAAATTAAAATCAAAAAGACACAGCCACCCCAAAATTTGGGATGGATCTCTTTAAAAGAACCTGGTTTATGGTACAAGCTAAATATCGCAGAAAGTGAAAAATGCATAAAGAAGCTGTGGTACTTACGTACAATGCAATATCACTCAGCAATGAAATCTATGTCATCAGGCCTGTAGCAGCATAATGAGTGGATTCAGGTATGATGATTCTAACTGAAATAAGTCACACAGAAAAAGAAACATCATAAGATATCACTAATACACGGAATGTAAACTTGGGTACCCAGGAACTGGATTACAAAACAGAACAGGGTCTCAAATTCAGAAAACCAACATATGCTTGCTTAAGGGGAAAGGTGAGTTGGGGTGCTGCACAAAACCAGAGATTGAAATGAGCACAGATAAAGTTCCTTAAGCCAAATATGAAATAGACAAGAGCTACTCCTTGCTCAACAAAATGGACGCAACACCCCATATTAAACGCCTAAGAATGTACCTGACTTGTAAGTATCTTAAAACCTATGGATTGCTATGTCTCTGAAAGAGAATCAAGCGTGTGTACAGGGGCATAAACTCAGCCGTGATAGGATTGGAGAGGTTCGGTGAGCAAATGAAGACCCTTTGAAGTCATATTGCATGGTACCCATTCCACGGGTCTCAACTCTCCAGGTTTATGGGATTCTTCCTTCAGCTAAAACATCCATGTGGAACCCAGAGTATGATCAACCATGTGATCGGGAGATGTGTTCCAATATGTCTCAGTTCTCGTCCTCTGGTACTCGGGTGCAACATTCCAGACGCTTTACTAACACTCTCCCGACTTGGAGAGTCAGTGCCTTTAACCTCCTGTTTGGCCCAGTTTGCAATTTCTACGGAAGATGAACAGGAATAGGGAGAACCAATGAGAGACTAGCTGGAGGTGTCTGGACGGGCAAATTTAACTCTCATTTCCCACCAGGAAGAGGAATTAACCAAAGGCTCAGCGTGCCGTGCCGCAACCAGATTAGGGCCTGAAGCAATCCTGCGGTGTTGCGGCCAGCTCACAAGAAAGCGAGTTGAAGAAAGGAGCTCAGCGGCACTGTAATTCACAAACCTGCAGAGTTATAAATGACAGCTATCGTCCAAAAATATACTGAAGTAAGGCTGCCAAGAGGACTTGAATGCGGGGCAGAATTGCAGGAAACCGATTTCAGGAGGTAGACTGGAATTGCATGTAAAGCATAGGAAAAGAGGCAGAACGTCCACAATGATGCACTTGGCCAAAAAGTGCGTATGCGTTTTTTCCTGAATATATTCGGGAAAAAAAGCATACGCCCTTTTTGGCCAACCAAGCAAGCTTGCAAAGGAAATCTGCACTACCATGAAGTCTCACTTCCCCCCGGACAAAAGGGCCATCTGAAAAAAGTGTAAAATCCAGAAAGGCAGGACAGGCCATGGAGAACTGGGAGCCTTGTTATGCTGATGGGAGGGATGTAAATTGCCAACAGCCACTGGGAAGAAGTGTATGGTGTTTCCTGAAACATCTAAAAAACAAAGCAACAGAGCCTAGGGCACTTCCACTTATGGTCCTATAGCTTAGGGAAATTAAAATCAAAAAGACACAGCCACCCCAAAGTTTGGGACGGCTCTGTTTACAAGAACCTCGTTTTCGGGACAAGTTCAATATCGCAGAAAGCGAAAAATGGATAAAGAAGTTGTGATACTTACGTACAATGCAATATCACTCAGCAATGAAATCTATGTCATCAGGCCCGAAGCAGCATAATGAGTGGATTCAGGTATGATGATTCTAACTGAAATAAGTCACACAGAAAAAGAAACATCATAAGATATCACTAATACACGGAATGTAATCTTGGCTACACAGGAACTGGATTACAAAACAGAACAGGGTCTCAAATTTAGAAAACCAACTTATGCTTGCTTAAGGGGAAAGGTGAGTTGGGGTGCTGCATAAAACCAGAGATTGAAATGAGCACAGATAAATTTCCTTAAGCCAAATGTGGAATAGACAAGAGCTACTCCTTGCTCAACGAAATGGACTCAACACCCCATATTAAACGCCTAAGAATGTACCTGACTAGTAAGTATCTTAAAAGCTATGGATTGCTATGTCTCCGAAAGAGATTCAAGCGTGTGTACAGGGGCACAAACCTAGCACTGATAGGATTGGAGAGGTTCGGTGAGCAAATGAAGACCCTTTGAAATCATATTGCATGGTACCCATTCCACGGGTCTCAACTCTCCAGGTTTAAGGGATTCTGCCTTCAGCTAAAACATGCATGTGGAACCCAGAGTACGATCAACCGTGTGATCAGGAGACGTGTTCCAATATGTCTCAGTTCTCGTCCCCTGGTACTCGGGTGCAACATTCCAGACGCTTTACTAACACTCTCCCGACTTGGAGAGTCAGTGCCTTTAACCTCGTGTTTGGCCCAGTTTGCAATTTCTGCGGAAGATGAACAGGAATAGGGAGAACCAATGAGAGACTAGCTGGAGGTGTCTGGACGGGCAAATTTAACTCTCATTTCCCACCAGGAAGAGGAATTAACCAAAGGCTCAGCGTGCCTTGCAGGAACCAGATTAGGGCCTGAAGCAATCCTGTGGTGTTGCGGCCAGCTCACAAGAAAGCGAGTTGAAGAAAGGAGCTCAGGGGCACTGTAATTCACAAACCTGCAGAGTTATAAATGACAGCTATCGTCCAAAAATATACTGAAGTAAGGCTGCCAAGAGGACTTGAAAGCGGGGCAGAATTGCAGGAAACCGATTTCAGGAGGTAGACTGGAATTGCATTTAAAGCATAGGAAAAGAGGCAGAACTTCGACAATGAGGCACTTGGCCAAAAAGGGCGTATGCCTTTTTTCCTGAATATATTCAGGAAAAAACGCATACGCACTTTTTGGCCAACCAAGCAAGCTTGCAAAGGAAATCTGCACTACAATGAAGTCTCACTTCCCCCCGGACAAAAGGGCCATCTGAAAAAAGTGTAAAATCCAGAAAGGCAGGACAGGCCATGGAGAACTGGGAGCCTTGTTATGCTGATGGGAGGGATGTAAATTGCCAACCGCCACTGGGGAGAAGTGTATGGTGTTTCCTGAAACATCTAAAAAACAAAGCAACAGAGCCTAGGGCACTTCCACTTATGGTCCTATAGCTTAGGGAAATTAAAATCAAAAAGACACAGCCACCCCAAATTTTGGGACAGCTCTGTTTACAAGAACCTCGTTTACGGTACAAGTTTAATATCGCAGAACGCGAAAAATGGATAAAGAAGATGTGGTACTTACGTACAATGCAATATCACTCAGCAATGAAATCTATGTCATCAGGCCCGTAGCAGCATAATGAGTGGATTCAGGTATGATGATTCTAACTGAAATAAGTCACACAGAAAAAGAAACATCATAAGATATCACTAATACACGGAATGTAAACTTGGCTATAGAGGAACTGGATTACAAAACAGAACTGGGCCTTAAATTTAGAAAACCAACTTCTGCTTGCTTAAGGGGAAAAGTGAGTTGGGGTGCTGCATAAAACCAGAGATTGAAATGAGCACAGATAAAGTTCCTTAACCAAATATGGAATAGAAAAGAGCTACTCCTTGCTCAACGAAATGGACTCCACACCCCATATTAAATGCCTAAGAATGTACCTGACTAGTAAGTATCTTAAAACCTATGGATGGCTATGTCTCTGAAAGAGAATCAAGCGTCTGTACAGGGGCATAAATGCAGCAGTGATAGGATTGGAGAGGTTCGGTGAGCAAATGAAGACCCTTTGAAGTCATATTGCATAGTACCATTCCACGGGATTGAACTGTCCAGGTTTAAGGGATTCTTCCTTCAGCTAAAACATGCATGTGGAACCCAGAGTATGATCAACCGTGTGATCGGTAGACGTGTTCCAATATGTCTCAGTTCTCATCCTCTGGTACGCGGGTTCAACATTCCAGACGCTTTACTAACACTCTCCCGACTTTTAGATTCAGTGCCTTTAACCTCCTGTTTGGCCCAGTTTGCAATTTCTGCGCAAGATGAACAGGAATAGGGAGAACCAATGAGAGACTAGCTGGAGGTGTCTGGACGGGCAAATTTAACTCTCATTTCCCACCAGGAAGAGGAATTAACCAAAGGCTCAGCGTGCTGTGCCGGAACCAGATTAGGGCCTGAAGCAATCCTGCGGTGTTGCGGCCAGCTCCCAAGAAAGCGAGTTGAAGAAAGGAGCTCAGGGGCACTGTAATTCACAAACCTGCAGAGTTATAAATGACAGCTATCGTCCAAAAATATACTGAAGTAAGGCTGCCAAGAGGACTTGAAAGCGGGGCAGAATTGCAGGAAACCGATTTCAGGAGGTAGACTGGAATTACATTTAAAGCATAGGAAAAGAGGCAGAACGTCCACAATGATGCACTTGGCCAAAAAGTGCGTATGCGTTTTTTCCTGAATGTATTCAAGAAAAAATGCATACGCACTTTATGGCCAACCATGCAAGCTTGCAAAGGAAATCTGCACTACAATGAAGTCTCACTTCCCCCTGGTCAAAAGGGCCATCTGAAAAAAGTGTAAAATCCAGAAAGGCAGGACAGGCCATGGAGAACTGGGAGCCTTGTTATGCTGATGGGCGGGATGTAAATTGCCAACAGCCACTCCGGAGAAGTGTATGGTGTTTCCTGAAACATCTAAAAAACAAAGCAACAGAGCTTAGAGCACTTCCACTTATGGTCCTATAGCTTAGGGAAATTAAAATCAAAAAGACACAGCCACCCCAAATTTTGGGACAGCTCTGTTTACAAGAACCTCGTTTACGGTACAAGTTTAATATCACAGAAAGCGAAAAATGGATAAAGAAGTTGTGGTACTTACGTACAATGCAATATCACTCAGCAATGAAATCTATGTCATCAGGCCCATAGCAGCATAATGAGTGGATTCAGGTATGATGATTCTAACTGAAATAAGTCACACAGAAAAAGAAACATCATAAGTTATCACTAATACACGGAATGTAAACTTGGCTACAGAGGAACTGGATTACAAATCAGAACAGGGTCTCAAATTTAGAAAACCAACTTATGCTTGCTTAAGCAAAAAGGTGAGTTGGGGTGCTGCATCAAACCAGAGATTGAAATGAGCACAGATAAAGTTCCTTAAGCCAAATATGGAATAGACAAGAGCTACTCCTTGCTCAACGAAATGGACTCAACACCCCATATTTAACGCCTAAGAATGTACCTGACTAGTAAGTATCTTAAAACCTATGGATTGCTATGTCTCTGAAAGAGAATGAAGCGTGTATACAGGGGCATAAACGCAGCAGTGATAGGATTGGAGAGGTTCGGTGAGCAAATGAAGACCCTTTGAAGTCATATTGCATGGTACCCATTCCACGGGTCTCAACTCTCCAGGTTTAAGGGATTCTTCCTTCAGCTAAAACATGCATGTGGAACCCAGAGTATGATCAACCGTGTGATCGGGAGACGTGTTCCAATATATCTCAGTTCTCGTCCCCTGGTACTCGGGTGCAACATTCCAGACTCTTTACTAACACTCTCCCGACTTGGAGAGTCAGTGCCTTTAACCTCCTGTTTGGCCCATTTGCAATTTCTGCGGAAGATGAACAGGAATAGGGAGAACCAATGAGAGACTAGCTGGAGGTGTCTGGACGGGCAAATTTAACTCTCATTCCCACCAGGAAGAGGAATTAACCAAAGGCTCAGCGTGCGGTGCCGGAACCAGATTAGGGCCTGAAGCAATCCTGCGGTGTTGCGGCCAGCTCACAAGAAAGCGAGTTGAAGAAAGGAGCTCAGGGGCACTGTAATTCACAAACCTGCAGAGTTATAAATGACAGCTATCGTCCAAGAATATACTGAAGTAAGGCTGCCAAGAGGACTTGAAAGCGGGGCAGAATTGCAGGAAACCGATTTCAGGAGGTAGACTGCAATTGCATTTAAAGCATAGGAAAAGAGCAGAACGTCCACAATGATGCATTTGGCCAAAAAGGGCGTATGCGTTTTTTCCTGAATATATTCAGGAAAAAACGCATACGCCCTTTTTGGCCAACCAAGCAAGCTCGCAAAGGAAATCTGCACTACAATGAAGTCTCACTTCCCCCTGGTCAAAAGGGCCATCTGAAAAAAGTGTAAAATCCAGAAAGGCAGGACAGGCCATGGAGAACTGGGAGCCTTGTTATGCTGATGGGCGGGATGTCAATTGCCAACAGCCATTCGGGAGAAGTGCATGGTGTTTCCTGAAACATCTAAAAAACAAAGCAGCGGAGCATAGGGCACTTCCACTTATGGTCCTATAGCTTACGGAAATTAAAATCAAAAAGACACAGCCACCCCAAAGTTTGGGATGGCTCTGTTTACAAGATCCTCGTTTACAGTACAAGTTCAATATCGCAGAAAGTGAAAAATGGATAAAGAAGTTGTGGTTCTTACGTACAATGCAATATCACTCAGCAATGAAATCTATGTCATCAGGCCCGTAGCAGCATAATGAGTGGATTCAGGTATGATGATTCTAACTGAAATAAGTCACACAGAAAAAGAAACATCATAAGATATCACTAATACACGGGATGTAAACTTGGCTACACAGGAATTGGATTACAAAACAGAACAGAGTCTCAAGTTTAGAAAACCAACTTATGCTTGCTTAAGGGGGAAGGTGAGTTGGGGTGCTGCCTAAAACCAGAGTTTGACATTAGCACAGATAGTGTTCCATAAGCCAAATATGTAATAGACAAGACCTACCCCTTGCTCAACAAAATGGACTCAACAATGAGGTATCACCTCACAGCTGATAGAATGGGCATCATCAGAAAATCTACAAACAAAAAATGCTGGAAAGGGTGTGGAGAAAAGGATCCCTCTTCCACTATTGTTGGGAATATAAATTGATACAGTCACTGGAGAACAATATGGAGTTCTTAAGAAACTAACAATAGAATTACCATATGATACAGTAATCCCAGTACTGGACATATACCCAGACAAAACCATAAATCAAAAAGAGACATTCACCGCAATGTTCATTGCATCACTATTTACAATATCGAGGTAATGGAAGCAACCTAAATGCCCACAGACAGACGAATGCATAAAGCTGTGGTACATATATAAAATGGAATATTACTAAGCCATGAAAAGGAATGAAATTGGGTCATTTGTAGAGACGTCGATGGGTCTAGAGACTGTCATACAGAGTGAAGTAAGTCAGAAAGAGAAAAACAAATCTTGTATATTCATGCATATATGTGGAACCTAGAAAAACTGTACAGATTAACCATTTTGCAAGGCATAAATAGAGCAACAGATGTAGACAACAAATGTATGGACAACAAGGGGGGAAAGCTGTTGGGGGGGTGGTGGTGGGAGGAGTTGAGAGACTGGGATTGGCATGTATACATTTATATGTATAAAATAGATAACCAATAAGAACCTGCTGTATAAAAATATAAAATAAAATTCAAAATTGAAAAGAAATAAAATTTAAAAAATAAAACAGAAAAAACAATTATTCCCTTCACATACATGTATTTATATGAATAAATTATTTCCATGCTTATATCTGTAAATACAAAAAAGAGGAATAAAATCTACCTTGAACCAAAAATGAAAAAGAGAAAAAAAACACAGAACCCACCAGTTCCACAGAGGAAAACCGTATCAGGGCACTTGCTCCAGTTGTAAACAATTCTGAAGTTGGTCAGTGGTGGGGAATCGTCTCCCATTCAGCCAGCAGCCCCCACGCAACAAGCGTCCTCATTGCAAAGCTGGGGCACCGTGCCGAGGCATCTGTGAGTAAACGTGAGTTGAGCCCCAGGCCAGTTGCTGCTGAACTATTCCCACCCATCCCAAGTAAAACACCTGAATATATACAAGGACTTGAAAGCCTAGAGGAAGGGCCATAGAGCCACACGAGTGACAGCATGCCGGCCGACTTGGTGCCTGCAGGCCAGCCAGGATGGTCCTGGCCCTGGGTGCTCTTCTGGAAGATTTCCATTTCCCTGCCTGAGATACCCGTCCTGTCCCTGCCCCCACTGCTTTTTTCCTTCCTCACCTCTGCCCAGGGAGAAATTCCAGCAGCAGGTATGGGTGACACATCCTCTTCTTTAGCAGGTGGCAGCCTGGCAACTGCTGCAGAAAGTCCAGCAGAGCTCCACTCACACTGGGCCACCCACAAAGCCGTGGCCTCTCACTCCCTCCCACCAGCCCAGCCCCGAGACTGCTGAT
Organism: Leucopleurus acutus; assembly: GCF_964270905.1. Taxonomy (NCBI): domain Eukaryota; kingdom Metazoa; phylum Chordata; class Mammalia; order Artiodactyla; family Delphinidae; genus Leucopleurus; species Leucopleurus acutus. Next base: position 402,474 of record NW_028139093.1, on the reverse strand, counting down.
AGGGCAGAGAAAATGGCGTCAGGCACGGCTGCAGGGGCTCTTGCTGCCTGGAGTGGTATTTATATTGATCTCAACCCAGGCACACCTGGGGAGGGCTGGCCGGCACGGTAAGGCTGCCCAGCTCAGCCAATCATCACCCCTCAGGGGCTCACAGTTGCAGAAAATGGAACTTGCTGAACCGGCCAGGTCCAAGGAACAGGTGTGGGCTCCTGAGAGTCAGGATAGACAAGGGGCTGCAGCTTTGGCTTGTTTTCTAATCATTTTATCTGGCCATGAGTGGGAGACAACTTCAAGAAAACCCTCTCCTAATGAGAGGAACCCAGGAGTCAGGGAGAGGAGGAGTGGGTGGTGGTTGGAGACAGAGGCCTGGTGCCCTGGGTGCAGTGGAAGTCTCTGGAAGACCAGGTGGAGGGAGGCCGCACAGAGTGATGCCCAGGGTCACAGACCTGTCGGAGCTGCTGTTTGTTAGTTCAAGTCCTGCTCTGAGGTGCTCTGTGTCAGCTCTGAGCGACAGGTGAGCTGGGGGTGCTCTTCAATGAGGGCTATGTGCACGGTTCCTGTGTGCCCAGCCCTGCCACGGTACCTGCAAGGGTAGCTCTGTATCCTGGGAGGGGCCTGACCACGAGAGCCCCGTGGGCTGGGGTGGGGGGTGGGGTACCTGCCCAGGTGAGCTCCATATTCTGGGATTGGTCTGACCACGAGAGCCCCATGGGCTGCTGGGGACCTGGTAAAGGATGTCAGGACAGTCAGTGAAGCCACCGAGGATATACCTCCAGTTGCTCCTAATTCCTACACCCTGCTGGTCATTCTACCAACCACCAGGACATGGTATTCTGTATTAGTCTTCAATGATGCCTTCTTTTGTATTCCATTAGTCCCAGAGTCACAAGAAATTTTGGCTTGTGAGTGGCAGGACTCAACATACAACTAAAACAATACTTCCGGGCCGTCTTGCCCCAAGGGTTCAAAAATTCCCACACTATCTTTGGGGAAACCTTAGCTAAAGACCTAAAAGTTCTACCTCTGGAAAAGGAAACCCTCCTTCAGTACTCAGACGACATTCTGATTGCCAGCCCTACTAAGGAGGCCTCTGAACTACCAAGCCAATAAAGGATAGAAGTTGTCCAAGAAAAAGCTCAAATATCACAGACTGCAGTGACCTGCCTGGGCTTCATTCTCACAGAAGGTCGGAGAAGCCCATCCCAGGAAAGGGAAGAAACCATTTTCGGCCTTACCCCTTTCTAAAACTAGAAGACAGCTTAGGGGTTCCTGGGGAGGCCAGGGTTTGCTGCTTCTGGATCCCTAACTACAGTCTACTAGCTGGACCTCTATATGAAACACTGAAAGGAAAAGATGATGATCCTTTTGAACAGAATCCAGAAGTGGCCTTTCAAGAATGGAAAGAGCAGTCAATTCAGACCCTTGCCCTGGAACTCCCTAATTGAGCTAAACCCTTTGACCTTTACATTCCCGGTGAAAGGTGAATCGCCATTGGAGAATTAGTGCAAAAACTGGGACCACTTGAAATGGAACAATGCAAGAATGCCATCCAGGTAGGATAAACTACGGTCACCAAGGGGCTTGGCCCACTGCCGCATCTGGCCAAGATACTGGCGGTATCTAAAAACCTGGAAATCAGCAGCCCAAAAGGCCACCTCCCTCCTAAGGGAAAAGGACCCCACGTGGTGATCCTAACCACCAACCATGCCCTGAAGTTGCAGGGTTTGCTCCGTGGGCACACCAACCTCGAGTGAGGAGGCCCTCCAACTCCAACATCCAGAGAGATAACTGGGGGCAACAGGGCACCATGACGACTCGTGTGAACATCACTTGACCTGGAGTTTCTCTCATAAAACAACAAGAGTGTGTCCCAAAAGAGTAGACTACTGCTTGCAGGACTTCCTGCACCCAGAGGGGAGCTAATAATCTTGGCGGGGGAACCGTATATCACACTGTCACCATAGAAAAGCCTACAGACACCATGATGATGGTGGCCAATAAGACCGGCTGGACTCCTGTTTACTTCAAAAGGCTGTTGACTCAGTGGCCATCATGGTCCTTGATCACCACTGACCCTGGACTGCCTGGGAGTTGTGCGGGCAGGGCTCTGACACCTGGTGCTGTTTGTACGTTAATTCAGGGGCCTAATTGAAGAAAGCACAGACTACTGTTCAGAGCATCTAGGCTGGCAGAAACGGTCAGCCTAAGGTGGCCGAACAAATGTGGGGCGGGGTGAAACCGGCCCCCACAGCGTCTCTGCACATCTCTTTCCTGGACCCTTAAAGGTCATTAGAATCTATAACGCTTCCAATGCTGGTGCTCAGGTGGACGAGCAGGGAGGCAGGGGGCCTGGGGACAATCAACGTCACCTGGAGGCTGCTGGGGAGAAGCTCTGACCCTCGCCCCTTGGTATGAGGGCTCCCAACTCAGCACTCAGCAGTTATAGAAGAAGGGTCTGCACCCTCAGCACTCCAAGAATGAGGAACGGGACAAAAGGCAGAGGAGGGGTTTGTCCCCAGCAAAGCCCATTAAAAATCCCTGGGAGATAAAAATAGAATCTGGGCAATAAAGTCAAGTCTGACCTTTTTTATCCTTTGTGCTTTGTCTAATTTCATGTGCTCCTAGGGTCCCGCATGCAGAGGTTCCACACCCGGCACTTCAGACCAGATTTCCTAGTGCAGAATGGCTGGGTCGACACCTAAGCTCCTGGGGCCCAGTGCAGACTCCGCGATATAGAGCCTGAGCTGCAGCCAACCCGGCCCTCGAGAGCTCCGCCCCCTCCCTCCCACTGACTCTGACAGGATCTCTACACAGCAGCCCAGCCCACAGCCCACAGGGTAGTGCATGCTCTCACCTCTCCATTCTCTGATCAAAATATAAAGTTTCCTTTGCTTGTGAACCAAACTCAGTCTCGATCTGTTGGCCCCAATGACACTGCACAGGGGGACACTTGTTGGGGTCCACTCTGGAGGATCAGTAACAGAAATTGAGACTATTGTAACCTCAATGAACAGATGTGTGAGCCAAACTGTAGTTAACATAGAACAGTGTATAAGGCTCGGGTAAAATAAGATGTTTCTAATGATTCCATTGGCTATTTCCATCACTTTATTATAAGCAAGTTCAGTGAAAAGGTTTGTCTTATTTGTCAGGTCAATATTAGAGAAACGAAGTGATTTCTTTCCAAGGATGTACATCTAATAATCTTGGTTAAAGCTTCAATCTTGTTTTAAATGCTTTTCCATTGAAAATGATACCTCTCTTTCAGCTCCCCCATTTCTGAGAAGTATAAAATCTTATAATTTATTATTACCAAAGCGGAAAGGTGGGAGGAGGGATAAATTAACAGTTTGGGATTAACACATACACACTGCTATGTATAAAATAGATCATCAACAAGGAACTACTGTATAGCACAGGGAACTACACTCAACATTTTGCAATAACCTATAAGGGGAAATAATCTGAAAAAGAATAGATATTTTTATTGACATCATCTATCAATGACAGTTAAAGTGTAACCTAAGGGAAGCTGGTGGTGAGTGCTTCTGACCCTGAAGACTTCAATCATCTAAAGTTTGGACTCTGCCTACTTCCCAAGGCCCTTAATGAACATATGTGTAGCCGTAGCTTAAAAAATTCCCCAGTTTGGTTTTCGGGGAGACACTGATTTTGAAAAAGCCCTGGTGTTCTCCTTACATGAATGGGACTCTTCCTACTGCTAAAACATGTCTGTCACACCCAGAGGATGGTATACCGTCTGATCGGGAAGAGTTTGGAAAAGGCATCTCATCTCCTCATCTCCTGGTGCTCGGGTTCACCCATCCAGCGTCTTTACTAACAGTCTCCCCACTTGGAGATGGCAGCACTGTCAACATCCTGTTGCGTACAGTTTGGAATTTGTCCAGAGGATGAAGCGGAAGGATGAGGAACAATGAGAGACAAGTCCTAGGTGTTCAGACAGGCACATGTCACTCTAATTTCCAATCAGGAAGACGAATTGACCAAAGGCTAGGGTTGCCCATGGAAACAGTATAGGGCTTGAGGAAATCCCGCTGCTTTGTGGCCAGTTCCCATAAACACAAGTTGAACAATGGAACTCAGGGACAGTAAAATTCACGAAACTGCAGAGTTGAAAATATCCATCACTGAAAAATGTCTTGAGGAAAGTCAGAGAAAAGGACTTGTAAGCAAGGGAGAATGGCAGGAAAGGGATTTGAGGAGGTAGAAAGGACTCGCCATTAAGCACAAGAAAAGAAGCTGAACATTGCCAACATTGCAGTTGGCCAAAAAGGGTGTATGCGTTTTTTTCTGTATATATTCAAGAAAAGGGCATACACTTTTTTAGCCAACCAAACAGGTGGGCACTGGAAGTCAATACTACAAGAGATATCACTTCGCATCAGTCAGAAGAGCCATCCTCATAAAGCGTAAACAACAAAAATGCAGGACAGGGCAAGGAGAAGAGGGAGCCCTGTGAGACTTATAGTGGAAATGTATATTGCCAACGGCCATTCTGGAGAAGTGTATTGTGTTTACTAAAGCATCTAAAAAATGAGCTACAGAGCATAGGGCACTTGCACTCATGGGCGTATATCTTGGGAAAAACAAAAATCGAGAGGACACAGGCACCCCAATGTTTACCCTCTCTCTGTTTAAAAGATCCTCGACTAGGATATAACTTAAATGTCTCTGGAGAGAAAAAATGGATAGAGATGTGGTACTTAGGTAGAGTGGAATATTATTCAGCCTGGAAATCAATGAAATATGGCCAGTTGTAACAACTCCGGAGGAGTTACGTATGATCATTCTAAGTGACATAATTCAAAAAGAAAAAGACACATATCATAAGATATCACTTAAAGGTGGAATCCAAAATGGCTACACATGAAATAAATTACAAAACAAAAACATAGTCAAATATGTAGAAAACACGCATAAGGCTGCTAAACGGGAAAGGTGGGGAGGGGTGAGGCATCATCCAGGAGGTTGAAATTAGCAAAGATACCATTCCAAATACCAAACTGATAATCAACAAGGCCTACACAGTAGCTAAAAGAACTGCACTCAGCACACTCAAGTCACCGGAAAAGAATATATACGACTGGTAAGAATCTGAAAAAGAATTTACTGATGTCTCTCTGTACGTGAATCAAGTGGATATACAGCAGCAAGAAACAGAGCTTTGAAAATCAGCTGTAACCAATATAGTAATAAATTGAAAAAAATAAACGACAGAGAGAAAACCTCTTACAACTTTTCCTCAGGGCCGGTGATGCAACATGGATTGAACACATCTAGACCCACAGCAGGATGAGACATAAGGCTGGAAACTGTTTGCACTAAGAGAAATGTGAGGGTGGGCGAGGAAATGCACACCCTTTAAAGTAATACTACCTGGTACCCATTCAATGGGTCCCAAATCTGCAGGTTCAAGGGATCTTCCTACAGCTAAAACATGCATGGAAAACCCAGAGGACTGTACACCATGTGATCGGGAGATGTGTCTAAAATGCAGCTCATTTATCCTCTCCTGGTGCTCCTGTTCACCATTCCAGCCACGTTACTTAGAATCTCCCCACTTGGAGAATCAGCACATTTCAACTTCTGTTTCACACATTTTGCAAATTGTGAGGAGGATGAACGGGAAGAGGGGGAACCAATGAGAGAATAGTTGTAGGGGTTCGGACGGGCACATATCACTCTAATTTCCCATTAAGAATAAGAATTAAAAAAAGGCTCAGCCCGCCTCGCCCGAGCCAAAATAGGGCCTGAAGCAATCCTGCGGGTTTGAGGCCAGCTCACAAAAGAGCAATTTAAAAAATGGAGCTCAGGGTCACTGCAATTCACAAACCTGCAGAGTTATAAATGAAAACTAACGTCCAAAAATATGTTGAGGTAAGGCAAAGAAGAGGATCTGAATGCAAGACAGAATTGCAAGAAACAGATTTCAAGAGATAGATTGGACTCATCTTTAAAGCACATGAAAAGCGGCAGATTTTCGACAATGATGCAGTTGGCCCAAAAGGGCGTATGCGTTTTTTCCTGATTATATCCAGGAAAAAACGCATACGCACTTTATGGGGAACGAAGCAAGCAAGCAATGCAAATGTGCACAACAAAGAAGTCTCATTTCCCACTGGTCAAAAGGGCCATCCTAAAAAATTGTAAAAACCAGAAATGCAGGACAGGCCATGGAGAACAGGGAGCCTTTATACGCTGATGGGCAGTGTGTGAACTGCCGAGAGCCACTCTGGAGAAGTGTATGGTGGTTCCTAAATCATCTAAAAAACAGAGCTACAGAGCATAGGACACTTCCAATCATGGGAGTATATCTAGGGAAGTCTAAAAATCAACAAGACACAAGCACACCACAGTTTAGGGCTACTCTGTTTACAAGAACCTCAACTTCAGTACACCTTAAATATCCCAGGAAAGATAACAATGGATAAAGAAGATGTGGTACTTATGTACAATGGAATATCTCTTCACCATGATATCAATGTAATAAGGCTAGTAGAAGGATAAAGAGTGGATTTAGGTCCGATAATACTACTTGAAATAAGTCAAACAGAAAAAGAAACATATCATAAGATATCACTTATAGAGGGAGGGTAAATATGGCTGCACAAGAAATGAATTACAGAACAGAACAGTGTCTCACATTTAGAAAACACACTTATTTCAGCTTAAGGGGAAAGGAGAGGTGGGGTGATGCATAAAACCAGAGTTTGAAATTAGCACAGATACCGTTCAATAAACCAAATAGATATTAGACAAGATCAACACCTTGCTCAATGAACTGGCCTCAACACACCCTATACACCGCAGGGAAATATATCTGAGTAATAAGAATCTTAAAACCCATGTATTGATATATCTCCATAAGGGAATCAAGTGTGTGCAGAGCGGCACAAACACAGCAGTGAAAATGAGCTAAACCCCATTATAGAAATAAATTTTAAAAACAAAACGCAGAAACAATGAAAGAGAGAAAAATTCTTACAAAATTCGCTCAGGGGCTGTGATGCAACCTGGAATGACCACATATAAACCCACAGCTGGATAAGACATAAGGCTGGACACTAGGGGCTGAGAGGATTGGTGAGCTTTGGTGAGCAACTGCCAAAAGTTTCATGCAATACTTCATGCTACTCATGCCAAGGGTCCCAACACTCCAGGGTGAAGGGAATCTTCCTACAGCTAAACCATGCTTGGGAAACCCAGCGACTGGTATACCATATGATCGGGAAAGGTTTCTAAAACGCACCTCATTTTTCCTCTCCTGGGGCTCCGGATCGACATTCCAGCCGCTTTACTAAAAATATCCCCACATGGAGAGTCAATGCCTTTAAGTTCTGGTATCGCACAGTCTGCAGTTAGTGCGGAGGATGAAAGGGAATAGGGGGAACCAGTGAGAAACTAGATGTAGCGGTTTCAATGGGCACATGTCACTCTAATTTCACATCAGTAAGAAGAATAACCCTAACCCTAACCCTTCCCCGAAGCTTTCCCCTCACCCGTCCCCTAATCCTAACATGTATGCTCACACTAACCCGCGCCCTCACATGTACGCTCCCCCTAAACTGCTGTCATACCATCACATGGACCCTAAACCGTCCCCGTCCCCTAACCCTAACCCTAGCCCGAACCCTAACCCTAACCCTTCCCCGAAGCCTTCCCCTCACCCGTCCCCTAATCTTAACCCGTACGCTCACACTAACCCACGCCCTCACACATACGCTCCCCCTAAACCGTTGTCGTACCCTCACCTGGACCCTCAACCGTCCCCGTCCCCTAACCCTAACCCTAGCCTGAACCCTAACCCTAACTCTTCCCAAAAGCCTTCCCCTAACCCGTCCCCTAATCCTAACACGTACGCTCACACTAACCCGCGCCCTCACACGTACGCTCCCCCTAAAGCGTTGTCGTACCCTCACCTGGACCCTAAAACGTGCCCGTCCCCTAACCCTAACCCTAGACCGAACCCTAACCCTAACCCTTCCCCGAAGAATTCCCCTCACCTGTCCCCTAATCCTAACCCGTACGCTCACACTAACCTACGCCCTCACACGTATGCTCCCCCTAAAGCTCTGTCGTACCCCCACCTGCACCCTAAACCGTCCCCGTCACCTAATCCTAACCCTAGCCTGAACCCTAACCCTAAACCTTCCCCGAAGCCTTCCCCTCACCCGTCCCCTAATCCTAACCCGTACGCTCACAGTAACCTGCGCCCTCACACGTACGCTCCCCCTAAACCGTTGTCGTACCCTCACGTGGACCCTAAACCGTCCCCGTCCCCTCACCCTAACCCTAGCCCGAACCCTAACAATAACTCTTCCCCGAAGCCTTCCCCTCACACGTCCCCTAATCCTAACCCGTACGCTCACAGTAACCCGCGCCCTCACACGTACCATCCCCCTAAAGCGTTGTCGTACCCTCACCTGGACCCTAAACCGTCCCCGTCCCCTAACCCTAACCCTAAACCGAATCCTAACCCTAACACTTCCCCGAAGCCTTACCCTCACCCGTCCCCTAATCCTAACCCGTACGCTCACAGTAACCCGTGCCCTCACACGTACGCACCCCCTAAACCGCTGTCGTACCCTCAACTGGACCCTAAACCATCCCAATCCCCTAACCCTAACCCTAGCCCGAACCCTAACCCTAACACTTCCCCGAAGACTTCCCCTCACCCGGCCCGTAATCCTAACCCGTACGCTCACAATAACCCGCGCCCGCACACGTACAGGCCCCCTAAACCGTTGTCGTACCCTCACCTGTACCCTAAACCGTCCCCATCCCCTAACGCTAACCCTAGCCCGAACACTAAACCTAACCCTTCCCCGAAGCCTTCCCCTCACCTGTCCCCTCATCCTAACCCGTACGCTCACACTAACCCACGCGCTCACACGTACGCTGCCCCTAAACCGTTGTCGTACCCTCACCTGGACCCTAAACCGTACCCATCCCCTAACCCTAACCCTAGCCCGAACCCTAACGCTAACCCTTCCCCGAAGCCTTCCCCTCACCCGTCTCCTAATCCTAACCCGTACGCTCACACTGACCCGCGCCCTCACATGTACGCTCCCCTTAAAGCGTTGTCGTACCCTCTCCTGGACCCTAAACCGTCCCCGTCCCCTAACCCTAACCCTAGCCCGAACACTAAACCTAACCCTTACCCGAAGCCTTCCCCTCACCCGTCCCCTAATCCTAACCCGTACGCTCACACTAACACGCGCCCTCACACGTACGCTCCCCCTAAAGCTCTGTCGTACCCTCACCTGGACCCTAAACCGTCCCCGACCCCTAAACCTAAACCTAGCCTGAACGCTAACCCTACACCTTCCCCGAAGTCTTCCCCTCACCCGTCCCCTAATCCTAACCCGTACACTCACACTAACCCGCGCCGTCACACATACGCTCCCCCTCAACCGTTGTCGTACCCTCACCTGGACCCTAAACCATCCCCATCCCCAAACCCTAACCCTAGCCCGAACCCTAACCCTAACCCTTCCCCGAAGCCTTCCCCTCACCGGTCCCATAATCCTAACCCTTACGGTCACACTAACCCACGCCCTCACACGTACGCTCCCCATAAACCGTTGTCGTACCCTCACCTGGACCCTAAACCATCCCCGTCCCCTAATCCTAACCCTAGCCCGAACGGTAACCCTAACCCTTCCCCGAAATCTTCCCCTCACCCGTCCCCTAATCCTAACCCGTATGTTCACACTAACCCGCCCCTCACACGTACGCTCCCCCGAAACCGCTATCGTACCATCACCTGGACCCTAAACCGTACCCGTTCCCTAACCCTAACCCTAGACCGAAACCTAACCCTAACCCTTCCCCGAAATCTTCCCCTCACCCGTCCCCTAATCCTAACCCGTACCCTCACACTAACCCGCGCCCTCACACATTAGCTCCCCCTAAACCGTTGTTGTACCCTCACCTGGACCCTAAACCGTCCCTGTCCCCTAACCCTAACCCTAGCCCGAACACTAACCCTAACCCTTCCCCGAAGCCTTCCCCTCACCCGTCCCCTAATCCTAACCCGTACGCTCACACTAACCCGCGCCCTCACACGTACGCTACCCCTAAACCGTTGTCATACCCTCACCTGGACCCTGAACCGTCCCCGTCCCCTAACACTAACCCTAGCCCGAACCCTAACCCTAACCCTTCCCCGAAGCCTTCCCCTCACCCGTCCCCTAATCCTAACCCGTACGCTCACACTAACCCGCGCCCTCACACGTACGATCCCCCTAAACCGTTGTCGTACCCTCACCTGGACCCTAAACCGTCCCCGTCCCCTAACCCTAACCCTAGCCCAAACCGTAACCCTAACCCTTCCCCGAAGCCTTCCCCTCACCCATCCCCTAATCCTAACCCGTACACTCACACTAACCCGCGCCCTCACACGTACGCTCCCCCTAAACCGCTGTCGTACCCTCAACTGGGCCCTAAACCGTCCCCGTCACCTAACCCTAACCCTAGCCCGAACCCTAACCCAAACACTTCCCCGAAGCCTTCCCCTCACCCGTCCCCTAATCCTAACCCGTACGCTCACACTAACCTGTGCCCTCACACGTACGCTCCACCTAAACCACTCTCGTACCCTCAACTGTACCCTAAACCGTCCCAGTCCCCTAACCCTAACCCTAGCCGGAACCCTAAACCTAACACTTCCCCGAAGGCTTCCCCTCACCCGTCCCCTAATCCTAACCCTTACGTTCACACTAACCCGCGCCCTCACACGTACGCTCCCCTAAACCGTTGTCGTACCCTCACCTGGACCCTAAATGGTCCCCGTCCCCTAAACCTAACCCTAGCCCTAGCCCAAACCCTAACCCTAACCCTTCCCCAAAGCCTTCCCCTCACCCGTCCCCTAATCCTAACCCGTACACTCACACTAACCCGTGCCCTCACACGTACGCTCCCCCTAAACCGTTGTCGTACCCTCACATGGACCCTAAACCGTCCCCGTCCCCTAACCCTAACCCTAGCCCGAAACCTAACCCTAACCCTTCCCCGAAGCCTTCCCCTCACCCGTCCCCTAATTCTAACCCGTACGCTCACACTAACCCGCGCCCTCACACGTACGCTCCCCCTAAACCGTTGTCATACCCTCACCTGGACCCTAAACAGTCCCCGTCACCTAGCCCTAAGCCTAGCCAGAACACTAACCCTAACCCTTCCCCGAACCCTTCCCCTCACCCGTCCCCTAATCCTAACCCATACGCTCACACTAACCCGCGCCCTCACACGTACCCTCCCCGTAAAGCGTTGTCGTACCCTCACCTGGACCCTAAACCGTCCCCGTTCCCTAACCCTAACCCAAGCCCGAACCCTAAACCTTACACTTTCCCGAAGCCTTCCCCTCACCCGTCTCCTAATCCTAACCCGTACGCTCACACTAACACGTGCCCTCACACATACGCTCACACTAAACCGTTGTCGTACCCTCACCTGGACCCTAAACCGTCCCCGTCCCGTAACCCTAACACTAGCCTGAACCATAACCCTAACTCTTCCCCGAAGCCTTCCTCTCACCCGTCCCCTAATCCTAACCCGTACGCTCACACAAACCCGCGCGCTCACACGTACACTCCCCCTAAACCATTGTCGTACCCTCACCTGGAGCGAAAACGGTCCCCGTCCCCTAACCCTAACCCTAGCCTGAACCCTAACCCTAACCCTTCCCCGAAGCCTTCCCCTCCCCCGTCCCCTAATCCTAACCCGTACGCTGACACTAACCCGCGCCCTCACACGTACACTCCCCCTAAACCATTGTCGTACCCTCACCTAGAGCCAAAACGGTCCCCGTTCCCTAACCCTAACCCTAGCCCGAACCCTAACCCTAACCCTTCCCCGAAGTCTTCCCCTCACCCGTCCCCTAATCCTAAACTGTACGCTCACACTAACCCGCGCCCTCACAGGTACCCTCCCCCTAAAGCGTTGTCGTACCCTCACCTCGACCCTAAACCGTCCCCGTCCCCTAACCCTAACCCTAGCCCGAACCCTAAACCTAACCCTTCCCCGAAGCCTTCCCCTCACACTTCCCCTAATCCTAACTCGTACGCTCACACTAACACGCGCCCTCGCACGTACGCTCCCCCTAAAACGTTGTCATACCCTCACCTGGACCCTAAACCGTCCCTTTCCACTAACCCTAACCCTAGCCCGAACACTAACCCTAACCCTTCCCCGAAGCCTTCCCCTCACACATCCCCTAATCCTAAACCGTACCCTCACACTAACCCGCTCCCTCACACGTACCCTCCCCCTAAAGCATTGTCGTACCCTCACCTGGACCCTAAACCGTCCCCGTCCCCTAACCCTAACCCTAGCCCGAACCCTAACCCTAACCCTTCCCCAAAGCCTTCCCCTCACCCGTCCTCTAATCCTAACCCGTACGGTCACACTAACCCACGACCTCACACGTACGCTTCCCCTAAAATGTTGTCGTACCCTCACCTGGACCCTAAACCGTCCCCGTCCCCTAACCCTAACCCTAGGCCGAACCCTAGCCCTAACCCTTCCCCGAAGCCTTCCCCTCACCCATCCCCTAATCCTAACCCGTACGCTCACACTAACCCGCGCCCTCACACGTACGCTCCCCCTAAACCGTTGTCATACCCTCACCTGGACCCTAAACAGTCCCCGTCCCCTAGCCCTAAGCCTAGCCAGAACACTAACCCTAACCCTTCCCCGAATCCTTCCCCTCACCCGTCCCCTAATCCTAACCCATACGCTCACACTAACCCGCGCCCTCACACGTACCCTCCCCGTAAATCGTTGTCGTACCCTCACCAGGAACCTAAACCGTCCCCGTCCCCTAACCCTAACCCTAGCCCGAACCCTAACCCTAACCCTTCCCCGAAGCCTTCCCCTCACCCGTCACCTAATTCTAACCCGTACGCTCACACTAACCCGCGCCCTCACACGTACGCTCCCCCTAAACCGTTGTCATACCCTCACCTGGACCCTAAACAGTCCCCGTCACCTAGCCCTAAGCCTACCCAGAACACTAACCCTAACCCTTCCCCGAACCCTTCCCCTCACCCGTCCCCTAATCCTAACCCATACGCTCACACTAACCCGCGCCCTCACACGTACCCTCCCCGTAAAGCGTTGTCGTACCCTCACCTGGACCCTAAACCGTCCTCGTTCCCTAACCCTAACCCAAGCCCGAACCCTAAACCTTACACTTTCCCGAAGCCTTCCCCTCACCCGTCTCCTAATCCTAACCCGTACGCTCACACTAACACGTGCCCTCACACATACGCTCACACTAAACCGTTGTCGTACCCTCACCTGGACCCTAAACCGTCCCCGTCCCCTAACCCTAACCCTAGCACGAACCCTAACCCTAACCCTTCCCCGAAGCCTTCCCCTCACCCGTCCCCTAATCCTAACCCGTACGCTCACACTAACGCACACCCTCACACATTCGCTCCCCCTAAACCGTTGTCGTACCCTCACCTGGACCCTAAACCGTCCCCGTCCCGTAACCCTAACACTAGCCTGAACCCTAACCCTAACTCTTCCCCGAAGCCTTCCTCTCACCCGTCCCCTAATCCTAACCCGTACGCTCACACAAACCCGCGCGCTCACACGTACGCTCCCCCTAAACCGTTGTCGTACCCTCACCTGGACCCTAAACCGTCCCCGTCCCCTAACCCTAACCCTAGCCCAAACCGTAACCCTAACCCTTCCCCGAAGCCTTCCCCTCACCCATCCCCTAATCCTAACCCATACGCTCACACTAACCCGCGTCCTCACACGTACGCTCCCCCTAAACCGTTGTCGTACCCTCACCTGGACCCTAAACCGTCCCCATCCCCTAACCCTAACCCTAGCCCGAACCCTAAACCTAACACTTTCCTGAAGCCTTCCCCTCACCCGTCCCCTAATCCTAACTCGTACGCTCACACTAACACGCGCCCTCATACGTACGCTCCCCCTAAACCGTTGTCGTACCCTCACTTGGACCCTAAACCGTCCCCGTCCCCTAACCCTTACCCTAGCCCGAACCCTTCCACGAAGCTTTCCCCTCATCCGTCCCCTAATCCTAACCCGTACGCTCACACTAACCCACACCCTCACACATTGGCTCCCCCTAAACTGTTGTCGTACCCTCACCTGGACCCTAAACCGTCCCCGTCCCGTAACCCTAACCCTAGCCCGAACCCTAACCCTAACTCTTCCCTGAAGCCTTCCCCTCACCCGTCCCCTAATCCTAACCCGCACGCTCACACTAACCCGCGCACTCACACGTACACTCCCCCTAAACCATTGTCGTACCCTCACCTGGAGCGAAAACGGTCCCCGTCCCCTAACCCTAACCCTAGCCTGAACCCTAACCCTAACCCTTCCCCGAAGCCTTCCCCTCCCCCGTCCCCTAATCCTAACCCGTACGCTGACACTAACCCGCGCCCTCACACGTACACTCCCCCTAAACCATTGTCGTACCCTCACCTGGAGCCAAAACGGTCCCCGTTCCCTAACCCTAACCCTAGCCCGAACCCTAACCCTAACTCTTCCCCGAAGCCTTCCCCTCACCCGTCCCCTAATCCTAAACAGTACGCTCACACTAACCCGCGCCCTCACACGTACCCTCCCCCGAAAGCGTTGTCGTACCCTCACCTGGACCCTAAACCGTCCCCGTCCCCTAACCCTAACCCTAGCCCGAACCCTAACCCTAAACCTTCCCCGAAGCCTTCCCCTCACCCGTCCCCTAATCCTAACCCGTACACTCACACTAACCCGCGCCCTCACACGTACGCTCCCTCTAAACCGTTGTCGTACCCTCACATGGACCCTAAACCGTCCCCGTCCCCTAACCCTAACCCTAGCCCGAACCCTTCCACGAAGCCTTCCACTCACCCGTACCCTAATCCTAACCCATACGCTCACACTAACCCGCAACCTCACACATTCACTCCCCCTAAAGCGTTGTCGTACCCTCACCTGGACCCTAAACCGTCCCCGTCCCCTAACCCTAACCCTAGCCCGAACCCAAACCCTAACCCTTCCCCGAAGCCTTCCCCTCACCCGTCCCCTAATCCTAAACCGTACGCTCACACTAACCCGCGCCCTCACACGTACGCTCCCCCTAAAGCGTTGTTGTAGCCTCACCTGGACCCTAAACCGTCCCCGTCCCCTAACCCTAACCCTAGCCCGAACCCTAACCCTAACACTTCCCCGAAGCCTTCCCCTCACCCGTCCCCTAATCCTAACCCGTACGCCCACACTAACCCGTGCCCTCACATGTACGCTCCCACTAAACCGTTGTCGTAACCTCACCTGGACCCTAAACCATCCGTGTCTCCTAACCCTAACCCTAGCCTGAACCCTAACCCTAACCCTTCCCCGAAGTCTTCCCCTCACCCGTCCCCTAATCCTAACCCGTACACTCACACTAACCTGCGCCCTCACAGACTCGCTCCCCCTAAACCGTTGTCGTACCCTCACCTGGACCCTAAACCATCCCCGTCCCCTAACCCTAACCCTAGCCCGAACCCTAACCCTAACCCTTCCCCGAAGCCTTCCCCTCACCCGTCCCCTAATGCTAACCCGGACGCTCACACTAACCCACGACCTCACACTTACGCTCCCCCTAAACCGTTGTCGTACCCTCACCTAGACCCTAAACAGTCTCCGTCCCCTAACGCTAACCCTAGGCCGAACCCTAAATCTAACCCTTCCCCGAACCCTTCCTCTCACCCGTCCTCTAATCCTAACCCGTACCTTCACACTAACCCGTGCCCTCAAACGTACGCTCCCCCTAAACCGTTGTCGTACCCTCACGTGGACCCTAAACCGTCCCCGTCCCCTAACCCTAACCCTAGCTCGAAACCTAACCCTAACCCTTCCCCGAAGCCTTCCCCTCACCCGTCCCCTAATCGTAACCCGTACGCTCACTCTAACCCGCGCCCTCACACGTACGCTCCCCATAAACCGTTGTCGTACCCTCACCTGTACCCTAAACCGTCCCCGTCCCCGAGGCCTAACCCTAGCCCGAACCCTAAACCTAACACTTCCCCGAAGCCTTCCCCTCACCCGTCCCCTAATCCTAACCCGTACGCTCACACTAACCCGCGCTCTCCCACGTACGCTCCCCCTTAACCGTTGTCGTACCCTCACCTGGACCCTAAACCGTCCCCGTCACCTAACCCTAACCCTAGCCCGAACCCTAAACCTAACACTTCCCCGAAGCCTTCCCCTCACCCATCCCCTAATCCTAACCCGTACGCTCACCCTAACCCGCGCCCTCACACGTACGCTCCCCCTAAAGCGTTGTCGTACCCTTACCTGGAACCTAAACTGTCCCCGTCCCCTAACCCAAACCCTATCCCGAAAACTATCACTAACATTTCCCCGAAACGTTCCCCTCACACGTCCCCTAATCCTAACCCGTACGCTCACACTAACCCGCGCCCTCACACGTACGCTCCCCCTAAAGCGTTGTCGTACCCTTACCTGGAACCTAAACTGTCCCCGTCCCCTAACCCTAACCCTAGCCCAAACCGTAACCCTAACCATTCCCCGAAGCCTTCCCCTCACCCGTCCCCTAATCCTAACCCGTACGCTCACACTAACCCGCGCCCTCACACGTACGCTCACCCTAAACCGCTCTCGTACCCTCAACTGGACCCGAAACCGTCCCCGTCCCCTAACCCTAACCCTAGCCTGAACCCTAACCCTAACCCTTCCCCGAAGCCTTCCCCTCACCCGTCCCCTAATCCTAACCCGTACGCTCACACTAACCCGCGCCCTCCCACGTACGCTCCCCCTAAACCGTTGTCGTACCCTCACCTGGACCCTAAACCATCCCCGTCCTCTAACACTAACCCTAGCCCGAAACCTAAACCTAACACTTCCCCGAAGCCTTCCCCTCACCCATCCCCTAATCCTAACCCGTACGCTCACACTAACCCGCGCCCTCACACGTACGCTCCCCCTAAACCGTTGTCGTACCCTCACCTGGACCCTAAACCGTCCCCGACCCCTAACCCTAACCCTAGCCCGAACCCTAAACCTAACACTTCCCCGAAGCCTTCCCCTCACCCGTCTCCTAATCCTAACCCGTACGCTCACACTAACCCGCGGCCTCACACGTACGCTCCACCTAAACCGTTGTCATACCCTCACCTGGACCCTAAACCGTCCCCGACCCCTAACCCTAACCCTATCCCGAACACTATCCCTAACCCTTCCCCGAAACGTTCCCCTCACACGTCCCCTAATCCTAACCCGTACGCTCACAATAGCCCGCGCCCTCACACGTACGCTCCCCATAAACCGTTGTCGTACCTTCACCTTGACCCTAAACCGTCCCCGACCCCTAACCCTAACCCTAGCCCAAACCGTAACCCTAACCCTTCCCCGAAGCCTTCCCCTGACACGTCCCCTAATCCTAACCCGTACGCTCACACTAACCCGTGCCCTCACACGTACACTCACCCTAAACCGCTCTCGTACCCTCAACTGGACCCGAAACCGTCCCCGTCCCCTAACCCTAACCCTAGCCTGAACCTTAACCCTAACACTTCCCCGAAGCCTTTCCCTCACCCGTCCCCTAATCCTAACCCGTACGCTCACACTAACCCGCGCCCTCACACGTACGCTCCACCTAAACCGTTTTCGTATCCTCACCTGTACCCTAAACCGTCCCCGTCCCCGAGCCCTAACCCTAGCCCGAACCCTAATCCTAACACTTCCACGAAGCCTTCCCCTCACCCGTCCTCTAATCCTAACCCGTACGCTCACACTAACGCAAGCCCTCACACGTACGCTCCCCCAAAAGCGTTGTCGTACCATCACCTGGACCCTAAACTGTCCCCGTCCCCTAAACCTAACCCTAACCCGAACCCTAACATGTACGCTCCGCCTAAACCATACTCGTACCTTCACCTGGACCCTAAACCGTCCCCGTCCCCTAAACCTAACCCTATCCCGAACCCTAACCCTAACCCTTCCCCGAAGCCTTCCCCTCACCCGTCCCCTAATCCTAACCTGTACGGTCACACTAACCCACGACCTCACACGTACGCTTCCCCTAAAATGTTGTCGTACCCTCACCTGGACCCTAAACTGTCCCCGTCCCCTAACCCTAACCCTAGGCCGAACCCTAGCCCTAACCCTTCCCCGAAGCCTTCCCCTCACCCGTCCCCTAATTCTAACCCGTACGCTCACACTAACCCGCGCCCTCACACGTATGCTCCCCCTAAACCGTTGTCACACCCTCACCTGGACCCTATACCGTCCCCGTCCCCTAGCCCTAAGCCTAGCCAGAACACTAACCCTAACCCTTCCCCGAAGCCTTCCCCTCACCCGTCCCCTAATCCTAACCCGTACGCTCACACTAACCCGCGCCCTCACACGTACCCTCCCCGTAAAACGTTGTCGTACCCTCACCTGGAACCTAAACCGTCCCCGTCCCCTAACCCTAACCCTAGCCCGAACCCTAACCCTAACCCTTCCCCGAAGCCTTCCCCTCACCCGTCCCCTAATCCTAACCCGTACGCTCACACTAACCCAAGCCCACACACGTACGCTCCCCCTAAAGCGTTGTCGTACCCTCACCTGGACCCTAAACCGTCCCCGTCCCCTAACCCTAACCCTAGCCCGAACCCTAACCCTAACCCTTCCCCGAAGCCTTCCCCTCAACCGTCCCCTAATCCTAACCCGTACGCTCACACTAACCCGTGCCCTCACACGTACGCTCCCCCTAAAGCGTTGTCGTACCCTCACCTGGACCCTAAACCGTCCCCATTCCCTAACCCTAACCCTAGCCCGAACCCTAAACCTAACACTTTCCTGAAGCCTTCCCCTCACCCGTCCCCTATTCCTAACTCGTACGCATACACTAACACGCGCCCTCATACGTACGCTCCCCCTAAACCGTTGTCGTACCCTCACTTGGACCCTAAACCGTCCCCGTCCCCTAACCCTTACCCTAGCCCAAACCCTTCCACGAAGCTTTCCCCTCATCCGTCCCCTAATCCTAACCCGTACGCTCACACTAACCCACACCCTCACACATTCGCTCCCCCTAAACCGTTGTCGTACCCTCACCTGGACCTTAAACCGTCCCCGTCCCGTAACCCTAACCCTAGCCCGAACCCTAACCCTAACTCTTCCCCGAAGCCTTCCCCTCACCCGTCCCCTAATCCTAACCCGTACGCTCACACTAACCCGCGCACTCACACGTACACTCCCCCTAAACCATTGTCGTACCCTCACCTGGAGCGAAAACAGTCCCCGTCCCCTAACCCTAACCCTAGCCTGAAACCTAACCCTAACCCTTCCCCGAAGCCTTCCCCTCCCCCGTCCCCTAATCCTAACCCGTACGCTCACACTAACCCGCAACCTCACACATTCGCTCCCCCTAAAGCGTTGTCGTACCCTCACCTGGACCCTAAACCGTCCCCGTCCCCTAACCCTAATCCTAGCCCGAACCCAAACCCTAACCCTTCCCCGAAGCCTTCCCCTCACCCGTCCCCTAATCCTAAACCGTACGCTCACACTAACCCGCGCCCTCACACGTACGCTCCCCCTAAAGCGTTGTTGTAGCCTCACCTGGACCCTAAACCGTCCCCGTCCCCTAACCCTAACCCTAGCCCGAACCCTAACCCTAACACTTCCCCAAAGCCTTCCCCTCACCCGTCCCCTAATCCTAACCCGTACGCTCACACTAACCCGTGCCCTCACATGTACGCTCCCACTAAACCGTTGTCGTAACCTCACCTGGACCCTAAACCATCCCTGTCTCCTAACCCTAACCCTAGCCTGAACCCTAACCCTAACCCTTCCCCGAAGTCTTCCCCTCACCCGTCCCCTAATCCTAACCCGTACACTCACACTAACCTGCGCCCTCACAGACTCGCTCCCCCTAAACCGTTGTCGTACCCTCACCTGGACCCTAAACCGTCCCCGTCCCCTAACCCTAACCCTAGCCCGAACCCTAACCCTAACCCTTCCCCGAAGCCTTCCCCTCACCCGTCCCCTAATCGTAACCCGTACGCTCACTCTAACCCGCGCCCTCACACATACGCTCCCCATAAACCGTTGTCGTACCCTCACCTGTACCCTAAACCGTCCCCGTCACCTAACCCTAACCCTAGCCCGAACCCTAAACCTAACACTTCACCGAAGCCTTCCCCTCACCCGTCCCCTAATCCTAACCCTTACGCTCACACTAACCCGCGCCCTCACACGTACGCTCCCCCTAAACCGTTGTCGTCCCCTCACCTAGACCCTAAACCGTCCCCGTCCCCTAACCCAAACCCTATCCCGAAAACTATCACTAACATTTCCCCGAAACGTTCCCCTCACACGTCCCCTAATCCTAACCCGTACGCTCACACTAACCCGCGCCCTCACACGTACGCTCACCCTAAACCGCTCTCGTACACTCAACTGGACCCGAAACCGTCCCCGTCCCCTAACCCTAACCCTAGCCTGAACCCTCACCCTAACCCTTCCCCGAAGCCTTCCCCTCACCCGTCCCCTAATCCTAACCCGTACGCTCACACTAACCCGCGTCCTCACACATACGCTCCACCTAAACCGTTGTCGTACCCTCACCTTGACCCTAAACCGTCCCCGTCCCCGAGCCCTAACCCTAGCCCGAACCCTAACCCTAACACTTCCCCGAAGCCTTCCCCTCACCCGTCCCCTAATCCTAACCCGTACGCTCACACTAACCCGCGCCCTCCCACGTACGCTCCCCCTAAACCGTTGTCGTACCCTCACTTGGACCCTAAACCGTCCCCGTCCTCTAACACTAACCGTAGCCCGAAACCTAAACCTAACACTGCCCCGAAGCCTTCCCCTCACCCATCCCCTAATCCTAACCCGTACGTTCACACTAACCCGCGCCCTCACACGAACGCTCCCCCTAAACCGTTGTCGTACCCTCAGCTGGACCCTAAACCGTCCCCGACCCCTAACCCTAACCCTAGCCCGAACCCTAAACCTAACACTTCCCCGAAGCCTTCCCCTCACCCGTCTCCTAATCCTAACCCGTACGCTCACACTAACCCGCGCCCTCACACGTACGCTCCCCCTAAACCGTTGTCATACCCTCACCTGGACCCTAAACCGCCCCCGACCCCTAACCCTAACCCTATCCCGAACACTATCCCTAACCCTTCCCCGAAACGTTCCCCTCACACGTCCCCTAATCCTAACCCGTACGCTCACAATAACCCGCGCCCTCACACGTACGCTCCCCATAAACCGTTGTCGTACCTTCACCTTGACCCTAAACCGTCCCCGTCCCCTAACCCTAACCCTAGCCCAAACCGTAACCCTAACCCTTCCCCGAAGCCTTCCCCTGACACGTCCCCTAATCCTAACCCGTACGCTCACACTAACCCGCGCCCTCACACGTACGCTCCACCTAAACCGTTTTCGTATCCTCAACTGTACCCTAAACCGTCCCCGTCCCCGAGCCCTAACCCTAGCCCGAATCCTAATCCTAACACTTCCACGAAGCCTTCCCCTCACCCGTCCTCTAATCCTAACCCGTACGCTCACACTAACGCAAGCCCTCACACGTACGCTCCCCCAAAAGCGTTGTCGTACCATCACCTGGACACTAAACCGTCCCCGTCCCCTAAACCTAACCCTAACCCGAACCCTAACACGTACGCTCCGCCTAAACCATACACGTACCTTCACCTGGACCCTAAACCGTCCCCGTCCCCTAAACCTAACCCTATCCCGAACCCTAAACCTAACCCTTCCCCGAAGCCTTCCCCTCACCCGTCCCCTAATCCTAACCTGTACGGTCACACTAACCCACGACCTCACACGTACGCTTCCCCTAAAATGTTGTCGTACCCTCACCTGGACCCTAAACCGTCCCCGTCCCCTAACCCTAACCCTAGCCCGAACCCTAACCCTAACCCTTCCCCGAAGCCTTCCCCTCAACCGTCCCCTAATCCTAACCCGTACGCTCACACTAACCCGTGCCCTCACACGTACGCTCCCCCTAAAGCGTTGTCGTACCCTCACCTGGACCCTAAACCGTCCCCATTCCCTAACCCTAACCCTAGCTCGAACCCTAAACCTAACACTTTCCTGAAGCCTTCCCCTCACCCGTCCCCTAATCCTAACTCGTACGCTCACACTAACACGCGCCCTCATACGTACGCTCCCCCTAAACCGTTGTCGTACCCTCACTTGGACCCTAAACCGTCCCCGTCCCCTAACCCTTACCCTAGCCCGAACCCTTCCACGAAGCTTTCCCCTCACCCGTCCCCTAATCCTAACCCGTACGCTCACACTAACCCACACCCTCACACATTCGCTCCCCCTAAACCGTTGTCGTACCCTCACCTGGACCCTAAACCGTCCCCGTCCCGTAACCCTAACCCTAGCCCGAACCCTAACCCTAACTCTTCCCCGAAGCCTTCCCCTCACCCGTCCCCTAATCCTAACCCGTACGCTCACACTAACCCGCGCACTCACACGTACACTCCCCCTAAACCATTGTCGTACCCTCACCTGGAGCGAAAACGGTCCCCGTCCCCTAACCCTAACCCTAGCCTGAACCCTAAACCTAACCCTTCCCCGAAGCCTTCCCCTCCCCCGTCCCCTAATCCTAACCCGTACGCTGACACTAACCCGCGCCCTCACACGTACACTCCCCCTAAACCATTGTCGTACACTCACCTGGAGCCAAAACGGTCCCCGTTCCCTAACCCTAACCCTAGCCCAAACCCTAACCCTAACACTTCCCCGAAGTCTTCCCCTCACCCGTCCCATAATCCTAACCCATACGCTCACACTAACCCGCGCCCTCACACGTACGCTCCCCGTAAACCGTTGTCGTAACCTCACCTGGACCCTAAACCGTCCCCGTCCCCTAACCCTAACCCTAGCCAGAACCCTAACCCTAAATCTTCCCCGAAGTCTTCCCCTCACCCGTCCCCTAATCCTAACCCGTACGCTCACACTAAACCGCGCCCTCACACGTACTCTCCCCCGAAAGCGTTGTCGTACCCTCACCTGGACCCTAAACCGTCCCCGTCCCCTAACCCTAACCCTAGCCCGAACCCTAACCCTAACCCTTCCCCGAAGCCTTCCCCTCACCCGTCCCCTAATCCTAACCCATACACTCACACTAACCCGCGCCCTCACACGTACGCTCCCCCTAAACCGTTTTCGTACCCTCACATGGACCCTAAACCGTCCCCGTCCCCTAACCCTAACCCTAGCCCGAACCCTTCCACGAAGCCTTCCACTCACCCGTCCCCTAATCCTAACCCGTACGCTCACACTAACCCGCAACCTCACACGTACGCTCCCCCGAAACTGTTGTCGTAACCTCACCTGGACCCTAAACCGTCCCCGTCCCCTAACCTTAACCCTAGCCCGAACCCTAACCCTAACTCTTCCCCGAAGTCTTCCGCTCACCCGTCCCCTAATCCTAACCAGTACGCTCACACTAACCCGCGCCCTCACACGTACCCTCCCCCGAAAGCGTTGTCCTACCCTCACCTGGACCCTAAACCGTCCCCGTCCCCTAACCCTAACCCTAGCCCGAACCCTAACCCTAACCCTTCCCCGAAGCCTTCCCCTCACCCGTCCCCTAATCCTAACCCGTACACTCACACTAACCCGCGCCCTCACACGTACGCTCCCTCTAAACCGTTGTCGTACCCTCACATGGACCCTAAACCGTTCCCGTCCCCTAACCCTAACCCTAGCCCGAACCCTTCCACGAAGCCTTCCACTCACCCGTACCCTAATCCTAACCCGTACGCTCACACTAACCCGCAACCTCACACATTCGCTCCCCCTAAAGCGTTGTCGTACCCTCACCTGGACCCTAAACCGTCCCCATCACCTAACCCTAACCCTATCCCGAACCCAAACCCTAACCCTTCCCCGAAGCCTTCCCCTCACCCGTCCCCTAATCCTAAACTGTACGCTCACACTAACCCGTGCCCTCACACGTACGCTCCCCCTAAAGCGTTGTTGTAGCCTCACCTGGACCCTAAACCGTCCCCGTCCCCTAACCCTAACCCTAGCCCAAACCCTAACCCTAACACTTCCCCGAAGCCTTCTCCTCACCCGTCCCCTAATCCTAACCCGTACGCTCACACTAACCCGTGCCCTCACATGTACGCTCCCACTAAACCGTTGTCGTAACCTCACCTGGACCCTAAACCATCCCTGTCTCCTAACCCTAACCCTAGCCTGAACCCTAACCCTAACCCTTCCCCGAAGTCTTCCCCTCACCCGTCCCCTAATCCTAACCCGTACACTCACACTAACCCGCGCCCTCACAGACTCGCTCCCCCTAAACCGTTGTCGTACCCTCACCTGGACCCTAAACCGTCCCCGTCCCCTAACCCTAACCCTAGCCCGAACCCTAACCCTAACCCTTCCCCGAAGCCTTCCTCTCACCCGTCCCCTAATGCTAACCCGGACGCTCACACTAACCCACGACCTCACACTTACGCTCCCCCTAAACCGTTGTCGTACCCTCACCTAGACCCTAAACAGTCTCCGTCCCCTAACGCTAACCCTAGCCCGAACCCTAAATCTAACTCTTCCCCGAACCCTTCCCCTCACCCGTCCTCTAATCCTAACCCGTACCCTCACACTAACCCGTGCCCTCAAACGTACGCTCCCCCTAAACCGTTGTCGTACCCTCACGTGGGCCCTAAACCGTCCCCGACCCCTAACCCTAACCCTAGCTCGAAAGCTAAACCTAACCCTTTCCCGAAGCCTTCCCCTCACCCGTCCCCTAATCGTAACCCGTACGCTCACTCTAACCCGCGCCCTCACACGTACGCTCCCCATAAACCGTTGTCGTACCCTCACCTGTACCCTAAACCGTCCCAGTCCCCGAGCCCTAACCCTAGCCCGAACCCTAAACCTAACCCTTCCCCGAAGCCTTCCCCTCACCCGTCCCCTAATCCTAACCCGTACGCTCACACTAACCCGCGCTCTCCCACGTACGCTCCCCCTTAACCGTTGTCGTACCCTCACCTGGACCCTAAACCGTCCACGTCACCTAACCCTAACCCTAGCCCGAACCCTAAACCCAACACTTCCCCGAAGCCTTCCCCTCACCCATTCCCTAATCCTAATCCGTACGGTCACACTAACCCGCGCCCTCACACGTACGCTCCCCCTAAACCGTTGTCGTACCCTCACCTGGACCCTAAACCATCCCCGTCCCCTAACCCTAACCCTAGCCCGAACCCTAAACCTAACACTTCACCGAAGCCTTCCCCTCACCCGTCCCCTAATCCTAACCCTTACGCTCACACTAACCCGCGCCCTCACACGTACGCTCCCCCTAAACCGCTGTCGTCCCCTCACCTAGACCCTAAACCGTCCCCGTCCCTTAACCCAAACCCTATCCCGAAAACTATCACTAACATTTCCCCGAAACGTTCCCCTCACACGTCCCCTAATCCTAACCCGTACGCTCACACTAACCCGCGCCCTCACACGTACGCTCCCCCTAAAGCGTTGTCGTACCCTTACCTGGAACCTAAACCGTCCCCGTCCCCTAACCCTAACCCTAGCCCAAACCGTAACCCTAACCATTCCCCGAAGCCTTCCCCTCACCCGTCCCCTAATCCTAACCCATACGCTCACACTAACCCGCGCCCTCACACGTACGCTCACCCTAAACCGCTCTCGTACCCTCAACTGGACCCGAAACCGTCACCGTCCCCTAACCCTAACCCTAGCCTGAACCCTAACCCTAACCCTTCCCCGAAGCCTCCCCTCACCCGTCCCCTAATCCTAACCCGTACGCTCACACTAACCCGCGTCCTCACACGTACGCTCCACCTAAACCGTTGTCGTATCCTCACCTGGACCCTAAACCGTCCCCGTCCCCGAGCCCTAACCCTAGCCCGAAGCCTAACCCTAACACTTCCACGAAGCCTTCCCCTCACCCGTCCTCTAATCCTAACCCGTACGCTCACACTAACGCAAGCCCTCACACGTACGCTCCCCCAAAAGCGTTGTCGTACCCTCACCTGGACCCTAAACTGTCCCCGTCCCCTAAACCTAACCCTAACCCGAACCCTAACACGTACGCTCCGCCTAAACCATACTCGTACCTTCACCTGGACCCTAAACCGTCCCCGTCCCCTAACCCTAACCCTAGCCCGAACCCTAACCCTAACCCTTCCCCGAAGCCTTCCCCTCACCCGTCCCCTAATCCTAACCTGTAAGGTCACACTAACCCACGACCTCACACGTACGCTCCCCCTAAAGCGTTGTCGTACCCTCACCTGGACCCTAAACCGTCCCCGTCCCCTAACCCTAACCCTAGCCCGAACCCTAACCCTAACCCTTCCCCGAAGCCTTCCCCTCAACCGTCCCCTAATCCTAACCCGTACGCTCACACTAACCCGTGCCCTCACACGTACACGCCCCCTAAACCGTTGTCGTACCCTCACCTGGACCCTAAACCGTCCCCGTTCCCCAACCCTAACCCTAGCCCGAACCCTAAACCTTACACTTTCCCGAAGCCTTCCTCTCACCCGTCCCCTAATCCTAACCCGTATGCTCACACTAACACGTGCCCTCACACATACGCTCACACTAAACCGTTGTCGTACCCTCACCTGGACCCTAAACCGTCCCCGTCCCCTAACCCTAACCCTAGCCCGAACCTTAACCCTAACCCTTCCCCGAAGCCTTCCCCTCACCCGTCCCCTAATCCTAACCCGTACGCTCAAACAAACCCGCGCGCTCACACGTACACTCCCCCTAAACCATTGTCGTACCCTCACCTGGAGCGAAAACGGTCCCCATCCCCTAACCCTAACTCTAGCCCGAACCCTAACCCTAACCCTAGCCCGAACACTTCCACGAAGCCTTCCATTCACCCGTCCCCTAATCCTAACCCGTACGCTCACACTAACCCACAACCTCACACATTCGCTCCCCCTAAAGCGTTGTCGTACCCTCACCTGGACCCTAAACCGTCCCCGTCCCCTAACCCTAACCCTAGCCCGAACCCAAACCCTAACCCTTCCCCGAAGCCTTCCCCTCACCCGTCCCCTAATCCTAAACCGTACGCTCACACTAACCCGCGCCCTCACACGTACGCTCCCCCTAAAGCGTTGTTGTAGCCTCACCTGGACCCTAAACCGTCCCCGTCCCCTAACCCTAACCCTAGCCCGAACCCTAACCCTAACACTTCCCCGAAGCCTTCCCCTCACCCGTCCCCTAATCCTAACCCGTACGCTCACACTAATCCGTGCCCTCACATGTACGCTCCCACTAAACCGTTGTCGTAACCTCACCTGGACCCTAAACCATCCCTGTCTCCTAACCCTAACCCTAGCCTGAACCCTAACCCTAACCCTTCCCCGAAGTCTTCCCCTCACCCGTCCCCTAATCCTAACCCGTACCCTCACACTAACCCACGCCCTCACACGTACGCTCCCCCTATAGCGTTGTCGTACCCTCACCTGGACACTAAACCGTCCCCATCCCCTAACCCTAACCCTAGCCAGAACCCTAAACCTAACCCTTCCCCGAAGCCTTCCCTTCACCCGTCCCCTAGTCCTAACCCGTACGCTCACACTATCCAGTCCGCTCACACGTACGCTGCCCCTAAACTGTTGTCGTACCCACACCTGGACCCTAAACTGTCCCCATCCCCTAACACTAACCCTAGCCCGAACCCTAAACCTAACCCTTCCCCGAAGCCTTCCCCTCACCCGTCTCCTAATCCTAACCCGTACGCTCACACTAACCCACGCCCTCACACCTACGCTCCCCCTAAACCGTTGTCGTACCCTCACCTGGACCCTAAACCATCCCCGTCCCCTAACCCTAACCATAGCCCGAACACTAACCCTAACCCTTCCCCGAAGCCTTCCCCTCACCCGTCCCCTAATCCTAACCCGTACGCTCACACTAACCCGCACCCTCACACGTACGATCGCCCGAAACCGTTGTCGTACCCTAACCTGGACCCTAATTCGTCCCCGTCCCCTAACCCTAACCCTAGTCCGAACCCTAAGCCTAAAACTTCCCCGAAGCCTTACCCTCACCCGTCCCCTAATCCTAAGCCGTACGCTCACACTAAACCGCGCCCTCAAACGTGCGCTCTCCCTAAACCGTTGTCGTACCCTCACCTGGACCCTAATTCGTCCCCGTCCCCAAACCCTAACCCTAGCCCGAACCCTAACCCTAACCCTTTCCCGAAGCCTTCCACTCACCCGTCCCCTTATCCTAACCCGTACGCTCACACTAACCCGCGCCCTCACACGTACGCTCCCCCTAAACCGTTGTCGAACCCTCATCTGGACCGTAAACCGTCCCCGTCCCTTAACCCTAACTCTACCCCGAAGTCTTCCCCTCACCCGTCCTCTAATCCTAACCCGTACGCTAACGCTAACCTACACCCTCACATGGACGCTCCCCCTAAAGCGTTGTCGTACACACACCTGGACACTAAACCGTCCCCGTCTCCTAACTCTAACCCTACCGCGAACCCTAACCCTAACCC
Organism: Leucopleurus acutus; assembly: GCF_964270905.1. NCBI lineage: Eukaryota > Metazoa > Chordata > Mammalia > Artiodactyla > Delphinidae > Leucopleurus > Leucopleurus acutus. The sequence goes on along the minus strand of NW_028139093.1, from coordinate 373,955 downwards.
TTCCCCGAAGCCTGACTCTCATCCGTCGCCTAATCCTAACCTGTACGCTCTCGCTAAACCACGCCCTCACCCGTACGCTCCCCCTAAAGCATTGTCGTACCCTCACCTGGACCCTAAACCGTCCCCATCCCCGTCCCCTAACCCTAGCCCGAACACTAACCCTAACCCTTCCCCGAAGCCTTCCCCTCACCCGTCCCCTAATCTTAACCCGTACGCTCACACTAACCCGCGCCCTCACAGGTACACTCCCCCTAAACCGTTGTCGTACACTCACCTGGACCCTAAACCGTACCCGTCCCCGTCCCCTAACCCTAGCCCGAAAGATAAACCTAAACCTTCCCCGAAGCCTTCCCCTCACCCGTCCCCTAATTCTAACCCGTACGCTCACACTAACCCACCCCCTCACACGAACGCTCCCCCTAAACCGTTGTCGTACCCTCACCTGGACCCTAAACCGTCCCTGTCCCCTGACGCTAACCCTAGTCTGAACCCTAACCCTAACCCTTCCCCGAAGCCTTCCCCTCACCTGTCCCTTAATCCTAACCCATACGCTCACACTAACCCGCGCCCTCACACGTACCCTCCCCCTAAAGCGTTGTCATACCCTCACCTGGACCCTAAACCGTCCCTATCCCCTAACCCTAACCCTAGCCTGAATCCTAACCCTAACACTTCCCCGAAGCCTTCCCCTCACCCATCCCCTAATCCTAACCCGTACGCTCACACTAAAACCCGCCCTCACACGTACGCTCCCCCTAAACCGTTGTCGTACCCTCAACTGGACCCTAAACCGTCCCCGTCCCCTAACCCTAACCCTAGCCCGAACCCTAACACTAACCCTTCCCCGAAGCCTTCCCCTCACCCGTCCCCTAATCCTAACCCGTACGCTCACACTATCCAGTCCGCTCACATGGACGCTGCCCCTAAACCGTTGTCGTACCCACACCTGGACCCTAAACCGTCCCCATCCCCTAACCCTAACCCTAGCCTGAACCCTAACCCTAACCCGTCCCCGAAGCCTTCCCCTCACCCATCCCCTAATCCTAACCCATACGCTCACACTAACCCGTGCCCTCACACGTACGCTCCACCTAAACCGTTTTCCTTCCCTCACCTTGACCCTAAACCGTCCCCATCCCCTAACCCTAACCCTAGCCCGAACCCTAACCCTAACCCTTCCCCGAAGGCTTCCCCTCACCCGTCCCCTAATCCTAACCCGTACGCTCACACTAACCCGCGCCCTCACACTTACGCTCCCCCTATACCGTTGTCGTACACTCACCTGGACCCTAAACCGTCCCCGGCCCCTAACCCTAACCCTAGCCCGAACCCTAACACTAAACCTTCCCCAAAGCCTTCCCCTCACCCGTCCCCTAATCCTAACCCGTACGCTCACACTAACCCACGCCCTCACACGTACCCTCCCCCTAAACCGTTGTCGTACCCTCACCTGGACCCTAAACCGTCCCCATCCCCTAACCCTAACCCTAGCCTGAACCCTAACCCTAACCCGTCCCCGAAGCCTTCCCCTCACCCATCCCCTAATCCTAACCCATACGCTCACACTAACCCGTGCCCTCACACGTACGCTCCACCTAAACCGTTTTCCTTCCCTCACCTTGACCCTAAACCGTCCCCATCCCCTAACCCTAACCCTAGCCCGAACCCTAACCCTAACCCTTCCCCGAAGGCTTCCCCTCACCCGTCCCCTAATCCTAACCCGTACGCTCACACTAACCCGCGCCCTCACACTTACGCTCCCCCTATACCGTTGTCGTACACTCACCTGGACCCTAAACCGTCCCCGGCCCCTAACCCTAACCCTAGCCCGAACCCTAACACTAAACCTTCCCCAAAGCCTTCCCCTCACCCGTCCCCTAATCCTAACCCGTACGCTGACACTAACCCACGCCCTCACACGTACCCTCCCCCTAAACCGTTGTCGTACCCTCACCTGGACCCTAAACCGTCCCCGTCCCCTAACCCTAACCCTAGCCCGAACCCTAACCCTAACCCTTCCCCGAAGCCTTCCCCTCACCCGTCCCCTAATCCTAGCCCGTACGCTCACACTAACCCGCGCCCTAACACGTACGCTCCCCATAAACCGTTGTCGTACCCTCACCTGGACCCTAAACTGTCCCCGTCCCCTAACCCTAACCCTAGCCCGGACCCTAACCCTAACCCTTCCCCGAAGCTTTCCCCTCACCCGTCCCCTAATCCTAACCCGTACGCTCACACTAAACATCCCGCTCACACGTACACTGTCCCTAAACCGTTGTGGTACCCTCACCTGGACCCTAAACTGTCCCCATGCCCTAACCCTAACCCTACACAAACACTAACCCTAACCCTTCCCCGAAGCCTTCCCCTCACCCATCCCCTAATCCTAACCCCTATGCTGACACTAACCCGTGCCCTCACACGTACGCTCCCCCTAAACCGTGGTCGTACCCTCACCTGGACCCTAAACCGTCCCCGTACCCTAACCCTAACCCTAGCCCGAGCCCTAACCCTAACCCTTCCCCGAAGCCTTCCCCTCAACCGTCCCCTAATCCTAAACCGTACGCTGACACTAACCCACGCGCTCACACGTACGCTCCCCTTCAACCGTTCTCGTACCCTCACCTGGACCCTAAACCGTCTCCGTCCCCTAACCCTAACCCTAGCCAGAACCCTAACCCTAACCCTTCCCCGAAGCCTTCCCCTCACGCATCCCCTAATCCTAACCCGTACGCTCACACTAACCCGCGCCCTCACACGAACGGTCCCCCTAAACCGTTGTGGTACCCTCATCTGGACCCTAAACCGTCCCCCTCCCCTAACCCTAACCCTAGCCCGAACCCTAAACCTAACCCTTCCCCGAAGCCTTCCCCTCACCTGTCCCCTAATCCTAACCCGTACGCTCACATAACCCACGCCCTCACACGTATGCTCCCCCTAAAGCGTTGTCGTACCCTCACGTGGACACTAAACCGTCCCCGTCTCCTAACCTTAACTCTAGCCCTAATCCTAACCCTAACTCTTCCCCGAATTCTTCCCCTCACCCGTCCACTAATCCTACCCCGTACACTCACACTATCCCGCGTCCTCACACGTACGCTCCCTCTAAACCGTTGTCGTACCCTCACCTAGACCCTAAACCTTCCCCGTCCCCTAACCCTAACCCTAGCCCGAACCATAACCCTAACGCTTCCCCGAAGCCTTCCCCTCACCCGTCCCCTAATCCTAACCCGTACGCTCACACTAAACCACGTCTTCACACGTACACTCCCCCTTAAACCGTTGTCGTACCCTCATCTGGACCCTAAATCGTCCCCGTCCCCTAATTCTAACCCTAGCCCGAACCCTCACCCTAACCCTTCCCCGAAGCCTTCCCCTCACCCGTCCCTTAATCCGAACCCGTACGCTCACACTAACGCGTGCCCTCACACGTACGCTCCCGCTAAACCGTTGTCGTACACTTACTTGGACCCTAAACCGTCCCCATCCCCTAACCCTAACCCTAGCCCGAACCCTAACCCTAACCCTTCCCAGAAGCCTTCCCCTCACCCATACCCGAATCCTACCCGTACACTCACACTAACCCGCGCGCTCACACTTACGCTCCCCCTAAACCGTTGTCGTACCCTCACCTGGACCCTAAACCATCCCCATCCCCTAACCCTAACCCTAGCTCAAACCTTAACCTTACCCCTTCCCCGAAGCCTACCCCTCACCCTTCCCCGAATCCTAATCCGTACGCTCACACTAACCCGTGCCCTCACACGTACGCTCCCCCTAAACCGTTATCGTACGCTCACCTGGACCCTAAACCGTCCCCGTCCCCTAACCCTAACCCTAGCCCGAAGCCTAACCCTAACCCTTCCCCGTAGCCTTCCCCTCACCCGTCCCCTAATCCTAACCCGTACGCTCACACTAACCTGCGCCCTCACACGTACGCTCCCCATAAAGCGTTGTCATACCCTCACCTCGACCCTAAACCGTCCCCATCCCCTAACACTAACCCTAGCCCGAACCCTAACCGTAACCCTTCCCCGAAGCCTTCCCCTCACCCGTCCCCTAATCCTAACCCGTACGCTCACACTAACCTGCGCCCTAAAACGTACGCTCCCCCTAAACCGTTGTCTTACCCTCACCTGAACCCTAAACCGTCCCCATCCCCTAACCCTAACCCTATCCCGAACCCTAACAATAACCCTTCCCCGAAGCCTTCCCCTCACCCGTCCCCTAATCATAACCCGTACGCTCACACTAACCCGCAACCTCACACGTACGCTCCCCCTAAACCGTTGTCGTACCCTCACCTGGAACCTAAACCTTCCCCTTCCCTAACCCTAACCCTAACCCCAACCCTAACCCTAACCCTTCACTGAAGCCTTTCCCTCACCCGTCCCCTAATCCTAACCTGTACGCTCACACTAACCTGCGCCCTCAAACGTACGCTCCCCCTAAACCGTTGTCGTACCCTCACCTGGACCCTAAACCGTCCCCGTCCCCTAACCCTAACCCTAGCCCGAACACTAAACCTAAACCTTCCCCGAAGCCTTCCCCTCACCCGTCCCCTAATCCTAACCCGTACGCTCACACTAACCCGCGCCCTCACACGTACGCTCCCCCTAAACCGTTGTCGTACCCTCACCTGGACCCTAAACCGTCCCCGTCCCCTAACCCTAACCCTAGCCCGAACCCTAAACCTAACCCTTCCCTGAAGCCTTCCCCTCACCCGTCCCCTAATCATAACCCGTACGCTCACACTAACCCGCGCTCTCAAACGTACCCTCCCCCTAAAGCGTTGTCATACCCTCACCTGGACCTTAAACCGTCCCCGTCCCCTAACCCTAACCCTAGCCCGAACCGTAACCGTAACCCTTCCCCGAAGGCTTCCACTCACCCGTCCCATAATCCTAACCCGTACGCTCACACTAACCCACGCCCTCACACGTATGCACCCCCTAAACTGTTGTCGTACCCTCACCTGGACCCTAAACCGTCCCCGTCCCCTAATCCTAAACCTAGCCTGAACCCTAACCCTAACCCTTCCCCAAAGCCTTCCCCTCACCCGTCCCCTAATCCTAACCCGTACGCTCACAGTAACCCATGCACTCACACGTACGCTCCCTCTAAACCATTGCCGTACCCTCACCTGGAAACTAAACCGTCCCCGTCCCCTAACCCTAGGCCGAACCCTAACCCTAACACTTCCCCGAAGCCTTCCCCTCACTCGTCCCCTAATCCTAACCCGTACGCTCACACTAACCCGCGCCATCACACGTACGCACCCCCTAAACCGTTGTCGTACCCTCACCTGGACCCTAAACCATCCCCATCCCCTAACCCTAACCCTAGCCCGAACCCTAACCCTAAACCTTCCCCGAAGCCTTCCCCTCACCCGTCCCCTAAGCCTAAACCGTACGCTCACACTAACCCGCGCCCTCACACTTACGCTCCCCCTAAACCGTTGTCGTACCCTCACCTGGACCCTAAACCGTCCCCGTCCCCTAAGCCTAACCCTATCCCGAACCCTAACCCTAACCCTTCCCCGAAGCCTTCCCCTCACCCGTCCCCTAATCCTAACCTGTACGCTCACACTAACCCGCAACCTCACACGTACGCTCTCCCTAAACCGTTGTCGTACCCTCACCTGGAACCTAAACCTTCCCCTTCCCTAACCCTAACCCTAGCCCCAACCCTAAACCTAACACTTCCCCGAAGCCTTCCCCTCACCCGTCCCCTAATCCTAACCCGTACGCTCACACTAACCTGCGCCCTCAAACGTACGCTCCCCCTAAACCGTTGTCGTACCCTCACCTGGACCCTAAACCGTCCCCGTCCCCTAACCCCAACCCTAGCCCGAACCCTAAACCTAAACCTTCCCCGAAGCCTTCCCCTCACCCGTCCCCTAATCGTAACCCGTACGCTCACACTAAACCGTGCCCTCACACGTACGCTCCCCCTAAACCGTTGTCGTACCCTCACCTGGACCCTAAACCGTCCCCGTCCCCTAACCCTAACCCTAGCCTGAACCCTAACCCTAAACCTTCCCTGAAGCCTTCCCCTCACCCGTCCCCTAATCCTAACCCGTACGCTCACACTAACCCGCGCTCTCACACGTACCCTCCCCCTAAAGCGTTGTCATACCCTCACCTGGACCCTAAACCGTCCCCGTCCCCTAACACTAACCCTAGCCCGAACCCTAACCGTAACCCTTCCCCGAAGCCTTCCCCTCACCAGTCCCCTAATCATAACCCGTACGCTCACACTAACCCACGCCCTCACACGTACGCACCCCCTAAAGCGTTGTTGTACCCTCACCTGGACCCTAAACCGTCCCAGTCCCCTAACCCTAACCCTAGCCTGAACCCTAACACTAACCCTTCCCCAAAGCCTTCCCCTCACACGTCCCCTAATCCTAACCCGTACGCTCACACTAACCCATGCCCTCACACGTACGCTACACCTAAACCGTTGTCGTACACTCACTGGACCCTAAACCGTCCCTATCCCCTAACCCTAAACCTAGCCCGAACCCTAACCCTAACAATTTCCCGAAGCCTTCCCGTCACCCGTCCCCTAATCCTAACCGGTACGCTCACACTAACCCGCGCCCTCACACGTACGCTCCCCCTAAACCGTTGCCGTACACTCACCTGGACGCTAAACCGTCCCCGTCCCCTAATCCTAACCCTAGCCCGAAACCTAACCCTAAACCTTCCCCGAAGCCTTCCCCACACCTGTCCCCTAATCCTAACCTGTACGCTCACACTAACCCGCGCCATCACACGTACGCACCCCCTAAACCGTTGTCGTACCCTCACCTAGACCCTAAACCTTCTCCATCCCCTAACCCTAACCCTAGCCCGAGCCCTAACCCTAACCCTTCCCCGAAGCCTTCCCCTCACACGTCCCCTAAGCCTAACCCGTACGCTCACACTAACCCGCGCGCTCACACATACGCTCCCCCTAAACCGTTGTCGTACCCTCACCAGGAACCTAAACCGTCTCCGTCCCCTAACCCTAAACCTAGCCCGAAGCCTAAACCTAACACTTCCCCGAAGCCTTCCCCTCACCCGTCCCCTAATCCTATCCCGTACGCTCACACTAACCCATGCCATCACACGTACGCTCCCCATAAACCGTTGTCGTACCCCCACCTGGACCCTAAACTGTCCCCGTCCCCTAAACCTAACCCTAGCCCGAACCCTAACCCTAACCCTTCCCCGAAACCTTCCCCTCACCCGTCCCCTAATCCTAACCCGAACGCTCACACTAACCCGCGCCCTCACATGTATGCTCCCCCTAAACCGTTGTCATACACTCACCTGGACCCTAAACCGTCCTCGTCCCTTAACCCTAACCCTACCCCGAACCCTAACCCTAACCCTTCCCCGAAGCCTACCCCTCACCCGTCCCCTAATCCTAATCCGTACGCTCACACTAACCCGTGCCCTCACACATACGCTCCCCCTAAACCGTTGTCGTACCCTCACCTGGACCCTAAACCGTCCCCATTCCCTAACCCTAACCATAGCCCGAACACTAACCCTATCCCTTCCGCGAAGCCTTCCCCTCACCCGTGCCCTATTCCTAACCCGAGGCTCACACTAACCCGTGACCTCACACGTACACGCCCCCTAAACCGTTGTCGTACCCTCACCTGGACCCTAAACCGTCCCCGTTCCCCAACCCTAACCCTAGCCCGAACCCTAAACCTTACACTTTCCCGAAGCCTTCCTCTCACCCGTCCCCTAATCCTAACCCGTATGCTCACACTAACACGTGCCCTCACACATACGCTCACACTAAACCGTTGTCGTACCCTCACCTGGACCCTAAACCGTCCCCGTCCCCTAACCCTAACCCTAGCCCGAACCTTAACCCTAACCCTTCCCCGAAGCCTTCCCCTCACCCGTCCCCTAATCCTAACCCGTACGCTCACACAAACCCGCGCGCTCACACGTACACTCCCCCTAAACCATTGTCGTACCCTCACCTGGAGCGAAAACGGTCCCCATCCCCTAACCCTAACCCTAGCCCGAACCCTAACCCTAACCCTAGCCCGAACACTTCCACGAAGCCTTCCACTCACCCGTCCCCTAATCCTAACCCGTACGCTCACACTAACCCACAACCTCACACATTCGCTCCCCCTAAAGCGTTGTCGTACCCTCACCTGGACCCTAAACCGTCCCCGTCCCCTAACCCTAACCCTAGCCCGAACCCAAACCCTAACCCTTCCCCGAAGCCTTCCCCTCACTCGTCCCCTAATCCTAAACCGTACGCTCACACTAACCCGCGCCCTCACACGTACGCTCCCCCTAAAGCGTTGTTGTAGCCTCACCTGGACCCTAAACCGTCCCCGTCCCCTAACCCTAACCCTAGCCCGAACCCTAACCCTAACACTTCCCCGAAGCCTTCCCCTCACCCGTCCCCTAATCCTAACCCGTACGCTCACACTAATCCGTGCCCTCACATGTACGCTCCCACTAAACCGTTGTCGTAACCTCACCTGGACCCTAAACCATCCCTGTCTCCTAACCCTAACCCTAGCCTGAACCCTAACCCTAACCCTTCCCCGAAGTCTTCCCCTCACCCGTCCCCTAATCCTAACCCGTACCCTCACACTAACCCACGCCCTCACACGTACGCTCCCCCTATAGCGTTGTCGTACCCTCACCTGGACACTAAACCGTCCCCATCCCCTAACCCTAACCCTAGCCAGAACCCTAAACCTAACCCTTCCCCGAAGCCTTCCCTTCACCCGTCCCCTAGTCCTAACCCGTACGCTCACACTATCCAGTCCGCTCACACGTACGCTGCCCCTAAACTGTTGTCGTACCCACACCTGGACCCTAATCTGTCCCCATCCCCTAACACTAACCCTAGCCCGAACCCTAAACCTAACCCTTCCCCGAAGCCTTCCCCTCACCCGTCTCCTAATCCTAACCCGTACGCTCACACTAACCCACGCCCTCACACCTACGCTCCCCCTAAACCGTTGTCGTACCCTCACCTGGACCCTAAACCATCCCCGTCCCCTAACCCTAACCATAGCCCGAACACTAACCCTAACCCTTCCCCGAAGCCTTCCCCTCACCCGTCCCCTAATCCTAACCCGTACGCTCACACTAACCCGCACCCTCACACGTACGATCGCCCAAAACCGTTGTCGTACCCTAACCTGGACCCTAATTCGTCCCCGTCCCCTAACCCTAACCCTAGTCCGAACCCTAAGCCTAAAACTTCCCCGAAGCCTTACCCTCACCCGTCCCCTAATCCTAAGCCGTACGCTCACACTAAACCGCGCCCTCAAACGTGCGCTCTCCCTAAACCGTTGTCGTACCCTCACCTGGACCCTAATTCGTCCCCGTCCCCAAACCCTAACCCTAGCCCGAACCCTAACCCTAACCCTTTCCCGAAGCCTTCCACTCACCCGTCCCCTTATCCTAACCCGTACGCTCACACTAACCCGCGCCCTCACACGTACGCTCCCCCTAAACCGTTGTCGAACCCTCATCTGGACCGTAAACCGTCCCCGTCCCTTAACCCTAACTCTACCCCGAAGTCTTCCCCTCACCCGTCCTCTAATCCTAACCCGTACGCTAACGCTAACCTACACCCTCACATGGACGCTCCCCCTAAAGCGTTGTCGTACACACACCTGGACACTAAACCGTCCCCGTCTCCTAACTCTAACCCTACCGCGAACCCTAACCCTAACCCTTCCCCGAAGCCTGACTCTCATCCGTCGCCTAATCCTAACCTGTACGCTCTCGCTAAACCACGCCCTCACCCGTACGCTCCCCCTAAAGCATTGTCGTACCCTCACCTGGACCCTAAACCGTCCCCATCCCCGTCCCCTAACCCTAGCCCGAACACTAACCCTAACCCTTCCCCGAAGCCTTCCCCTCACCCGTCCCCTAATCTTAACCCGTACGCTCACACTAACCCGCGCCCTCACAGGTACACTCCCCCTAAACCGTTGTCGTACACTCACCTGGACCCTAAACCGTACCCGTCCCCGTCCCCTAACCCTAGCCCGAAAGATAAACCTAATCCTTCCCCGAAGCCTTCCCCTCACCCGTCCCCTAATTCTAACCCGTACGCTCACACTAACCCACCCCCTCACACGAACGCTCCCCCTAAACCGTTGTCGTACCCTCACCTGGACCCTAAACCGTCCCTGTCCCCTGACGCTAACCCTAGTCTGAACCCTAACCCTAACCCTTCCCCGAAGCCTTCCCCTCACCTGTCCCTTAATCCTAACCCATACGCTCACACTAACCCGCGCCCTCACACGTACCCTCCCCCTAAAGCGTTGTCATACCCTCACCTGGACCCTAAACCGTCCCTATCCCCTAACCCTAACCCTAGCCTGAATCCTAACCCTAACACTTCCCCGAAGCCTTCCCCTCACCCATCCCCTAATCCTAACCCGTACGCTCACACTAAAACCCGCCCTCACACGTACGCTCCCCCTAAACCGTTGTCGTACCCTCAACTGGACCCTAAACCGTCCCCGTCCCCTAACCCTAACCCTAGCCCGAACCCTAACACTAACCCTTCCCCGAAGCCTTCCCCTCACCCGTCCCCTAATCCTAACCCGTACGCTCACACTATCCAGTCCGCTCACATGGACGCTGCCCCTAAACCGTTGTCGTACCCACACCTGGACCCTAAACCGTCCCCATCCCCTAACCCTAACCCTAGCCTGAACCCTAACCCTAACCCGTCCCCGAAGCCTTCCCCTCACCCATCCCCTAATCCTAACCCATACGCTCACACTAACCCGTGCCCTCACACGTACGCTCCACCTAAACCGTTTTCCTTCCCTCACCTTGACCCTAAACCGTCCCCATCCCCTAACCCTAACCCTAGCCCGAACCCTAACCCTAACCCTTCCCCGAAGGCTTCCCCTCACCCGTCCCCTAATCCTAACCCGTACGCTCACACTAACCCGCGCCCTCACACTTACGCTCCCCCTATACCGTTGTCGTACACTCACCTGGACCCTAAACCGTCCCCGGCCCCTAACCCTAACCCTAGCCCGAACCCTAACACTAAACCTTCCCCAAAGCCTTCCCCTCACCCGTCCCCTAATCCTAACCCGTACGCTCACACTAACCCACGCCCTCACACGTACCCTCCCCCTAAACCGTTGTCGTACCCTCACCTGGACCCTAAACCGTCCCCATCCCCTAACCCTAACCCTAGCCTGAACCCTAACCCTAACCCGTCCCCGAAGCCTTCCCCTCACCCATCCCCTAATCCTAACCCATACGCTCACACTAACCCGTGCCCTCACACGTACGCTCCACCTAAACCGTTTTCCTTCCCTCACCTTGACCCTAAACCGTCCCCATCCCCTAACCCTAACCCTAGCCCGAACCCTAACCCTAACCCTTCCCCGAAGGCTTCCCCTCACCCGTCCCCTAATCCTAACCCGTACGCTCACACTAACCCGCGCCCTCACACTTACGCTCCCCCTATACCGTTGTCGTACACTCACCTGGACCCTAAACCGTCCCCGGCCCCTAACCCTAACCCTAGCCCGAACCCTAACACTAAACCTTCCCCAAAGCCTTCCCCTCACCCGTCCCCTAATCCTAACCCGTACGCTGACACTAACCCACGCCCTCACACGTACCCTCCCCCTAAACCGTTGTCGTACCCTCACCTGGACCCTAAACCGTCCCCGTCCCCTAACCCTAACCCTAGCCCGAACCCTAACCCTAACCCTTCCCCGAAGCCTTCCCCTCACCCGTCCCCTAATCCTAGCCCGTACGCTCACACTAACCCGCGCCCTAACACGTACGCTCCCCATAAAACGTTGTCGTACCCTCACCTGGACCCTAAACTGTCCCCGTCCCCTAACCCTAACCCTAGCCCGGACCCTAACCCTAACCCTTCCCCGAAGCTTTCCCCTCACCCGTCCCCTAATCCTAACCCGTACGCTCACACTAAACATCCCGCTCACACGTACGCTGTCCCTAAACCGTTGTGGTACCCTCACCTGGACCCTAAACTGTCCCCATGCCCTAACCCTAACCCTACACAAACACTAACCCTAACCCTTCCCCGAAGCCTTCCCCTCACCCATCCCCTAATCCTAACCCCTATGCTGACACTAACCCGTGCCCTCACACGTACGCTCCCCCTAAACCGTGGTCGTACCCTCACCTGGACCCTAAACCGTCCCCGTACCCTAACCCTAACCCTAGCCCGAGCCCTAACCCTAACCCTTCCCCGAAGCCTTCCCCTCAACCGTCCCCTAATCCTAAACCGTACGCTGACACTAACCCACGCGCTCACACGTACGCTCCCCTTCAACCGTTCTCGTACCCTCACCTGGACCCTAAACCGTCTCCGTCCCCTAACCCTAACCCTAGCCAGAACCCTAACCCTAACCCTTCCCCGAAGCCTTCCCCTCACGCATCCCCTAATCCTAACCCGTACGCTCACACTAACCCGCGCCCTCACACGAACGGTCCCCCTAAACCGTTGTGGTACCCTCATCTGGACCCTAAACCGTCCCCCTCCCCTAACCCTAACCCTAGCCCGAACCCTAAACCTAACCCTTCCCCGAAGCCTTCCCCTCACCTGTCCCCTAATCCTAACCCGTACGCTCACATAACCCACGCCCTCACACGTATGCTCCCCCTAAAGCGTTGTCGTACCCTCACGTGGACACTAAACCGTCCCCGTCTCCTAACCTTAACTCTAGCCCTAATCCTAACCCTAACTCTTCCCCGAATTCTTCCCCTCACCCGTCCACTAATCCTACCCCGTACGCTCACACTATCCCGCGTCCTCACACGTACGCTCCCTCTAAACCGTTGTCGTACCCTCACCTAGACCCTAAACCTTCCCCGTCCCCTAACCCTAACCCTAGCCCGAACCATAACCCTAACGCTTCCCCGAAGCCTTCCCCTCACCCGTCCCCTAATCCTAACCCGTACGCTCACACTAAACCACGTCTTCACACGTACACTCCCCCTTAAACCGTTGTCGTACCCTCACCTGGACCCTAAATCGTCCCCGTCCCCTAATTCTAACCCTAGCCCGAACCCTCACCCTAACCCTTCCCCGAAGCCTTCCCCTCACCCGTCCCTTAATCCGAACCCGTACGCTCACACTAACGCGTGCCCTCACACGTACGCTCCCGCTAAACCGTTGTCGTACACTTACTTGGACCCTAAACCGTCCCCATCCCCTAACCCTAACCCTAGCCCGAACCCTAACCCTAACCCTTCCCAGAAGCCTTCCCCTCACCCATACCCGAATCCTACCCGTACACTCACACTAACCCGCGCGCTCACACTTACGCTCCCCCTAAACCGTTGTCGTACCCTCACCTGGACCCTAAACCATCCCCATCCCCTAACCCTAACCCTAGCTCAAACCTTAACCTTACCCCTTCCCCGAAGCCTACCCCTCACCCTTCCCCGAATCCTAATCCGTACGCTCACACTAACCCGTGCCCTCACACGTACGCTCCCCCTAAACCGTTATCGTACGCTCACCTGGACCCTAAACCGTCCCCGTCCCCTAACCCTAACCCTAGCCCGAAGCCTAACCCTAACCCTTCCCCGTAGCCTTCCCCTCACCCGTCCCCTAATCCTAACCCGTACGCTCACACTAACCTGCGCCCTCACACGTACGCTCCCCATAAAGCGTTGTCATACCCTCACCTCGACCCTAAACCGTCCCCATCCCCTAACACTAACCCTAGCCCGAACCCTAACCGTAACCCTTCCCCGAAGCCTTCCCCTCACCCGTCCCCTAATCCTAACCCGTACGCTCACACTAACCTGCGCCCTAAAACGTACGCTCCCCCTAAACCGTTGTCTTACCCTCACCTGAACCCTAAACCGTCCCCATCCCCTAACCCTAACCCTATCCCGAACCCTAACAATAACCCTTCCCCGAAGCCTTCCCCTCACCCGTCCCCTAATCATAACCCGTACGCTCACACTAACCCGCAACCTCACACGTACGCTCCCCCTAAACCGTTGTCGTACCCTCACCTGGAACCTAAACCTTCCCCTTCCCTAACCCTAACCCTAACCCCAACCCTAACCCTAACCCTTCACTGAAGCCTTTCCCTCACCCGTCCCCTAATCCTAACCTGTACGCTCACACTAACCTGCGCCCTCAAACGTACGCTCCCCCTAAACCGTTGTCGTACCCTCACCTGGACCCTAAACCGTCCCCGTCCCCTAACCCTAACCCTAGCCCGAACACTAAACCTAAACCTTCCCCGAAGCCTTCCCCTCACCCGTCCCCTAATCCTAACCCGTACGCTCACACTAACCCGCGCCCTCACACGTACGCTCCCCCTAAACCGTTGTCGTACCCTCACCTGGACCCTAAACCGTCCCCGTCCCCTAACCCTAACCCTAGCCCGAACCCTAAACCTAACCCTTCCCTGAAGCCTTCCCCTCACCCGTCCCCTAATCATAACCCGTACGCTCACACTAACCCGCGCTCTCAAACGTACCCTCCCCCTAAAGCGTTGTCATACCCTCACCTGGACCTTAAACCGTCCCCGTCCCCTAACCCTAACCCTAGCCCGAACCGTAACCGTAACCCTTCCCCGAAGCCTTCCACTCACCCGTCCCATAATCCTAACCCGTACGCTCACACTAACCCACGCCCTCACACGTATGCACCCCCTAAACTGTTGTCGTACCCTCACCTGGACCCTAAACCGTCCCCGTCCCCTAATCCTAAACCTAGCCTGAACCCTAACCCTAACCCTTCCCCAAAGCCTTCCCCTCACCCGTCCCCTAATCCTAACCCGTACGCTCACAGTAACCCATGCACTCACACGTACGCTCCCTCTAAACCATTGCCGTACTCTCACCTGGAAACTAAACCGTCCCCGTCCCCTAACCCTAGGCCGAACCCTAACCCTAACACTTCCCCGAAGCCTTCCCCTCACTCGTCCCCTAATCCTAACCCGTACGCTCACACTAACCCGCGCCATCACACGTACGCACCCCCTAAACCGTTGTCGTACCCTCACCTGGACCCTAAACCATCCCCATCCCCTAACCCTAACCCTAGCCCGAACCCTAACCCTAAACCTTCCCCGAAGCCTTCCCCTCACCCGTCCCCTAAGCCTAAACCGTACGCTCACACTAACCCGCGCCCTCACACTTACGCTCCCCCTAAACCGTTGTCGTACCCTCACCTGGACCCTAAACCGTCCCCGTCCCCTAAGCCTAACCCTATCCCGAACCCTAACCCTAACCCTTCCCCGAAGCCTTCCCCTCACCCGTCCCCTAATCCTAACCTGTACGCTCACACTAACCCGCAACCTCACACGTACGCTCTCCCTAAACCGTTGTCGTACCCTCACCTGGAACCTAAACCTTCCCCTTCCCTAACCCTAACCCTAGCCCCAACCCTAAACCTAACACTTCCCCGAAGCCTTCCCCTCACCCGTCCCCTAATCCTAACCCGTACGCTCACACTAACCTGCGCCCTCAAACGTACGCTCCCCCTAAACCGTTGTCGTACCCTCACCTGGACCCTAAACCGTCCCCGTCCCCTAACCCCAACCCTAGCCCGAACCCTAAACCTAAACCTTCCCCGAAGCCTTCCCCTCACCCGTCCCCTAATCGTAACCCGTACGCTCACACTAAACCGTGCCCTCACACGTACGCTCCCCCTAAACCGTTGTCGTACCCTCACCTGGACCCTAAACCGTCCCCGTCCCCGTCCCCTAACCCTAGCCTGAACCCTAACCCTAAATCTTCCCTGAAGCCTTCCCCTCACCCGTCCCCTAATCCTAACCCGTACGCTCACACTAACCCGCGCTCTCACACGTACCCTCCCCCTAAAGCGTTGTCATACCCTCACCTGGACCCTAAACCGTCCCCGTCCCCTAACACTAACCCTAGCCCGAACACTAACCGTAACCCTTCCCCGAAGCCTTCCCCTCACCAGTCCCCTAATCATAACCCGTACGCTCACACTAACCCACGCCCTCACACGTACGCACCCCCTAAAGCGTTGTTGTACCCTCACCTGGACCCTAAACCGTCCCAGTCCCCTAACCCTAACCCTAGCCTGAACCCTAACACTAACCCTTCCCCAAAGCCTTCCCCTCACACGTCCCCTAATCCTAACCCGTACGCTCACACTAACCCATGCCCTCACACGTACGCTACACCTAAACCGTTGTCGTACACTCACTGGACCCTAAACCGTCCCTATCCCCTAACCCTAAACCTAGCCCGAACCCTAACCCTAACAATTTCCCGAAGCCTTCCCGTCACCCGTCCCCTAATCCTAACCGGTACGCTCACACTAACCCGCGCCCTCACACGTACGCTCCCCCTAAACCGTTGCCGTACACTCACCTGGACGCTAAACCGTCCCCGTCCCCTAATCCTAACCCTAGCCCGAAACCTAACCCTAAACCTTCCCCGAAGCCTTCCCCACACCTGTCCCCTAATCCTAACCTGTACGCTCACACTAACCCGCGCCATCACACGTACGCACCCCCTAAACCGTTGTCGTACCCTCACCTAGACCCTAAACCTTCTCCATCCCCTAACCCTAACCCTAGCCCGAGCCCTAACCCTAACCCTTCCCCGAAGCCTTCCCCTCACACGTCCCCTAAGCCTAACCCGTACGCTCACACTAACCCGCGCGCTCACACATACGCTCCCCCTAAACCGTTGTCGTACCCTCACCAGGAACCTAAACCGTCTCCGTCCCCTAACCCTAAACCTAGCCCAAAGCCTAAACCTAACACTTCCCCGAAGCCTTCCCCTCACCCGTCCCCTAATCCTATCCCGTACGCTCACACTAACCCATGCCATCACACGTACGCTCCCCATAAACCGTTGTCGTACCCCCACCTGGACCCTAAACTGTCCCCGTCCCCTAAACCTAACCCTAGCCCGAACCCTAACCCTAAACCTTCCCTGAAGCCTTCCCCTCACACGTCCCCTAATCCTAACCCGTACGCTCACACTAACCCGCGCCCTCACACGTACGCTCCCCCTAAACCGTTGTCGTACCCACACCTGGACCCTAAACCGTCCCCATCCCCTAAACCTAACCCTAGCCCGAACCCTAACACTAACCCGTCCCCGAAGCCTTCCCCTCATCCATCCCCTAATCCTAACCCGTACGCTCACACTAACCCGTGCCCTCACACGTACGCTCCACCAAAACCGTTTTCGTACCCTCACCTTGACCCTAAACCGTCCCCATCTCCTAACCCTAACCCTAGCCCGAACCCTAACCCTAACCCTTCCCCGAAGCCTTCCCTTCACACGTCCCCTAATCCTAATCCGTACGCTCACAATATCCCGCGCCCTCACACTTACGCTCCCACTAAACCGTTATCGTACCCTCACCAGGAACCTAAACCGTCTCCGTCCCCTAACCCTAACCCTACCACGAACCCTAACCCTAACCCTTCCCCGAAGCCTACCACTCACCCGTCCCCTAATCCTAATCCGTACGCTCACACTAACCCGCGCCCTCACACGTACGCTCCCCCTAAACCGTTGTCGTACCCTCACCTGGACCCTAAACCTTCCCCGTCCCCTAAACCTAACCCTAGCCCTAACCATAACCCTAACGCTTCCCCGAAGCCTTCCCCTCACCCGTCCCCTAATCCTAACCCGTACGCTCACATAACCCACGCCCTCACACTTACGCTCCCCCTAAACCGTTGTCGTACACTCACCTGGACCCTAAACCGTCCCCGTCCCCTAACCCTAACCCTAGCCCGAACCATAACCCTAAACCTTCCCCGAAGCCTTCCCCTCACCCGTCCCCTAATCCTAACCCGTACGCTCACACTAACCCGTGCCCTCACACGTACGCTCCCCCTAAACCGTTGTCGTACCCTCAGCCGGACCCTAAACCGTCCCCTTCCCCTAACCCTAACCCTAGCCCGAACCCTAACCCTAACCATTCCCCGAAGCCTTCCCCTCACCCGTCCCCTAATCCTAACCCGTACGCTCACACTAACCCGCGCACTAACACGTACGCTCCCCCTAAACCGTTGTCGTACCCTAACCTGGACCCTAAACGGTCCCCGTCCCCTAACCCTAACCCTAGCCCGAACCCTAACCCTAAACCTTCCCCGAAGCCTTCCCCTCACCCGTCCCCTAATCCTAACCCGTACGCTCAAACTAAACAGCCCGCTCACACGTACGCTGCCCCTAAACCGTTGTGGTACCCTCACCTGGACCCTAAACAGTCCCCATCCCCTTACCCTAACCCTACCCAAACCCTAACCCTAACCCGTCCCCAAAGCCTTCCCCTAACCCGTCCCCGAATCCTAACCCGTACGCTCACACTAACCCACGCCCTCACACGTACGCTCCCCATAAACCGTTGTTGTACCCGCACCTGGTCCCTAAACCGTCCGCGTCCCCTAACCCTAACCCTAGCCCGAACCCTAACCCTAACCCTTCCCCGAAGCCTTCCCCTCACCCGTCCCCTAATCGTAACCCGTACGCTCACACTAACCCGCGCCCTCACACGTACGCTCCCCCTAAACCGCTGTCGTACACTCACCTGGACCCTAAACCGTCCCCGTCCACTAACTCTAACCTTAGCCCGAACCCTAACCCTAACCCTTCCCCGAAGCCTTCCCCTCACCCGTCCCCTAATCCTAACCCGTACGCTCACACTAACCTGTGCCCTCACATGTACGCTCCCCGTAATCCGTTGTCGTACCCTTACCTGGACCCTAAACCGTCCCCATCCCCTAACCCTAACCCTAGCCCGAACCTTAACCCTAACCCTTCACCGAAGCCTTCCCCTCGACCGTCCCCTAATCCTAACCCGTAGGCTCACACTATCCAGCCAGCTCACACGTACGCTGCCCCTAAACCGTTGTCATACCCACACCTGGACCCTAAACCGTCCCCATCCCCTAACCCTAACCCTAGCCCGAACCCTAACCCAAACCCGTCCCCGAAGCCTTCCCCTCACACATCCACTAATCCTAACCCGTATGCTCACACTAACCCGTGCACTCACATGTACGCTGCCCCTAAACCGTGGTCGTACCCTCACCTGGACCCTAAACCGTCCCCGTCCCCTTACCCTAACGCTAGCCCGAACCCTAACCCTAACCCTTCCCCGAAGCCTTCCCCTCAACCGTCCCTTAATCCTAACCCGTATGCTGACACTAACCCACACGCTCAAACGTACGCTCCCCCTCAACCGTTGTCGTACCCTCACCTGGACCCTAAACCGTCTCCGTCCCCTAATCCTAACCCTAGCCAGAACCCTAACCCTAACCCTTCCCTGAAGCCTTCCCCTCACCCATCCCCTAATCCTAACCCGTACGCTCACACTAACCCGCGCCCTCACACGAACGGTCCCCCTAAACCGTTGTCGTACCCTCACGTGGACTCTAAACCGTCCTCATCCCCTAACCCTAACCCTAGCCCGAACCCTAACCCTAACCCTTCCCTGAAGCCTTCCCCTCACCCATCCCCTAATCCTAACCCGTACGCTCACACTAACCCACGCCCTCACACGTACGCACCCCCTAAAGCGTTGTCGTACCCTCACCTGGACCCTAAACTGTCCCCGTCCCCAAACCCTAACCCTAGCCCGAACCCTAACACTAACACTTTCCTGAAGCCTTCCCCTCACCCGTCCCCTAATCCTAACCCGTACGCTCACACTAACCCACGCCCTCACACGTACGCTCCCCCTAAACCGTTGCCGTACCCTCAACTGGACGCTAAACCGTCCTCGTCTCCTAATCCTAACCCTAGCCCGAACCCTAACCCTAACCCTTCCCCGAAGCCTTACCCTCACCCGTCCCTTAATCCTAACCCGTACGCTCACACTAACCCGCGCCCTCACACGTACAAACCCCCTAAACAGTCGTCGTACCCTCACCTTGACCCTAAACCGTCCCCGTCCCCTAACCCTAACCCTAGCCCGAACCCTAACCCTAACACTTCCTCGAAGCCTTCCCCTCACCCGTCCCCTAATCCTAACCCGTACGCTCACACTAAACAGCCCGCTCACACGTACGCTGCCCCTAAACCGTTGTGGTACCCTCACCTGGACCCTAAACCGTCCCCATCCCCTAACCCTAACCCTACCCAAACCCTAACCCTAACCCGTCCCCGAAGCCTTCCCCTCACCCATCCCCTAATCCTAATCCGTATGCTCACACTAACCCGTGCCCTCACACGTACGCTCCCCCTAAACCGTGGTCGTACCCTCACCTGGACCCTAAACCGTCCCCGTCCCCTAACCTTAACTCTAGCCCGAATCCTACCCCTAACCCTTCCCCGAATCCTTCCCCTCACCCGTCCCCTAATCGTAACCCGTACGCTCACACTAACCCGCGCCCTCACACGTACGCTCCCCCTAAAGCGTTGTCGTACCCTCACCTGGACCCTAAACCGTCCCCGTCCCCTAACCCTGACCCTAGTCCTAACCCTAACCCTAACGCTTCCGCAAAGCCTTCCCCTCACCCGTCCCCTAATCCTAACCTGTACGCTCACACTAACCCACGTCTTCACACGTACACTCCCCCTAAAACCGTTGTCGTACCCTCACCTGGACCCTAAATCGTCCCCGTCCCCTAATCCGAACCCTAGCCCGAACCCTCACCCTAACCCTTCCCCGAATCCTTCCCCTCACCCGTCCCCTAATCCGAACCCGTACACTCACACTAACCCGCGCCCTCACACGTACGCTCCCCCTAAACCGTTGTCGTACCCTTATCTGGACCCTAAACCGTCCCCATCCCCTAACCCTAACCCTAGCCCAAACCATAACCCTAACCCTTCCCAGAAGCCTTCCCCTCACCCATCCCCAAATCCTAACCCGTACGCTCACACTATCCAGCCCGCTCACACGTACGCTGCCCCTAAAGCGTTGTCGTACCCACACCTGGACCCTAAACCGTCCCCATCCCCTAACCCTAACCCTACCCCGAACCCTAACCCTAACCCTTCCCCGAAGCCTTCCCCTCACCCGTCCCCTAATCCTAACCCGTACGCTCACACTAACCCGCGCCCTCACATGTACGCTCCCCCTAAACCATTGTCGTGCCCTCACCTGGACCCTAAACCGTCCCCATCCCCTAACCCTAACCCTAGCCCGAACCTTAACCCTAACCCTTCCCCGAAGCCTTCCCCTCACCCGTCCCCTAATCCTAGCCCGTACGCTCACACTAAGTCACGCCCTAACACGTACGCTCCCCCTAAACTTTTGTCGTACCCTCACCTGGACCCTAAACTGTCCCCGTCCCCTAACCCTAACCCTAGCCCGAACCCTAACCCTAAACCTTCCCCGAAGCCTTTCCCTCACCCGTCCCCTAATCCTAACCCGTACGCTCACACTAAACCGCCCGCTCACACGTACGCTGCCCCTAAACCGTTGTGGTACCCTCACCTGGACCCTAAACCGTCCCCATCCCCTAACCCTAACCCTACCCAAACCCTAACACTAACCCGTCCCCGAAGCCTTACCCTCACCCGTCCCCTAATCCTAACCCGTACGCTCACACTAACCCGCGCCCTCACACGTACGCTCCCTCTAAACCGTTGTCGTACCCTCACCTGGACCCTAAACCGTCCCTGTCCCCTAACCCTAACCCTAGCCCGAACCCTAACCCTAACCCTTCCCCGAAGCCTTCCCCTCACCCGTCCCACAATCCTAACCCGTACGCTCACACTAACCTGCGCCCTCACACGTACGCTCCCTCTAAACCATTGTCGTACCCTCACCTGGACCCTAAACAGTTCCCGTCCCCTAACCCTAACCCTAGCCCGAACCCTAAACCTACCACTTCCCCGAAGCCTTCCTCTCACCCGTCCCCTAATCCTAACCCGTACGCTCACACTAACCCGCGCCCTCACACGTTCGCTCCCCCTAAACAATTGTCGTGCCCTCACCTAGACCCTAAACCGTCCCCATCCCCTAACCCTAACCCTAGCCCGAACCTTAACCCTAACCATTCCCCGAAGCCTTCCCCTCACCCGTCCCATAATCATAACCCGTACGCTCACACTAACCCACGTCTTCACACGTACGCTCCTCCTAAACCGTTTTCGTACCCTCACCTGTACCCGAAACCCTCCCCATCCCCGAACCTTAACCCTAGTCCGATCCCTAACCCTAACACTTCCCCGAAGCCTTCCCCTCACCCGTCCCCTAATTCTAACCCGTACGCTCACACTAAAACGCGCCCTCACACTTACGCTCCCCCTACATCGTTGTCGTACCCTCACCTGGACCCTAAACCGTCCCCGTCCCCTAACCCTAACCCTAGCCCGAACCCTAAACCTAACCCTTCCCCGAAGCCTTCCCCTCAAACGTCCCCTAATCCTAACCCGTACGCTCACACTAACCCGCGCCCTCACACGTACGCTCCACCTAAACCGTTGTCGTACCCTCACCTGGACCCTAAACCGTCCCCGTCCCCTAACCCTAACCCTAGCCCAAACCCTAACCCTAACCCGTCCCCGAAGCCTTCCCCTCACCCATCCCCTAATCCTAAACCGTACGCTCACACTAACCCGTGCCCTCACATGTACGCTCCACCTAAACCGTTTTCGTACCCTTACCTTGACCCTAAACCGTCCCCATCCCCTAACCCTAACCCTAGCACGAACCCTAACCCTAACCCTTCCCCGAAGCCTTCCACTCACCCGTCCCCTAATCCTAACCCGTACGCTCACACTAACCCGCTCCCTCACACTTACGCTCCCCCTAAACCGTTGTCGTACACTCACCTGGACCCTAAACCGTGCCCGTCCCCTAACCCTAACCCTAGCCCGAACCCTAACCCTAAACCTTCCCCGAAGCCTTCCCCTCACCCGTCCCCTATTCCTAACCCTTACGCTCACACTAACCCGCGCCCTCACACGTACGCTCCCCCTAAACCGTTGTCGTACCCTCACCTGGACCCTAAACCGTCCCCGTCCCCTAACCCTAACCCTAGCCTGAACCCTAACCCTAACCATTCCCCGAAGCCTTCCCCTCACCCGTCCCCTAATCCTAACCCGTACGCTCACACTAACCCGCGCCCTAACACGTACGCTCCCCCTAAACCGTTGTCGTACCCTCACCTGGACCCTAAACTGTCCCCGTCCCCTAACCCTAACCCTAGCCCGAACCCTAACCCTAACCCTTCCCCGAAGCCTTTCCTCTCAACCGTCCCCTAATCCTAAACCGTACGCTGACACTTACCCACGCGCTCACACATACGCTCCCCCTCAAACGTTGTCGTACCCTCACCTGGACCCTAAACCGTCCCCGTCCCCTAACCCTAACCCTAGCCCGAACCCTAACCCTAACACTTCCCCGAAGCCTTCCCCTCACCTGTCCACTAATCCTAACCCGTACGCTCACACTAACCCGCGCCCTCACACGTACGCACCCCCTAAACCGTTGTCGTACCCTCACCTGGACCCTAAACCGTCCCAGTACCCTAACCAAACCCTAGCCTGAACCCTAACCCTAACCCTTCCCCGAAGCCTTCCCCTCACCCGTCCCCTAATCCTAACTCATACGCTCACACTAACCCGCGCCCTCACACGTACGGTCCCCCTAAACCGTTGTCATACCCTCACCTGGACCTTAAACCATCCCCGTCCCCTAACCCTTACCCTAGCCTGAACCCTAACCCTAACATTTCCCCGAAGCCTTCCCCTCACCCGTCCCCTAAGCCTAACCCGTACGCTCACACTAACCCGCGCCCTCACACGTACACTCCGCCTAAACTGTTATCGTACCATCACCTGAACCCTAAACCGTCCCCATCCCCTAACCCTAACCCTAGCTCAAACCCTAACCCTACCCTTTCCCCGAAGTCTTCCCCTCACACATCCCCTAATCCTAACCGGTACGCTCACACTAACCCACGCCCTCACACGTACGTACCCCCTAAAACGTTCTCGTACCGTCACCTGGACCCTAAACCGTCCCAGTACCCTAACACTAACCCTAGCCCGAACCCTAACCCTAACACTTCCGCGAAGCCTTCCCCTCACCCGTCCCCTAATCCTAACCAGTACGCTCACACTAATCAGCCCGCTCACACGTACGCCGCCCCTAAACCGTTGTCATACCCTCACCTGGACCCTAAACTGTCCCCATCCCCTAACCCTAACACTAGCTCGAACCATAACCCTAACCCGTCCCTGAAGTCTTCCCCTCACACATCCCCTAATCCTAACCCGTACGCTCACACTTACCCATGCCCTCACACGTACGCTCCCCCTAAACCGTGGTCGTACCCTCACCTGGACCCTAAACCGTCCCCGTCCCCTAACCCTAACCCTAGCCCGAACTCTAACCCTAACCCTTCCCCGAAGCCTTCCCCTCACCCGTCCCTTAATCCTAACCCGTACTCTTTCACTAACCCGCGCCCTCACACGTACGCTCCCCCTAAAGCGTTGTCGAACCCTCACCTTGACCCTAAACCGTCTTCGTCCCCTAACCCTAACCCAAGCCCGAACCCTAACCCTAAACCTTCCCCGAAGCCTTCCCCTCACACATTCCCTAATCCTAACCCGTACGCTCACACTAACCTGCGCCGTCACACGTACGCTCCCCCTAAACCGTTGCCTTACCCTCACCTGGACCCTAAACGGTCCCCGTCCCCTAACCCAAACCCTATCCCGAACCCTAACCCTAAACCTTCCCAGAAGCCTTCCCCTCACCCGTCCCCTAATCCTAACCCGTACGCTCACACTAACCCACGTCTTCACACGTACATTCCCCCTAAAACCGTTGTCGTACCCTCACCTGTCCCTAAATCGTCCCCGTCCCCTAATCCGAACCCTAGCCCGAACCCTCACCCTAACCCTTCCCCGAAGCCTTCCCCTCACCCGTCCCCTAATCCGAACCCGTACGCTCACACTAACCCGCGCCCTCACACGTACGCTCCCCCTAAACCGTTGTCGTACACTTACCTGGACCCTAAACCGTCCCCATCCCCTAACCCTAACCCTAGCCCGAACCATAACCCTCACCCTTCCCAGAAGCCTTCCCCTCACCCATCCCCGAATCCTAAACCGTTCGCTCACACTATCCAGCCCGCTCACACGTACGCTGCCCCTAAAGCGTTGTCGTACCCACACCTGGACCCTAAAGCGTCCCCATCCCCTAACCCTAACCCTAGCACGAACCCTAACCCTAACCCTTCCCCGAAGCCTTCCCCTCAACGTCCCCTAATCCTAACCCGTACGCTCATACTAACCCGCGCCCTCACACTTACGCTCCCCCTAAACCGTTGTCGTACACTCACCTGGACCCTAAACCGTCCCCGTCCCCTACCCCTAACCCTAGCCCGAACCCTAACCCTAACTCTTCCCCGAAGACATCCCGTCACCCGTACCCTAATCCTAACCCGTACGCTCACACTAACACGCGCCCTCACACGGACGCTTCCCCTAAACCATTGTCGTGCCCTCACCTGGACCCTAAACCGTCCCCATCCCCTAACCCTAACCCTAGCCCGAACCTTAACCCTAACCATTCCCCGAAGCCTTCCCCTCACCCGTCCCCTAATCCAAACCCGTACGCTAACACTAACCCACGTCTTCACACGTACGCACCCCCTAAACCGTTGTCGTACCCTCACCTGGACCCTAAACCGTTCCCGTCACTTAAACCTAACCCTAGTCCGAACCCTAACCCTAACCCTTCCCCGAAGCCTTCCTCTCACCCGTCCCCTAATCCTAACTCGTACACTCACACTAACCCGCGCCCTCACACGTACGCTCCCCCTAAACCGTTGTCATACCCTCACCTGGACCCTAAACCATCCCCGTCCCCTAACCCTAACCCTAGCCCGAACCCTAACCCTAACCCTTCCCCGAAGCCTTCCCCTCACCAGTCCCCTAATCCTAGCCCGTACGCTCACACTAACCCGCGCCCTAACACGTACGCTCCCCCTAAACCGTTGTCGTACCCTCACCTGTACCCGAAACCCTGCCCATCCCCGAACCTTAACCCTAGTCCGATCCCTAAGCCTAAACCTTCCCCGAAGCCTTCCCCTCACCCGTCCCCTAATTCTAACCCGTACGCTCACACTGAAACGCGCCCTCACACTTACGCGCCCCCTACACCGTGGTCGTACCCTCACCTGGACCCTAAACCGTCCCCAACCCCTAGCACTAACCCTAGCCCGAACCCTCACCCTAACCATTCCCCGAAGCCTTCCCCTCACCCGTCCCCTAATCCTAACCCGTACGCTCACACTAACCCGCGCGCTCACACGTACGCTCCCCCTAAACCGTTGTCGTACCCTCACCTGGACCCTAAACCGTCCCCGTCCCCTAACCCTAACCCTAGCCCGAACCCTAAACCTAACCCTTCCCCGAAGCCTTCCCCTCACACTTCCCCTAATCCTAACCCGTACGCTCACACTAACCCGCGCTCTCACACGTACGCTCCCCCTAAACCGTTGTCGTACCCTCACCTGGACCCTAAACCGTCCCCGTCCCCTAACCCTAACCCTAGCCCGAACCCTAACCCTAAACCTTCCCCGAAGCCTTCCCCTCACCCGTCCCCTAATCCTAACCAGTACGCTCACACTATCCAGTCCACTCACACGTACGCTGCCCCTAAACCATTGTCGTACCCACACCTGGACCCTAAACCGTCCCCATCCCCTAACCCTAAACCTAGCCCGAACCCTAACCCTAACCCGTCCCCGAAGCCTTCCACTCACCCATCCCCTAATCCTAACCCGTACGCTCACACTAACCCGTGCCCTCACAGGTACGCTCCACCTAAACCGTTTTCGTACCCTCACCTTAACCCTAAACCGTCCCCATCCCCTAACCCTAATCCTAGCCCGAACCCTAACACTAACCCTTCCCCGAAGCCTTCCCCTCACCCGTCCCCTAATCCTAACCCGTACGCTCACACTAACCCGCGCCCTCACACTTACGCTCCCCCTAAACCGTTGTTGTACACTCACCTGGACCCTAAACCGTCCCCGTCCCCTAACCCTAACCCTAGCCCGAACCCTAACCCTAAACCTTCCCCGAAGCCTTCCCCTCACCCGTCCCCTAATCCTAACCCGTACGCTCACAGTAACCCGTGCCCTCTCACGTACGCTACCCCTAAACCGTTGTCGTACCCTCACCTGGACCCTAAATCGTCCCCGTCCCCTAAACCTAACCCTAGCCCAAACCCTAACCCCAACACTTCCCCGAAGCCTTCCCCTCACCCGTCCCCTAATCCTAATCCGTACGCTCACATTAACCCGTGCCCTAACACGTACGCTCCCCCTATACCGTTGTCGTACCCTCACCTGGACCCTAAACTGTCCCTGTCCCCTAACCCTAACCCTAGCCCGAACCCTAAACCTAACCCTTCCCCGAAGCCTTCCCCTCACCCGTCCCCTAATCCTAACCCGTACGCTCAAACTAAACAGCCCGCTCACACGTACGCTGCCCCTAAACCGTTGTGGTACCCTCACCTAGACCCTAAACCGTCCCCGTCCCCTAACCCTAACCCTAGCCCGAACACTAAACATAAACCTTCCCTGAAGCCTTCCCCTCACCCGTCCCCTAATCCTAACCCGTACGCTCACACTAACCCACGCCGTCACACGTACGCTACCCCTAAACCGTTGTCGTACCCTCACTGGACCCTAAACCGTCGCCGTCCCCTAACACTAAAACTAGCCCGAACCCTAACCCTAACACTTTCCCGAAGCCTTCCCCTCCCCCGTCCTCTAATCCTAACCCGTATGCTCACACTAACCCACGCCCTCACACGTATGCTCCCCCTAAACCGTTGTCGTACCCTCACCTGGAACCTAAACCGTCTCCATCCCCTAACCCTAACCCTAGCCCGAAACCTAAACCTAACCCTTCCCCGAAGCCTTCCCCTCACCCGTCCCCTAATCCTGTCCCGTACGCTCACACTAACCCGCACCCTCACACGTACGCTACCCCTAAACCGTTGTCGTACCCTCACCTGGTCCCTAAACCGTCCCCGTCCCCTAACCCTAACCCTAGCCCGAACCCTAACCCTAACCCTTCCCCGAAGCCTTCCCCTCACCTGTCCCCTAATCCTAGCCCGTACGGTCACACTAACGCGCGCCCTCACACGTACGCTCCCCCTAAACCGTTGTCGTACCCTCACCTGGAACCAAAACCTTCCCCTTCCCTAACCCTAACCCTAGCCCCAACCCTAACCCTAACACTTCCCCGAAGCCTTCCCCTCACCCGTCCCCTAATCCTAACCCGTACGCTCACATTAACCTGCGCCCTCAAACGTACGCTCCCCCTAAACCGTCCTCGTACCCTCAACTGGACCCTAAACCGTCCCCGTCCCCTAACCCTAACCCTAGACCGAACCCTAAACCTAACCCTTCCTCGAAGCCTACCCCTCACCCTTCCCCTAATCCTAATCCGTACGCCCACACTAACCCGTGCCCTCACACGTACGCTCCCCCTAAACCGCTGTCGTACCCTCAGCTGGACCCTAAACCGTCCCCGTCCCCTAACCCTAACCCTAGCCCGAACCCTAACCCTAACCCTTCCCCAAAGCCTTCCCCTCACCCGGACCCTAATCCTAACCCGTACGCTCACACTAACCCACGCCCTCACACGTACGCTACCCCTAAACCGTTGTTGTACCCTCACTGGACCCTAAACCGACACCGACCCCTAACCTTAACCCTAGCCCGAACCCTAACCCTAACACTTTCCCGAAGCCTTCCCCTCACCCGTCCCCAAATCCTAACCCGTACGCTCACACTAACCCGCGCCCTCACACGTACGCTCCCCCTAAACCGTTGTCGTACCCTCACCTTTAC
The DNA here is from genome assembly GCF_964270905.1 of Leucopleurus acutus. Classification (NCBI taxonomy): domain Eukaryota; kingdom Metazoa; phylum Chordata; class Mammalia; order Artiodactyla; family Delphinidae; genus Leucopleurus; species Leucopleurus acutus. Next base: position 345,157 of record NW_028139093.1, on the reverse strand, counting down.
CCTAAACCGTCTCCGTCCCCTAACCCTAACCCTAGCCCGAAAACTAAACCTTACACTTCCCTGAAGCCTTCCCCTCACCCGTCCCCTAATCCTATCCCGTACGCTGAAACTAACCCGCGCCCTCACACGTACGCTCCCCCTAAACCATTGTCGTACCCTCACATGGTCCCTAAACCGTCCCCGTCCCCTAACCCTTACCCTAGCCTGAACCCTAACCCTAAACCCTCCCCGAAGCCTTCCCCTCACCCGTCCCCTAATCCTAACCCGTACGCTCACACTAACCCTCGCCCTCACACGTACGCTACCCCTAAACCGTTGTCGTACCCTCACTGGACCCTAAACCATCCCCGTCCCCTAACCCTAACCCTAGCCCGAACCCTAACCCTAACACTTACCCGAAGCCTTCCCCTCACCCGTCCCCTAATCCTAACCCGTACGCTCACACTAACCCGCGCCCTCACACGTACGCTCCCCGTAAACCGTTGTCGTACCCTCACCTGGACCCTAAACGATCCCCGTCCCCTAACGCAAACCCTATCCCGAACCCTAACCCTAAACCTTCCCAGAAGCCTTCCCCTCACCCGTCCCCTAATCCTAACCCGTACGCTCACACTAACCCACGTCTTCACACGTACACTCCCCCAAAAACCGTTGTCGTACCCTCACCTGGACCCTAAATCATCCCCGTCCCCTAATCCGAACCCTAGCCCGAACCCTCACCCTAACCCTTCCCCGAAGCCTTCCCCTCACCCGTCCCCTAATCCGAACCCGTACGCTCACACTAACCCGCGCCCTCACACGTACGCTCCCCCTAAACTGTTGTCGTACCCTTACCTGGACCCTAAACCGTCCCCATCCCCTAACCCTATCCCTAGCCCGAACCATAACCCTAAACCTTCCCAGAAGCCTTCCCCTCACCCATCCCCGAATCCTAACCCGTTCGCTCACACTATCCAGCCCGCTCACACGTACGCTGCCCCTAAAGCGTTGTCGTACCCACACCTGGACCCTAAACTGTCCTCATCCCCTAACCCTAAACCTAGCCCGAACCCTAACCCTAACCCGTCCCCGAAGCCTTCCCCTCACCCATCCCCTAATCCTAACCCGTACGCTCACACTAACCCGTGCCCTCACAGGTACGCTCCACCTAAACCGTTTTCGTACCCTCACCTTGACCCTAAACCGTCCCCATCCCCTAACCCTAGCCCTAGCCCGAACCCTAACCATAACCCTTCCCCGAAGCCTTCCCCTCACCCGTCCCCTAATCCTAACCCGTACGCTCACACTAACCCGCGCCCTCACACTTACGCTCCTCCTAAACCGTTGTTGTACACTCACCTGGACCCTAAACCGTCCCCGTCACCTAACCCTAACCCTAGCCCGAACCCTAACCCTAAAACTTCCCCGAAGCCTTCCCCTCACCTGTCCCCTAATCCTAACCCGTACGCTCACAGTAACCCGTGCCCTCACACGTACGCTCCCCCTAAACCGTTGTCGTACCCTCACCTGGACCCTAAATCGTCCCCGACCCCTAACCCTAACCCTAGCCCGAACCCTAACCTTAACCCTTCCCCAAAGCCTTCCCCTCACCCGTCCCCATTCTAACCCGTACGCTCACACTGACCCACGCCCTCACACGTACGCTACACCTAAACCATTGTCGTACCCTCACTGGACCCTAAACCGACCCCGTCCCCTAACCTTAACCCTAGCCCGAACCCTAACCCTAACACTTTCCCGAAGCCTTCCACTCACCCGTCCCCAAATCCTAACCCGTACGCTCACACTAACCCGCGCCCTCACACGTACGCTTCCCCTAAACCGTTGTGGTACCCTCACCTGGACCCTAAACCGTCTCCGTCCCCGAACCCTAACCCTAGCCCGAAACCTAAACCTAACCCTTCCCTGAAGCCTTCCCCTCACCCGTCCCCTAATCCTATCCCGTACGCTCAAACTAACCCGCGCCCTCACACATAAGCTCCCCCTAAACCGTTGTCATACCCTCACCTGGTCCCTAAATCATCCCCGTCCCCTAACCGTAACCCTAGCCTGAACCCTAACCCTAAACCCTCCCCGAAGCCTTCCCCTCACCCGTCCCCTAATCCTAACCCGTACGCTCACACTATCCCGCGCCCTCACACGTACGCTCCCCCTAAACCGTTGTCGTACCCTCACCTGGAACCTAAACCGTCTCCGTCCCCTAACCCTAACCCTAGGCCGAAACCTAAACCTAAACCTTCCCCGAAGCCTTCCCCTCACCCGTCCCCTAATCCTATCCCGTACGCTCACACTAACCCGCGCCCTCACACGTACGCTCCCCCTAAACCGTTGTCGTACCCTCACCTGGTCCCTAAACCGTCCCCGTCCCCTAACCCTAACCCAGGCCCGAACCCTAACCCTAAACCTTCCCCGAAGCTTTCCCCTCAGCCGTCCCATAATCCTAACCCGTACGATCACACTAACCCGCGCCCTCACACGTACGCTCCCCCTAAACCATTGTCGTACACTCACCTGGACCCTAAACCGTCCCCGTGCCCTAACCCTAACCCTAGCCCTAACCTTAACCCTAACCCTTCCCCGAAGCCTTCCCCTCACCAGTCCCCTAATCCTAATCCGTACGCTCACACTAACCCGTGCCCTCACACGTACGCTCCCCTAAACCGTTGTCGTTCCCCCACCTGCACCCTAAACCGTCCCCGTCCCCTAAACCTAACCCTACCCCGAACCCTAACCCGAACCCTTCCCCGAAGCCTTCCCCTCACCCATCCCCTAATCCTAACCCGTAAGCTCACACTAACCCGCGCCCTCACACGTACGCTCCCCCTAAACCGTTGTCGTTCCCTCACCGGGACCCTAAACCGTCCCCTAACCCTAACCGTAACCCTAGTCCGAACCCTAACCCTAACACTTCCGCGAAGCCTTCCCCTCACCCATGCCCTATTCCTAACCCGACGCTCACACTAACCCACGCCCTCACACGTACGCTCCCCCTAAACCGTTGTCGTACCCTCACCTGGACCCTGAACCATCCCCGTCCCCTAACACTAACCCTAGCCCGAAGCCTAAACCTAAACCTTCACCGAAGCCTTGCCCTCACCCGTCCCCTAATCGTAGCCCGTACGCTTACAATAACCTTTGCCCTCACACGTACGCTCCCCCTAAACCGTTCTCGTACCCTCACCTGGACCCTAAACCATCCCCGTCCCCTAACCCTAACCTCAGCCCGAACCCTAAACCTAACGCTTCCCCGAAGCCTTCCCTTCACCCGTCCCCTAATCCTAACCCGTACGCTCACACTAACCCACGCCATCACACGTACGGTCCCGCTAAACCGTTGTCATACACTCACCTGGACACTAAACCGTCCCCTTCCCCTAACCCTAACCCTAGCCCGAACCCTAACCCTAACACTTCCCTGAAGCCTTCCCCTCACACGTCCCCTAATCCTAACCCGTACGCTCACTCTAACCCGCGCCCTCACACGTACCCTCCCCCTAAAGCGTTGTCATACCCTCACCTTGACCCTAAACCGTCCCCGTCACCTAACCCTAACCCTAGCCCGAACCCTAACCCTAACCCTTCCCCGAAGCCTTCCCCTCACCCGTCCCATAATCCTTACCCGTACGCTCACACTAACCCGCGCCCTCACACGTACGCTGCCCCTAAAGCGTTGTCGTACCCTCACCTGGACCCTAAACCGTCCCCGTCCCCGTCCCCTAACCCTAGCCCGAAAGATAAACCTAAACCTTCCCCGAAGCCTTCCCCTCACCCGTCCCCTAATCCTAACCCGTACACTCACACTAACCCGCGCCCTCACACGTACCCTCCCCCTAAAACGTTGTCCTACCCTCACCTGGACCCTAAACCGTCCCCGTCCCCTAACCCTAACCCTAGCCCGAACCCTAACCCTAACCCTTACCCGAAGCCTTTCCCTCACCCGTCCCCTAATCCTAACCCATATGCTCACACTAACCCACGCCCTCACATGTACGCTCCCCCTAAAGAATTGTCGTACCCTCACCTGGACCCTAAACCGTCCCCGTCTCTTAACCCTATCCTTAGCCCGAACCATAACCCTAACCCTTCCCCGAAGCCTTCCACTCACCCGTCCCCTAAATCTAATCCGTACGCTCACACTAACCCACGCCCTCACACGTACACTCCCCCTAAACCGTTGTCGTACCCTCACCTTGACCCTAAACCGTCCCCGTCCCCTAACCCTAACCCTACCCCGAACCATAACTGTAACCCTTCCCCGAAACCTTCACCTCACCCGTCCCATAACCCTAATCCGTACGCTTACACTAACCCGCGCCCTCACACGTATGCTCCCCCTAAACCATTGTCGTACCCTCACTTGGACCCTAAATCCTCTCCGTCCCCTAACCCTAACCCTAGCCGAAACCCTAAACCTAACCCTTCCCCGAAGCCTTCCCCTCACCCGTCCCCTAATCCTAACCCGTACGCTGACACTAACCCGCGCCCTCACACGTACGCTCCCCTCAACCATTTTCGTACCCTCACCTGGACCCTATACCGTCCCCGTCCCCTAACCCTAACCCTAGCCCGAACCCTAACCCTAACCCTTCCCCGAAGCCTTCGCCTCACCCGTCCCCTAATCCTTACCCGTACGCTCACACTAACCAGTGCCCTCACACGTACGCTCCCCCTAAAGTGTTGTCGTACCCTCACCTGGACCCTAAACCGTCCCCGTCCCCTAACCCTAACCCTAGCCCGAACCCTAACCCTAACCCTTCCCCGAAGACTTCCCCTCACCCGTCCCCTAATCCTAACCCGTACGCTCACACTAACACGCGCCCTCACATGTGCACTTCCCCTAAACCGTTGTCGTACCCTCACCTGGACCCTAAACCGTCCCCGTGTCTTAACCCTAACCTTAGCCCGAACCCTAACCCTAACCCTTCCCCGAAGCCTTCCCCTCACCAGTCGCCTAATCCTAACCCGTACGCTCACACTAACCCGCGCCCTCACACGTACACTCCCCCTAAATCGTTGTCGTACCCTCACCTGGACCCTAAACCGTCCCCGTCCCCTAACCCTAACCATAGCCTGAACCCTAACCCTTCCCCGAAGCCTTCCCCTCACCCGTCCCATAAATCTAACCTGTACGCTCACACTAAACCGCGCCCTCACACGTACACTCCCCCTAAACCGTTGTCGTACACTCACCTTGACCCTAAACTGTCCCCGTCCCCTAACTCTAACCCTAATCCTAGCCCGATCCCTAACCCTAACCCTTCCCCGAAGCCTTCCCCTCACCCGTCCCCTAATCCTAACCCGTACGCTCACACTAACCCGCGCCCTCACATGTACACTCCCCCTAAACCGTTGTCGTACACTCACCTGGACCCTAAACCGTCCCCATCCCCTAACCCTATCCCTAGCCCAAACCCTAACCCTAACCCTTCCCGAAGCCTACCCCTCACCCGTCCCCTAGTCCTAATCTGTACGCTCACACTAACCCATGCCCTCACACGTACGCTCCCCCTAAACCGTTGTCGTACTCTCACCTGGACCCTAAACCCTCCCCGTCCCCTAACCCTAACCCTAGCCCGAACCCTAACCCTAACCCTTCCGCGAAGCCTTCCCCTCACCCGTGCCCTATTCCTAACTCGACGCTCACACTAACCCGCGCCCTCACACGTACCCTCCCCCTAACCGTTCTCGTACCCTCACCTGGACCCTAAACCATCCCCGTCCCCTAAACCTAAACTCAGCCCGATCCCTAAAGCAAACACTTACCCGAAGCCATCCCCTCACCCGTCCCCTAATCCTAACCCGTACGCTCACACTAACCCGCGCCCTCACACGTACGCTCCCGCTAAACCGTTGTCATACACTCACCTGGACTCTAAACCGTCCCCGTCCCCTAAACTTAACCCTAGCCCGAACCCTAACCGTAACCCTTCCCCAAAGCCTTCCCCTCACCCATCCCCGAATCCTAACCCGTACGCTCACACTAACCCACGCCCTCACACGTACGCTCCCCCTAAAGCATTGTCGTACCCTCACCTGGACCCTAAACCGTCCCCGTCCCCTAACCCTAACCCTAGCCCGAACCCTAACCCTAAACCTTCCCCAAAGCCTTCCCCTCACCCGTCCCCTAATCCTAACCCGTAAGCTCACAGTAACCCGCGCCCTCACACATACGCTCCCCCTAAACCGTTGTCGTACATTCACCTGGACCCTAAACCCTCCCCGTCCCCAAACCCTAACCCGAGCCCAAACCCTAACCCTAACCCTTCCCCGAAGCCTTCCCCTCACCCGTCCCCTAATCCTAACCTGTATGCTGACACTAATCCGCGCCCTCACACGTACGCTCCCCCTAAACCGTTGTCGTACCCTCACCTGGACCCTATACCGTCCCCGTCCCCTAACCCTAACCCTAGCCCGAACCCTAACCCTAACCCTTCCCCGAAGCCTTCCCCTCACCTGTCCCCTAATCCTTACCCGTACGCTCACACTGACCCGCGCCCTCACATGTACGCTCCACCTAAAACGTTGTCGTACCGTCACCTGGACACTAAACTGTCACCGTCCCCTAGCCCTAACCCTAGCCCAAACCCTAAGCCTAACCCTTCTCCGAAGCCTTTCCCTCACCCGTCCCCTAATCCTAACCCGTACGCTCACACTCACCCGCGCCGTCACACGTACGCTCCCCCGAAACCGTTTTCGTACACTCACCTGGACCCTAAACCGTCCCCGTCTCTTAACGCTAACCTTAGCCTGAACCCTAAACCTAACCCTTCCCCGAAGCCTTCCCCTCACCCGTCCCCTATTCCTAACCCGTACGCTCACACTAACCCGCACCCTCACACGTATGCTCCCCCTAAAGCGTTGTCGTACCCTCACCTGGACCCTAAACCGACCCCATCCCCTAAACCTAACCCTAGCCCGAACCCTAACCCTTCCCCGAAGCCTTCCCCTCACCCGTACCCTAAATCTAACCCGTACTCTCACACTAACCCGTGCCCTCACATGTACACTCCCCCTAAATCGTTGTCGTACCCTCACCTGGACCCTAAACCGTCCCCGTCCCCTAACCCTATCCCTAGCCAGAACCCTAACCGTAACTCTTACCCGAAGCCTTCCCCTCACCCGTCCCCTAATCCTAACCCGTACGCTCACACTAACCCGCGCCCTCACACCTACGCTCCCCCTAAAGCGTTGTCGTACCCTCACCTGGACCCTAAACCGTCCCCATCGCCAAACCCTAACCCTAGACCGAACCCTAACCCTAACCCTTCCTCGAAGCCTTCCCCTCACCCGTCCCCTAATCCTAACACGTACCCTCACACTAACCCGCGCCCTCACACATTCGCTCTCCCTAAACCGTTGTTGTACTCTCACCTGGAACCTAAACCGTCCCCGTCCCCTAACCCTAACCCTAGCCCGAACCCTAACCCTAACCCTTCTCCGAAGCCTTCCCCTCACCCGTCCCCTAATCCTAACCCGTACGCTCACACTAATCTGCGCCCTCACACGTACGCTCCCCCTAAAGCGTTGTCGTACCCTCAACTGGACCCTAAACCGTCCCCGTCCCCTAACCCTAACCCTAGCCCGTACCCTAAACGTAACACTTCCCTGAAGCCTTCCCCTCACCCGTCCCATAATCCTAACCCGTTCGCTCACACTAACCCACGCCCTCACACGTACCCTACCCCTAAAGCGTTGTCATACCCTAACCTGGACCCTAAACCGTCCCCGTCCCCTAAACCTAACCCTAGCCCGAACCCTAACCGTAACCCTTCCCCGAAGCCTTCCCCTCACCCGTGCCCTAATCCTAACCCGTACGCTCACACTAATCCACGCCCTCAAACGTACTCTCCCTCTAAACCGATGTCGTACCCTCACCTGGACCGTAAACCGTCCCCATCCCCTAATTCTAAAACTAGCCCGAACCCTAACCGTAACTCTTCCCCGAAGCCTTCCCCTCACCCGTCCCCTAATCCCATCCCGTACCCTCACACTAACCCACGCCCTCACACGTATGCTCCCCATAAACCTTTGTCGTACTCTCACCTGGACCCTAAACCGTCCCCGTCCCCTAACCCTAACCCTAGCCCGAACCCTAACCCTTACCCTTCCCCGAAGCCTTCCCCTCACCCGTCCCCTAATCCTAACCCGTACGCTCACACTAACCCGCGCCCTCAAACGTACGCTCCCCCTAAAGCGTTGTCGTACCCTCACCTGGACCCTAAACCGTCCCCATCCCCTAACCCTAACCCTAGCCCGAACCCTAACCCTAACACTTCCCCGAAGCCTTCCCCTCACCCGTTCCCTAATCCTAACCCGTACGCTCACACTAACCCACGCCCTCACACGTACGCGCCCCCTGAACCATTGTCGTACCCTCATCTGGACCGTAAACCGTCCCCGACCCTTAACCCTAACCCTTCCCCGAAGCCTTCCCCTCACCCGTCCTCTAATCCTAACCCGTACTCTAATGCTAACCCACACCCTCACATGTAAGCTCCCCCAAAGCGTTGTCTTACCCTCACCTGGACACTAAACCGTCCCCGTCTCCTAACTCTATCCCTACCGCGAACCCTAACCCTAAACCTTCCCCGAAGCCTGACTCTCACCCGTCCCCTAATCCTAACCTGTATGGTCTCGCTAAACCGCGCCCTCACACGTACGCTCCCCCTAAAGCATTGTCGTACCCTCAACTGGACCCTTAACCGTCCCCGTCCCCGTCCACTAAACCCAGCCCAAACCCTAACCCTAACCCTTCCCCGAAGCTTTCCCCTCACCCTTCCCCTAATCCTAACCCGTACGCTCACACTAACCCGCGCCCTCACACGTATGCTCCCCCTAAACCGTTGTCGTACACTCACCTGGACCCTAAACCTTCCCCGTCCCCTAACCCTAACCCTAGCCCGAACCCTAATCCTAACCCTTCCACGAAGCCTTCCCCTCACCCGTCCCCTAATCCTAACCCGTACACTCAAAGTAACCCACGCCCTCACACGTACGCTCCCCCTAAACCATTGTCGTACCCTCACCTGGACCCTAAACCGTCCCTGTCGCTTAACCCTATCCTTAGCCCAAACCCTAACCCTAACCCTTCCCCGAAGCCTTCCCCTAATCCGTCCCCTAATCCTAACCCGTACGCTCACACTAACCCGCGCCCTCACACGTACACTCCCCCTAAATCGTTGTCGTACCCTCACCTGGACCCTAAACCGTCCCCGTCCCCTAACCCTAACCCTAGCCCGAAACCTAACCCGTCCCCGAAGCCTTCCCCTCACCCGTCCCCTAATCCTAACCCGTACGCTCCCACTAACCCGCGCCCTCACACGTACGCTCCCCCTAAACCGTTGTCGTACCCTCACCTGGACCCTAAACAGTCCCCGTCCCCTAACCCTAACCCTAGTCCGAACCCTAATCCTAACACTTCCCCGAAGCCTTCCCCTCACCCGTCCAATAATCCTAACCCGTATGCTCACAATAACCCGCGCCCCCACACGTATTCTCTCCCTAAACCGTTGTCGTACCCTCACCTGCACCCTATATCGTCCCCGTCCCCTAACCCTCACCCTAGCCCGAACACTAACCCTAACACTTCCACGAAGCCTTCACCTCATCCGTCCCCTAATCCTAACCCGTACGCTCACACTAACCCATGCCCTCACACGTACGCTCCCCCTAAACCGTTGTTGTACCCTCACCTGGACCCTAAACCGTCCCCGTCCCCTAACCCTAACCCTAGCCGAAACCCTAACCCTAACCCTTCCCCTCACCCGTCCCCTAATCCTAACCCGTACGCTGACACTAACCCGTGCCCTCACACGTACGCTCCCCCTAAACCATTGTTGTACCCTCACCTGGACCCTATACCGTCTCCGTCCCCTAACCCTAAACCTAGCCCGAACCCTAACCCTAACCCTTCCCCGAAGCCTTCGCCTCACCCGTCCCCTAATCCTTACCCGTACGCTCACACTAACCAACACCCTCACACGTACGCTCCCCCTAAAGGGTTGTCGTACCCTCCTGGACCCTAAACCGTCCCCGTCCCCTAACCCTAACCCTAGCCCGAACCCTAACCCTCACCCTTCCCCGAAGCCTTCCCCTCACCCGTCCCCTAATCCTAACCCGTACGCTCACACTAACACGCGCCCTCACACGTACACTCCCCCTAAACCGTTGTCGTACCCTCACCTGGACCCTAAACCATCCCCGTCCCCTTACCCTAACCCTAGCCCGAACCCTAACCCTAACACTTCCCCGAAGCCTGACCCAACACGTCCCGTAATCCTAACCCGTACACTAATGCTAATCAGCGCCCTCACACGTATGCTAAACCTAAAGCGTTGTCGTACCCTCACCTGGACCCTAAACCGTCACCATCCCCTAAACCTAACCCTAGCCCGAACCCTAACCCTAACGATTCCCCGAAGCCTGACACTCACCCGTCCCCTAATCCTAATCCGTACGCTAACACTAACACGCGCCCTTACACGTACGCTCTATCTAAAGCGTTGTCGTACCCTCAACTGGACCCTAAACCGTCCCCGTCCCCTAACCCTAACCCTAGGCCGAACTCTAACCCTAACCCTTCCCCGAATCCTGACCCTCACCCGTCACCTAATCCTAACCCGTACGCTAACACTAACCCGCGCTCTCACACGTACGCTCCCCCTAAAGCGTTGTCGTAACCTCACATGAACCATAAACCGTCCCGGTCCCCTAACTTTAACCCTAGCCTGATCCCTAACCCTAACCCTTCCCTGAAGCCTGACCCTCACCCGTCCCCTAATCCTAACCTGTACGCTAACACTGACATGCGCCCTCACAAGTACGCTACCCCTAAAGCGTTGTGATACCCGAAACTGGACCCTCAGCCGTCCCAGTCCCCGTCCCCTAACCCTAGCCCGAACCCTAACCCTAACACTTCCCCGAAGCCTGACGCTCACCCGTACCATAATCCTAAACCGTACGCTCACACTAACCCGCGCCCTCACATGTACGCTCCCCCTAAACCGTTGTCGTACCCTCACCTGGACCCTAAACCGTCCCCGTCACCTAACCCTAACCCTAGCCCGCACCCTAACCCTAACCCTTCCCAAAAGCCTACCCCTCACCCGTCCCCTAATCCTAACCCGTACGCACACACTAACTCGCGTCCTCACACGTAGGCTCCCCCTAAACCTTTGTCGTACCCCCACCTGGACCCTAAACCGTCCCCGTCCCCTAACCCTAACCCTAGACCGAACCCTAACCCTAACCCTTCCCCGAAGCCTTCCACTCACCCGTCCCCTAATCCTAACCCGTACGCTCACACTAACCCATGCTCTCACACGTACGCTCCCCCTAAAGCGTTGTCGTACCCTCACCTGGACCCTAAACCGTCCCCGTCCCCGTCCCCTAACCCTAGCCCGAAAGATAACCCTAAACCTTCCCCGAAGCCTTCCCCTCACCCGTCCCCTAATCCTAACCCGTACGCTCACACTGACCTGCGCCCTCACACTTACGCTCCCCCTAAAGCGTTCTCGTACCCTCACCTGCACCCTAAACCGTCCCCGTCCCCTAACCCTAACCCTAGCCCGAAACCAAACCCTTCCCCGAAGCCTTCCACTCACCCGTCCCCTAATCCTAACCCGTACGCTCACACTAACTCGCGCCGTCACACGTACGCTCCCCCTAAACCGTTGTCGTACCCTCACCTGGACCCTAAACCGTCCCCGTCCCCTAACCCTAACCCTAGCCGGATCCCTAAACCTAACACTTCCCCGAAGCCTTCCCCTCACCCGTCCCCTAATCCTAACCCGTACGCTCACACTAACCCGCGCCCTCACACGTACGCTCCCCCTAAACCGTTGTCGTACCCTCAGCTGGACCTTAAAACGTCCCCATCCCCGTCACCTAACCCTAGCCCGGACCCTAACCCTAACCCTTCCCCGAAGCCTTCCCCTCACCCGTCCCCTAATCCTAACCCTTACGCTCAAACTAACCCATGCCCTCACACGTACGCTCCCCCTAAACCGTTGTCGTACCCTCACCTGGACCCTAAACCGTCCCCGTCCCCTAACCCTAACCCTAGCCCGAACACTAACCCTAACAATTTCCCGAAGCCTTCCCCTCACCCGTCCCCTAATCCTAACCCGTACGCTCACACTAACCCACACCCTCACACATACGCTCCCCCTTAACCGTTGTCGTACCGTCACCTGGACCCTAAACCATCCCCGTCCCCTAACCCTAACCCTAGCCCGAACCCTAACCCTAACACTTCCCCGAAGCCTTCCCCTCACCCGTCCCCTAATCCTAACCCGTATGCTCACACTAACCCACGCCCTCACATGTACGATCCCCCTAAACCGTTGTCGTACCCTCACCTGGACCCTAAACCGTCCCCGTCCCCTAACCCTAACCCTAGCCCGAACCCTAACCCTAACCCTTCCCCGAAGCCTTCCCCTCACCCGTCCCCGAATCCTAACCTGTACGCTCACAATTACCCGCGCCCTCACACGTACACTCCCCCTAAACCGTTGTCGTACCCTCACCTGGACCCTAAACTGTCCCCGTCCCCTAACCCTAACCCTAGCCCGAACCCTAAACCTAACCCTTCCCCGAAGCCTTCCCCTCACCCGTCCCCTAATCCTAACCCGTACGCTCAAACTAACCCAGGCCCTCACACTTTCGCTCCACCGAAAGCGTTGTCGTACCCTCACCTGGACCCTAAACCATCCCCTTCCCCTAACCCTAACCCTAGACCAAAATCTAAGCCTAACACTTCCCCGAAGCCTGACCCAACACGTCCCCTAATCCTAACCCGTACGCTAACGCTAATCAGCGCCCTCACACGTATACTAAACCTAAAGCGTTGTCGTTCCCTCACCTGGACCCTAAACCGTCACCTTCCCCTAAACCTAACCCTAGCCTGAACCTTAACCCTAACGAATCTCCGAAGCCTTCCCCTCACCCGTCCCCTAATCCTAACCCGTACGCTCACACTAACCCGCGCCCTCACACGTACGCTCCCCCTAAAGCGTTGTCGTACCTTCACCTGGACCCTAAACCTTTCCCGTCCCCTAACCCTAACCCTAGCCCGAACCCTAACCCTAACCCTTCCCCGAAGCCTGACCCTCACCCGTCCCCTAATCCTAACCCATACGCAAACGCTAACCCATGCCCTCACACATACGCTGCCCCTAAAGCGTTGTCGTACCTTCACCTGGACCCTAAAGCGTGCCCGACCCCTAAGCCTAACCCTAGCCCGAACTCTAACCCTAAACCTTCCCGGAAGCCTGACCCTCAACCGTCCCCTAATCCTAACCCGTACGCTTACACTAACCCGCGCTCTCACACGTACGTTCCCCGAAAGCGTTGTCGTACCCTCACCTAGACCCTAAACCGTCCCCATCCCTTAACCCTAACCCTAGCCCGAACCCTAAACCGAACCCTTCCCTGAAGCCGGAACCTCACCCGGCACCTAATCCTTACTCCTACGCTAACACTAACCAGCGCCCTCACACGTACGCTCCCCCTAAAGCGTTGTTGTACCCTCACCTGGACCCTAAACCGTCCCCGTCCCCTAACGCTAACCCTAGCCCGAACCCTAACCCTAACACTTCCCCGAAGCCTGACCCTCCCCCGTCCCCTAATCCTAACCCGTACGCTAACGCTAACCCGCGCCCTCACACGTACGCTAGCCCTAAAAACGTTGTCGTCACCTCACCTGAACCCTAAACCGTCCCCGTCCGATAACCCTAACCCTAGACGGAACCCTAACCCTAACCATTCCCCGAAGCCTGACCCTTACCCATCCCCTAATCCTAACCCGCACGCTAACGCGAACCCGCGCCCTCACACGTAGGTTCCCCCTAAAGCGTTGTCGTACCCTCACCTGAACCCTAAACCATCCCCATCTCCTTTCCGTAACCCTAGCCCAACCCTAACCCTAACCCTTCCGCGAATCCTAACCCAACCCTTCCCCTAATCCTAACCCGTACGCTAACGCTAATCCACGCCCTCACACGTACGCTACACCTAAAGCGTTGTCGTACCCTCAGCTGTACCCTAAACCGTCCCCGTCCCCTAACCCTAACCCTAGACTGAACCCTAACACTAAAACTTCCCCAAAGCCTGACCCTCACACGTCCTCTAATCCTAACCCGTACGCTAACGCTAACACACACCCTCACATGTACGCTCCCCCTAAAGCATTGTCATACCCTCACCTGGACACTAAACCGTCCCTGTCCACATCCCCTAACCCCAGCCCGAACCCTAACCCTAACCCTTCCCCGAATCCTGACCCTCACCCGTCACCTAATCCTAACCCGTACGCTAACACTAACCTGCGTTCTCACACGTACGCTCCCGCTAAAGCGTTGTCATAACCTCACATGAACCCTAAACCGTCCCGGTCCCTTAACCTTAACCCTAGCCAGATCCCTAACACTAACCCTTCCCTGAAGCCTGACCCTCACCCGTCCCCTAATCCTAACCCATACGCTCACACTAACCCGCGCCCTCACACGTACGCTCCCCCTAAACCGTTGTCATACCCTCACCTGGACCCTAAACCGTCCCCGTCCCCTAACCATAACCCTAGCCCGAACCCTAACCCTAACACTTTCCCGAAGCCTTCCCCTCACCCGTCCCCTAATCCTAACCCGTACGCTCACACTAACCCGAGCCCTCACACGTACGCTCCCCCTAAACCGTTGTCGTACCCTCACCTGGACCCTAAACCGTCCCTGTCCCCTAACCCTAACCATAGCCCGAAACCTAACCCTAACACTTCCCCGAAGCCTTCCCCTCACCCGTCCCCGAGTCCTAATCCGTACGCTCACACTAACCCACGCCCTCACACGAATGCTCCCCCTAAACCGTGGTCGTACCCTCACCTGGACCCTAAACCGTCCCCGTCCCCTAACCCTCACCATAGCCCGAACCCTAACCCTAACCCTTCCCCGAAGCCTTCCCCTCACCCGTCCCCTAATCCTATCCCGTACGCTCACACTAAACCACGCCCTCACACGTACGCTCCCCCTAAACCGTTGTCGTACCCTCACCTGGACTCTAAACCGTCCCCGTCCCCAACCCTAACCCTAGCCCGAACCCTAACCCTAACACTTCCCCGAAGCCTTACCCTCACCCTTCCCCTAATCCTAACCCTTACGCTCACACTAACCCGCACCCTCACACGTGCGCTCCCCCTAAACCGTTGTCATACACTCACCTGGACCCTAAACCGTCCCCGTCCCCTAACCCTAACCCTAGCCCTAACCCTAACCCTAACACTTCCCCGAAGCCTGACCCAACACGTCCCCTAATCCTAACCCGTACGCTAACGCTAATCCACTCCCTCACACGTATGCTAAACCTAAAGCGTTGTCGTTCCCTCACCTGGACCCTAAAAAGTCACCATCCCCTAAACCTAACCCTAGCCCGAACCCTAACCCTAACGATTCCCCGAAGCCTGACACTCACCTGTCCCCTAATCCTAATCCGTACGCTAACACTAACATGCGCCCTCACACGTACGCTCCATCTAAAGCGTTGTCGTACCCTCACCTGGACCCTAAACCGTCCCCGTCCCCTAACCCTAACCCTAGGCCGAACCCTAACCTTAACCCTTCCCCGAATCCTGACCCTCACCCGTCCCCTAATCCTAACCCGTATGCTAACACTAACCCGCGCTCTCACACTTACGCTCCCCCTAAAGCGTTGTTGTAAACTCACATGAACCCTGAAACGTCCCGGTCCCCTAACCTTAACCCTAGCCTGATCCCTAACCCTAACACTTCCCCGAAGCCTGACCTTCACCCGTCCCCTAATCCTAACCTGTACGCTAACACTGACATGCGCCCTCACAAGTACGCTACCCCTAAAGCGTTGTCATACCCTAACCTGGACCCTCAACCGTCCCAGTCCCCGTCCCCTAACCCTAGCCCAAACACTAACCCTAACACTTCCCCGAATCCTGACCCTCACCTGTCCCCTAATCCTCACCCGTACGCTAACACTAACCCGCGCCCTCACACGTACACTCCCCCTAAAGCGTTGTCGTACCCTCACCTGGACCCTAAACCGTCCCCGTCCCTGTCCCCTAACCCTAGCCCGAACCCTAAACCTAACACTTCCCTGAAGCCTGACCCTCACCCGTACCCTAATCCTAACCCGTACGCTAACACTAACCCGCGCCCTCACACGTACGCTCCCCCTAAAGCGTTGTCGTACCTTCACCTGGACCCTAAACCGTCCCCGTCCCCTAAACCTAACCGTAGCCCGAACCCTAACCCTAACCCTTCCCCGAAGCCTTCCCCTCACCCGTCCCCTTATCCTAACCCGTACGCTCACACTAACCCGCGCCCTCACACGTACGCTCCCCCTAAACCGTTGTCGTACCCTCACCTGAACCCTAAACCGTCCCCGTCCCTTAACCCTAACCCTAGCCCGAAACCTAACCCTAACACTTCCCCGAAGCCTTCCCCTCACCCGTCCCCGAATCCTAATCCGTACGCTCACACTAACCCACGCCCTCACACGAATGCTCCCCCTAAACCGTGGTCGTACCCTCACCTGGACCCTAAACCGTCCCCGTCCCCTAACCCTAACCATAGCCCGAACCCTAACCCTAACCCTTCCCCGAAGGCTTCCCCTCTCCCGTCCCCTAATCCTATCCCGTACGCTCACACTAAACCGCGCCCTCACACGTACGCTCCCCCTAAATCGTTGTCGTACCCTCACCTGGACCCTAAACCATCCCCGTCCCCTAACCCTAACCCTAGCCCTAACCCTAACCCTAACACTTCCCCGAAGCCTGACCCAACATGTCCCCTAATCCTAACCCGTACGCTAACGCTAATCCACTCCCTCACACGTATGCTAAACCTAAAGCGTTGTCGTTCCCTCACCTGGACCCTAAAAAGTCACCATCCCCTAAACCTAACCCTAGCCCGAACCCTAAACCTAATGATTCCCCGAAGCCTGACACTCACCTGTCCCCTAATCCTAATCCGTACGCTAACACTAACATGCGCCCTCACACGTACGCTCTATCTAAAGCGTTGTCGTACCCTCACCTGGACCCTAAACCGTCCCCGTCCCCTAACCCTAACCCTAGGCCGAACCCTAACCTTAACCCTTCCCCGAATCCTGACCCTCACCAGTCCCCTAATCCTAACCCGTATGCTAACACTAACCCGCGCTCTCACACTTACGCTCCCCCTAAAGCGTTGTCGTAAACTCACATGAACCCTGAACCGTCCCGGTCCCCTAACCTTAACCCTAGCCTGATCCCTAACCCTAACCCTTCCCCGAAGCCTGACCTTCACCCGTCCCCTAATCCTAACCTGTACGCTAACACTGACATGCGCCCTCACAAGTACGCTACCCCTAAAGCGTTGTCATACCCTAACCTGGACCCTCAACCGTCCCAGTCCCCGTCCCCTAACCCTAGCCCGAACACTAACCCTAACACTTCCCCGAATCCTGACCCTCACCCGTCCCCTAATCCTCACCCGTACGCTAACACTAACCCGCGCCCTCACACGTACACTCCCCCTAAAGCGTTGTCGTACCCTCACCTGGACCCTAAACCGTCCCCGTCCCCTAACCCTAACCTTAGCCCGAACCCTAACCCTAACCCTTCCCCGAAGCCTGACCCTCACCCGTACCCTAATCCTATCACGTACGCTAACACTAACCCACGCCCTCACACATACGCTCCCCCAAAAGCGTTGTCATACCCTCTACTGGACCCTAAACCGTTCCCGTCCCCTAGCCCTAACCCTAGCTTGAACCCTAAACCTTAGCCTTCCGCGAAGCCTGACCCTCAACCGTCCCCTAATCCTAACCCGTACGGAAACGCTAACCCACGTCCTCACACGTACGCTCCCCCTAAAGCGTTGTCGTACCCTCACCTGTACCCAAACCGTCCCCATCCCCTAACCTTAACCCTAGCCTCTCCCTAACCCTAACACTTCCCCGAAGCCTGACCCTCATCAGTCCCATAATCCTAACCCGTACGCTGACACTAACACGCGCCCTCACACATATGCTCCCCCTAAAGCTTTGTCGTACCCTCACGTGGACCCTAAACCGTCCTCGCCCCCTAACCCTAACCCTAGCCCAAACCCTAACCCTAAACCTTCCCCGAAGCCTGACCCTCACCCGTGCCCTAATCCTAACCCGTACGCTAACAATAACCCGCGACCTCACACGTACACTCCCCCTAAAGTGTTGTCGTACACTCACTTGGACCCTAAATCGTCCCCATCCACTAACCCTAACCCTAGCCCGAACCCTAATGCTAAACCTTCCCCGAGCCTGACCCTCACCCGTCCCCTAATCCTAACCCATACGCTAACACTAACCCGCGCTCTCACTCATACGTTACCATAAAGCGTTGTCGTCCCCTCACCTGGACCCTAAACCGTCCCCGTCCCCTATCACTAACCCTAGCCCGAACCCTAAACCGAACACTTCCCTGAAGCCTGGCCCTCACCCGTCCCCTTATCCTTACTCTTACGCTAACACTAACCGGCGCCCTCACACATACCCTCCCCATAAAGCGTTGTCATACCCTCACCTGGACCCTAAACCGTCCCCGTCCCCTAACCCTAACCCTAGGCCGAACCATAACCCTAGCCCTTCCTCGAAGCCTGACCCTCACCCGTCCCCTAATCCTAACCCGTACGCTAACGCTAACCCGCGCCCTCACATGTACGCTCCCCCTAAAGCGTTCTCGTACCCTCACGTGGACCCTAAACCGTCCCCGTCCCCTAACCCTAACCCTAGCCCGAACCCTAAGCCTAACAATTCCCCGAAGCCTGAACCTCACCCATGCCCTAATCCTAACCCGTACGCTAACGCTAACCCGCGCCCTCACATGTACACTCCCCCTAAAGCGTTCTCGTACCCTCACCTGGACCCTAAACCGTCCCCGTCCCCTAACCCTAACCCTAGCCCGAACCCTAACCCTAACCCTTCCCGAAGCCTTCCCCTCACCCGTCCCCTAATCCTAAACCATACGCTCACACTAACCCACGTCCTCACACGTACGCTCCCCCTAAACCGTTTTCGTACCCTCACCTGGACCCTAAACCGTCCCCGTCCCCTAACCCTAACCCTAGCCCCAACCCTAACCCTAACCCTTCCCCGAATCCTTCCCCTCACCCGTCCCCTAATCCTAACCCGTACGCTCACACTAACCCGTGTCCTCACACGTACGCTCCCCCTAAACCGTTGTCGTACCCTGACGTGGACCCTAAACCGTCCCCGTCCCCTAAACTTAAACCTAGCCTGAACCCTAACCCTAACACTTCCCCGAAGACTTCCCCTCACCCATCCCATAATCGTAAGCCGTACGCTCAAACTAACCCACGCCCTCACACATACGCTGCCCCTAAAGCGTTGTCGTACCCTCACCTGGACCCTCAACCATCCCCTTCTCCTAACCCTAACCCTAGACCGAAACCTAAGCCTGACCCTTCCCCGAAGCCTGACCCAACACGTCCCCTAATCCTAACCCGTACGCTAACGCTAATCCGCTCCCTCACACGTATGCTAAACCTAAAGTGTTGTCGTACCCTCACCTGGACCCTAAACCGTCCCCGTCCCCTAACCCTAACCCTAGGCCGAACCCTAACCTTAACCCTTCCCCGAATTCTGACCCTCACCCGTCCCCTAATCCTAACCCGTACGCTAACACTAACCCGCGCTCTCACACGTACGCTACCCCTAAAGCGTTCTCGTAACCTCACATGAACCCTAAACCGTCCCGGTCCCCTAACCTTAACCCTAGCCTGATCCCTAACCCTAACCCTTCCCCGAAGCCTGACCCTCACCCGTCCCCTAATCCTAACCTGTACGCTAACACTGACATGCGCCCTCACAAGTACGCTACCCCTAAAGCGTTGTCATACCCTAACCTGGACCCTCAACCGTCCCAGTCCCCGTCCCCTAACCCTAGCCCGAACCCTAACCCTAACACTTCCCCGAAACCTGACCCTCACCCGTCCCCTAATCCTAACCCGTACGCTAACACTAACCCGCGCCCTCACACGTACGCTCCCCCTAAAGCGTTGTCGTACCCTCACCTTTACCCTAAACCGTCCCCGTCCCCTAACTGTAACCTTAGCCCGAAACCTAACCCTAAGCCTTCCCCGAAGCCTGACCCTCACCCGTACCCTAATCCTATCACGTACGCTAACACTAACCCACGCCCTCACACGTACGCTCCCCCTAAAGCGTTGTCGTACCCTCACCTGGACCCTAAACCGTTCCCATCCCCTAGCCCTAACCCTAGCCCGAACCCTAAATCTTAAACTTCCGCGAAGCCTGACCCTCACCGTCCCCTAATCCTAACCCGTACGCAAACGCTAACGCACGCCCTCACATGTACGCTCCCCCTAAAGCGTTGTCGTACCCTCAACTGTACCCTAAACCATCCCCATCCCCTAAACCTAACCCTAGCCTGTCCCTCACCCTAACACTTCCCCGAAGCCTGACCCTCACCAGTCCCCTAATCCTAACCCATACGCTGACACTAACACGCGCCCTCACACGTATGCAACCCCTAAAGCTTTGTCGTACCCTCACGGGGACCCTAAACCGTCCCCGTCCCCTAACCCTAACCCTAGCCCAAACCCTAACCCTAACCATTCCCCGAAGCCTGACCCTCACCCGTCCCCTAATCCTAACCTGTACGCTAACGCTAACCCGTGCCCTCACACGTACGCTCCCCCTAAAGCGATGTCGTACACTCATCTGGACCTTAAACCGTCCCGGTTCCCTAACCCTAAACCTAGCCCGATCCCTAACCCTAACCCTTCCCCGAAGCCTGACCCTCACCCGTCCCCTAATCCTCACAAGTACGCTAACACTGACCCGCGCTCTCACAAGTACGCTACCCCTAAAGCGTTGTCATACCCTCACCTGGACCCTCAACCGTCCCCGTCCCCTAACCCTAAACCTAGGCCGAACCCTAACCCTAAACCTTCCCTGAATCCTGACACTCACCTGTCCCCTAATCCTAACCCGTACGCTCACACTAACCCGCGCCCTCACACGTACGTTTCCCCTAAAGCGTTGTCGTACCCTCACCTGGACCCTAAACCGTCCCCGTCCCCTAACCCTAACCATAGCCCGAACCCTAACCCTAAACCTTCCCGAAGCCTGAACCTAACCCGTCCCCTACTCCTAACCCGCACTCTAACGCTAACCTGCGCCCTCACACGTACACTCCCCCTAAAGCGTTGTCGTACCCTCAGCTGTACCCTAAACCGTCCCCTAACTCTAACCCTACCGCGAACCCTAACCCTAACCCTTCCCTGAAGACTGACTCTCACCCGTCGCCTAATCCTAACCTGTACGCTCTCGCTAACCCGCGCGCTCACACGTACGCTCCCCCTAAAGCATTGTCGCACCCTCACCTGGACCCCAAACCGTCCCCGTCCCCGTCCCCTAACCCTATCCGGAACCCTAAACCTAACACTTGCCCGAAGCCTTCCCCTCACACGTCCCCTAATCCTAACCCGTACGCTCACACTAACCCGCGCCCTCACACGTACGCTCCCCCTAAACCGTTGTCGTACCCTCACCTGGACCTTAAAACGTCCCCATCCCCGTCACCTAACCCTAGCCCGAACCCTAACCCTAACCCTTCCCCGAAGCCTTCCCCTCACCCGTCCCCTAATCCTAACCCGTACGGTAACATTAACCAGCGCCCTCACACGTATGCTCCCCCTAAACCGTTGTCGTACCCTCACCTGGACCCTAAACCGTCCCTGTCCCCTAACCCTAACTCTAGCCCGAACCCTAACCCTTCCCTGAAGCCTTCCCCTCATCCGTCCCCTAATCCTAACCGATACGCTTACACTAACCCTCACGCTCACACGTACGCTCCCCCTAAACCGTTGTTGTACCCTCACCTGGACCCTAAACCGTCCCCGTCCCCTAAACCTAATCCTAGCCCGAACCCTAACCCTAACCCTTCCCCAAGCCTTCCCCTTACACGTCCCCTAATCCTAACCCGTTCGCTCACACTAACCCACGCCCTCACACGTACGCTCCCCCTAAACCGTTGTCGTACCCTAACCTAGACCCTAAACCATCCCTGTCCCATAACCTTAACCTTAGCCCGAACCCTAACCCTAACCCTTCCCCGAAGCCTTCCCCTCACCCGTCCCCTAATCCTAACCCGTACGCTCACACTAACCCGGGTCCTCACACGTACGCTCCCCCTAAACCGTTGTCGTACCCTCACCTGGACCCTAAACCGTCCCCGTCCCTTAAACCTAACACTTCCCCGAAGCCTTCCCCTCACCCGTCCCCGAATCCTAACCTGTACACTCACACTAACCCGCGCCCTCACACGTACACTCCCCCTAAACCGTTGTCGTACCCTCACCTGGACCCTAAACCGTCCCCGTCCCCTAACCCTTACCCTAGCCCGAACCCTAAACCTAACCCTTCCCCGAAGCCTTCCCCTCACCCGTCCCGTAATCCTAAAACGTACGCTCAAACTAACCCAGGCTCTCACACGTACGCTCCCCCAAAAGCATTGTCGTACCCTCACCTGGACCCTAAACCATCCCCTTCCCCTAACCCTAACCCTAGACCGAAACCTAAGCCTAACCCTTCCCCGAAGCCTGACCCAACACGTCCCCTAATCCTAACCCGTACACTAACACTAACCCGCGCTCTCACACGTATGCTCCCCCTAAAGCGTTGTCGTAACCTCACATGAACCCTAAACCGTCCCGGTCCCCTAACCTTAACCCTAGCCCGATCCCTAACTCTAACCCTTCCCTAAAGCCTGACCCTCACCCGTCCCCTAATCCTAACCTGTACACTAACACTGATATGCGCCCTCACAAGTACGCTACACCTAGAGCGTTGTCATACCCTAACCTGGACCCTCAACCGTCCCAGTCCCCGTCCCCTAACCATAGCCCGAACCCTAACCCTAACACTTCCCCGAAGCCTGACCCTCACACGTCCCCTAATCCTAACCCGTACGCTCACACTAACCCGCGCCCTCACATGTACGCTCCCCCTAAACCGTTGTCGTACCCTCACCTGGACCCTAAACCGTCCCCGTCCCCTAACCCTAACCCTAGCCCGCACACTAACCCTAACCCTTCCCAAAAGCCTTCCCCTCACCCGTCCCCTAATCCTAACCCGTACGCTCACACTAACCCGCGCCCTCACACGTACGCTCCCCCTAAACCGTTGTCGTACACTCACCTGGACCCTAAACCGTCCCCGTCCCCTAACCCTAACCCTAGCCCGAACCCTAACCCTAACCCTTCCCCGAAGCCTTCCCCTCACCCGTCCCCTAATCCTAACCCGTACGCTCACACTAACCCGCGCCCTCACACGTACGCTCCCCCTAAACCGTTGTCGTACCCTCACCTGGACACTAAACCGTCCCCTAACCCTAACCCTAACCCTAGCCCGAACCCTAACCCTAACCCTTCCCCGAAGCCTTCCCCTCACCAGTCCCCTAATCCTAACCTGTACGCTCACACTAACCCGCGCCCTCACATGTACGCTCCCCCTAAACCGTTGTCGTACCCTCACCTGGACCCTAAACCGTCCCCGTCCCCTAACCCTAACCCTAGCCCGAACCCTAAACCTAACCCTTCCCCGAAGACTTCCCCTCACCCGTCCCCTAATCCTAACCCGTACGCTCACACTAACCCGCGCCCTCACACGTACGCTCCCCCGAAACCATTTTCGTACCCTCACCTGGACCCTAAACCGTGCCCATCCCCGTCCCCTAACCCTAGCCCAAACCCTAACCCTTCCCTGAAGTCTTCCCCTCACCCGTCCCCCAATCCTAACCCATACGCTCACATTAACCCTCACGCTCACACGTACGCTCCCCCTACACCGTTGTCGAACCCTCACCTGGACCCTAAACCGTCCCCGTCCCCTAACCCTAACCCTAGCCCGAACCCTAACCCTAACCCTTCCCCGAAGCCTTCCCCTCACCCGTCCCATAATCCTAACCCGTACGCTCACACTAACCCGCGCCCTCACACGTACGCTCCTCCTAAACCGTTGTCGTACCCTCACCTGGACCCTAAACCGTCCCCGTCCCCTAACCCTAAACCTAGACCGAAACCTAAGCCTAACATTTCCCCGAAGCCTGACCCAACACGTCCCCTAATCCTAACCCATACGCTCACGCTAATCCACGCCCTCACACTTACGCTACACCTAAAGCGTTGTTGTACACTCACCTGGACACTAAACCGTCCCCATACCCAAACCTAACCCTAGCCCGAACCCTAACCCTAACACTTCCCTGAATCCTGACCCTCACCCGTCCCCTAATCTTAACACGTACGCTCATGCTAACCCGCACCCTGACACGAACGCTCTCCCTAAAGCGTTGTCGTACACTCACCTGGAACCTAAACCGTCCCCGTCTCCTAACCCTAACCCTAGCACGAACCCTAACCCTAACACTTCCCCGAATCCTCACCCTCACCTGTTCCCAAATCCTAACCCGCACGCTAACGCTAACACGTGCCCTCACATGTACGCTGCCCCTAAACCATTGTCGTACCCTCACCTGGACCCGAAACCGTACCCGTCCCCTAACCCTAACCCTAGCCCGAACCCTAACCCTTCCCTGAAGCCTTCCCCTCACCATTCCCCTAATCCTAACCCATACGCTCACACTAACCCACGTCTTCACACGTACGCTCCCCCTAAACCTTTGTCGTACCCTCACCTTAACCCTAAACCATCCCAGTCCCCTAAACCTAACCCTAGCCTGAAACCTAACCCTAACCCTTCCCCGAAGCCTTCCCCTCACCCATCCCCTAAACCTAACCCGTACGCTCACACTAACCCGTGCCGTCACACGTACGCTCCCCCTAAACCGTTGTCGTATCCTCATCTGGACCGTAAACCGACCCCGTCCCCTAACCCTAACCCTAGCCGGAACCCTAAACCTAACACTTCCCCGAAGCCTTCCCCTCACCCGTCCCCTAATCCTAACCCGTACGCTCACACTAACCCGCTCCCTCACACGTACACTCTCCCTAAACCGTTGTCCTACCCTCAGCTGAACCTTAAAACGTCCCCATCCCCGTCACCTAACCCTAGCCCGGACCCTAACCCTAACCCTTCCCCGAAGCCTTCCCCTCACCCGTCCCCTAATCCTAACCCGTACGCTCACATTAACCAGCGCCCTCACACATACGCTCCCCCTATACCGTTGTCGTACCCTCACCTGGACCCTAAACCGTCCCTGTCCCCTAACCCTAACCCTAGCCCGAACCCTAACCCTTCCCTGAAGCCTTCCCCTCATCCGTCCCCTATACTAACCGATACGCTCACACTAAGCCTCACGCTCACACGTATGCTCCCCCTAAACCGTTGTTGTAACCTCACCTGGACCGTAAACCGTCCCCATCTCCTAACCCTAATCCTAGCCCGAACCCTAACCCTAACCCTTCTCCAAGCCTTCCCCTCACCCGTCCCCTAATCCTAACCCGTTCGCTCACACTAACCCGCGCCCTCACACGTACGATCCACCTAAACCTTTGTCGTACCCTCACCTGGATCCTAAACCGTCCCCGTCCCCTAACCCTGACCCTACCCCGAACCCTAACCCTAACCCTTCCCCAAAGCCTTCCCCTCACCCGTCCCCTAATCCTAACCCGTACGCTCACACTAACCCGCGTCCTCACACGTACGCTCCCCCTAAACCGTTGTCGTATCCTCACATGGACCCTAAACCGTCCCCGTCCCCTAACCCTAACCCTAGCCCGAACCCTAACCCTCACCCTTCCCCGAAGCCTTCCCCTCGCCCGTCCCCTAATCCTAACCCGTACGCTCAAACTAACCCATGCCCTCACACGTACGCTCCCCCTAAACCGTTGTCGTACCCTCACCTGGACCCTAAACCGTCCCTGTCCCCTAACCCTAACCCTAGCCCGAACACTAACCCTAACACTTTCCCGAAGCCTTCCCCTCACCCGTCCCCTAATCCTAACCCGTACGCTCACACTAACCCACGCCCTCACACATACGCTCCCCCTTAACCGTTGTCGTACCGTCACCTGGACCCTAAACCATCCCCGTCCCCTAACCCTAACCCTAGCCCGAACCCTAACCCTAACACTTCCCCGAAGCCTTCCCCTCACCCGTCCCCTAATCCTAACCCGTATGCTCACACTAACCCACGCCCTCACATGTACGATCCCCCTAAACCGTTTTCGTACCCTCACCTGGACCCTAAACCGTCCCCGTCCCCTAACCCTAACCCTAGCCCGAACCCTAACCCTAACCCTTCCCCGAAGCCTTCCCCTCACCCGTCCCCGAATCCTAACCTGTACGCTCACAATTACCCGCGCCCTCACACGTACACTCCCCCTAAACCGTTGTCGTACCCTCACCTGGACCCTAAACTGTCCCCGTCCCCTAACCCTAACCCTAGCCCGAACCCTAAACCTAACCCTTCCCCGAAGCCTTCCCCTCACCCGTCCCCTAATCCTAACCCGTACGCTCAAACTAACCCAGGCCCTCACACTTTCGCTCCCCCAAAAGCGTTGTCGTACCCTCACCTGGACCCTAAACCATCCCCTTCCCCTAACCCTAACCCTAGACCGAAATCTAAGCCTAACACTTCCCCGAAGCCTGACCCAACACGTCCCCTAATCCTAACCCGTACGCTAACGCTAATCAGCGCCCTCACACGTATACTAAACCTAAAGCGTTGTCGTACCCTCACCTGGACCCTAAACCGTCACCTTCCCGTAAACCTAACCCTAGCCTGAAGCCTAACCCTAACGAATCTCCGAAGCCTTCCCCTCACCCGTCCCCTAATCCTAACCCGTACGCTCACACTAACCCGCGCCCTCACACGTATGCTCCCCCTAAAGCGTTGTCGTACCTTCACCTGGACCCTAAACCTTTCCCGTTCCCTAAACCTAACCCTAGCCCGAACCCTAACCCTAACCCTTCCCCGAAGCCTGACCCTCACCCGTCCCCTAATCCTAACCCGTACGCAAACGCTAACCCATGCCCTCACACATACGCTCCCCCTAAAGCGTTGTCATACCTTCACCTGGACCCTAAACCGTCCCCGACCCCTAAGCCTAACCCTAGCCCGAACTCTAACCCTAAACCTTCCCGGAAGCCTGACCCTCACCCGTCCCCTAATCCTAACCCGTACGCTTACACTAACCCGCGCTCTGACACGTACGTTCCCCGAAAGCGTTGTCGTACCCTCACCTAGACCCTAAACCGTCCCCATCCCCTAACCCTAACCCTAGCCCGAACCCTAAACCGAACC
This sequence comes from Leucopleurus acutus, assembly GCF_964270905.1. Lineage (NCBI taxonomy): Eukaryota > Metazoa > Chordata > Mammalia > Artiodactyla > Delphinidae > Leucopleurus > Leucopleurus acutus. The sequence continues at coordinate 317,862 of NW_028139093.1, read as the reverse complement.
CTTCCCTGAAGCCAGAACCTCACCCGGCACCTAATCCTTACTCCTACGCTAACACTAACCCGCACCCTCACACGTACGCTAGCCCTAAAGCGTTGTCGTCACCTCACCTGAACCCTAAACCGTCCCCGTCCGATAACCCTAACCCTAGACGGAACCCTAACCCTAACCATTCCCCGAAGCCTGACCCTTACCCATCCCCTAATCCTAACCCGCACGCTAACGCGAACCCGCGCCCTCACATGTAGGTTCCCCCTAAAGCGTTGTCGTAACCTCACCTGAACCCTAAACCATCCCCATCTCCTTTCCGTAACCCTAGCCCAACCCTAACCCTAACCCTTCCGCGAATCCTAACCCAACCCTTCCCCTAATCCTAACCCGTACGCTAACGCTAATCCGCGCCCTCACACGTACGCTACACCTAAAGCGTTGTCGTACACTCAGCTGTACCCTAAACCGTCCCCGTCCCCTAACCCTAACCCTAGACTGAACCCTAACACTAACCCTTCCCCAAAGCCTGACCCTCACACGTCCTCTAATCCTAACCCGTACGCTAACGCTAACACACACCCTCACATGTACGCTCCCCCTAAAGCATTGTCATACCCTCACCTGGACACTAAACCGTCCCTGTCCCCATCCCCTAACCCCAGCCCGAACCCTAACCCTAACCCTTCCCCGAATCCTGACCCTCACCCGTCACCTAATCCTAACCCGTACGCTAACACTAACCTGCGTTCTCACACGTACGCTCCCGCTAAAGCGTTGTCGTAACCTCACATGAACCCTAAACCGTCCCGGTCCCTTAACCTTAACCCTAGCCCGATCCCTAACACTAACCCTTCCCTGAAGCCTGACCCTCACCCATCCCCTAATCCTAACCCATACGCTCACACTAACCCGCGCCCTCACACGTACGCTCCCCCTAAACCGTTGTCGTACCCTCACCTGGACCCTAAACCGTTCCCGTCCCCTAACCATAACCCTAGCCCGAACCCTAACCCTAGCACTTTCCCGAAGCCTTCCCCTCACCCGTCCCCTAATCCTAACCCGTACGCTCACACTAACCCGCGCCCTCACACGTACGCTCCCCCTAAACCGTTGTCGTACACTCACCTGGACCCTAAACCGTCCCCGTCCCCTAACCCTAACCCTAGCCCGAAACCTAACCCTAACACTTCCCCGATGCCTTCCCCTCACCCGTCCCCGAATCCTAATCCGTACGCTCACACTAACCCATGCCCTCACACGAATGCTCCCCCTAAACCGTGGTCGTACCCTCACCTGGACCCTAAACCGTCCCCGTCCCCTAACCCTAACCATAGCCCAAACCCTAACCCTAACCCTTCCCCGAATCGTTCCCCTCACCCGTCCCCTAATCCTATCCCGTACGCTCACACTAAACCGCGCCCTCACACGTACGCTCCCCCTAAACCGTTGTCGTACCCTCACCTGGACTCTAAACCGTCCCCGTCCCCTAACCCTAACCCTAGCCCGAACCCTAACCCTAACACTTCCCCGAAGCCTTACCCTCACCCTTCCCCTAATCCTAACCCGTACGCTCACACTAACCCACGCCCTCACACGTGCGCTCCCGCTAAACCGTTGTCATACACTCACCTGGACCCTAAACCGTCCCCATCCCCTAACCCTAACCCTAGCCCGAACCCTAAGCCTAACAATTCCCCGAAGCCTGAACCTCACCCATGCCCTAATCCTAACCCGTACGCTAACGCTAACCCGCGCCCTCACATGTACGCTCCCCCTAAAGCGTTCTCGTACCCTCACCTGGACCCTAAACCGTCCCCGTCCCCTAACCCTAACCCTAGCCCGAACCCTAACACTAACCCTTCCCCGAAGCCTGACCCTCACCCGTCCCCTAATCCTAACCCGCACGCGAACGCTAACCCACGCCCTCACACGTACGCTCCCCCTAAAGCGTTGTCGTACCCTCACCTGAACCCTAAACGGTCCCTGTCCCCTGACCCTAAACCTCGCCCGATCCCTAACACTAACCCTTCCCCGAACCCTGATCCTCACCCGTCCCCTAATCCTAACAAGTAAGCTAACAATGACCCGCACTCTCACAACTACACTCCCCCTAAAGCGTTGTCATACCCTCACCTGGACCCTCAACCGTCCCCGTCCCTGTCCCCTAACCCTAGCCCGAACCCTAAACCTAACACTTCCCTGAAGCCTGACCCTCACCCGTACCCTAATCCTAACCCGTACGCTAACACTAACCCGCGCCCCCACACGTACGCTCCCCCTAAAGCGTTGTCGTACCTTCACCTGGACCCTAAACCGTCCCCGTCCCCTAAACCTAACCGTAGCCCGAACCCTAACCCTAACCCTTCCCCGAAGCCTTCCCCTCACCCGTCCCCTTATCCTAACCCGTACGCTCACACTAACCCGCGCCCTCACACGTACGCTCCCCCTAAACCGTTGTCGTACCCTCACCTGGACCCTAAACCGTCCCCGTCCCCTAACCATAACCCTAGCCCGAAACCTAACCCTAACACTTCCCCGAAGCCTTCCCCTCACCCGTCCCCGAATCCTAATCCGTACGCTCACACTAACCCACGCCCTCACACGAATGCTCCCCCTAAACCGTGGTCGTACCCTCACCTGGACCCTAAACCGTCCCCGTCCCCTAACCCTAACCATAGCCCGAACCCTAACCCTAACCCTTCCCCGAAGCCTTCCCCTCACCCGTCCCCTAATCCTATCCCGTACGCTCACACTAAACAGCGCCCTCACACGTACGCTCCCCCTAAACCGTTGTCGTACCCTCACCTGGACTCTAAACCGTCCCCGTCCCCTAACCCTAACCCTAGCCCGAACCCTAACCCTAACACTTCCCCGAAGCCTTACCCTCACCCTTCCCCTAATCCTAACCCGTACGCTCACACTAACCCGCGCCCTCACATGTGCGCTCCCCCTAAACCGTTGTCATACACTCACCTGGACCCTAAACCGTCCCCGTCCCCTAACCCTAACCCTAGCCCGAACCCTAAACCTAACCCTTCCCCGAATCCTTCCCCTCACCCGTCTCCTAATCCTAACCCGTACGCTCACACTAACCTGCGTCCTCACACGTACGCTCCCCCTAAACCGTTGTCGTACCCTCATCTGGACCGTAAACCGTCCCCGTCCCTTAACCCTAACCCTTCCCCGAAGCCTTCCCCTCACCCATCCCCTAATCCTAACCCGTTCGCTCACACTAACCCGCGCCCTCACACGTACGCTCCCCCTAAAGCGTTGTTGTACCATCACCTGGACCCTAAACCGTCCCCGTCCCCTAACCCTAACCTTAGCCCGAACCCTAACCCTAACCCTTCCCCGAAGCCTGACCCTCACCCGTACCCTAATCCTATCACGTACGCTAACACTAACCCACGCCCTCACACGTACGCTCCCCCTAAAGCGTTGTCGTACCCTCAACTGGACCCTAAACCGTTCCCGTCCCCTAGCCCTAACCCTAGCCCGAACCCTAAATCTTAAACTTCCGCGAAGCCTGACCCTCACCGTCCCCTAATCCTAACCCGTACGCAAACGCTAACCAACACCCTCACACGTACGCTCCCCCTAAAGCGTTGTCGTACCCTCAACTGTACCCTAAACCGTCCCCATCCCCTAAACCTAACCCTAGCCTGTCCCTAACCCTAACACTTCCCCGAAGCCTGACCCTCACCAGTCCCCTAATCCTAACCCGTACGCTGACACTAACACGCGCCCTCACACGTATGCTCCCCCTAAAGCTTTGTCGTACCCTCACGTGGACCCTAAACCGTCCCCGTCCCCTAACCCTAACCCTAGACCAAACCCTAACCCTAACCCTTCCCCGAAGCCTGACCCTCACCCGTCCCCTAATCCTAACCTGTACGCTAACGCTAACCCGTGCCCTCACACGTACGCTCCCCCTAAAGCGATGTTGTACACTCATCTGGACCCTAAACCGTCCCGGTCCCCTAAACCTAAACCTAGCCCGATCCCTAACCCTAACCCTTCCCCGAAGGCTGACCCTCACCCGTCCCCTAATCCTCACAAGTACGCTAACACTGACCCGCGCTCTCAAAACTACGCTACCCCTAAAGCGTTGTCATACCCTCACCTGGACCCTCAACCGTCCCCGTCCCCTAACCCTAACCCTAAGCCGAACCCTAACCCTAAACCTTCCACGAAGCCTGACCCTCACCCGTCCCCTAATCCTAACCCGTACGCTAACACTCACCCACGCCCTCACACGTACGCTCCCCCTAAAGCGTTGTCGTACCCTCACCTGGACCCTAAACCGTCCCCATCCCCTAACCCTAACCCTAGACTGAACCCTAACCCTAAACCTTCCCTGAATCCTGACCCTCACCCATCCCCTAATCCTAACCCGTACGCTCACACTAACCCGCGCCCTCACACTTACGTTTCCCCTAAAGCGTTGTCGTACCCTCACCTGTACCCTAAACCGTCCCCGTCCCCTAACCCAACCCTAGCCCGAACCCTAACACTAACCCTTCCCCGAAGCCTGACCCTCACCCGTACCCTAATCCTATCACGTACGCTAACACTAACCCAGGCGCTCACACCTACGCTCCCCCTAAAGCGTTGTCGTACCCTCACCTGGACCCTAACCCGTTCGCGTCCCCAACCCTAACCCTAGCCCGAACCCTAACCCTTACCCTTCCCCGAAGCCTGACCCTCACCCGTCCCCTAATCCTAACGCGTACGCAAACGCTAACCCATGCCCTCACACATACGCTCCCCCTAAAGCGTTTTCATACCTTCACCTGGACCCTAAACCGTCCCCGACCCCTAAGCCTAACCCTAGACCGAACCCTAACCCTAAACCTTCCCCGAAACCTGATCCTCACCCTTCCCCTAATCCTAACCCGTACGCTAACGCTAACCCGCGCCCTCACACGTACGCTCCCCCTAAAGCGTTGTCGTACCCTCACCTGGACCCTAAACCGTCCCCGTCCCCTAACCCTAACCCTACCCCGAACCCTAACCCTAACCCTTCCCAGAAACCTGACCCTCACCCGTCCCCTAATCCTAACCCGTACGCTAACACTAACCCGCACCCTCACACGTACGCTCCCCCTAAAGCGTGGTTGTACCCTCACCTGGACCCTAAACCGTCCCCGTCCCCTAAACCTAAACCTAGCCCGAACCCTAACCCTAACCCTACCCCGAAGCCTGACCCTCACCCGTCCACTAATCCTAACACGTACACTCACGCTAACCCACGCGCTCACACGTACGCTCCCCCGAAAACGTTGTCATACATTCACCTGGACCCTAAACCGTACCTGTCCCCTAACCCTAACCCTAGCCCAAACCCTAACCCTAACTATTCCCCGAAGCCTGACCCCTACCCGTCCCCTAATTCTAACCCGTACGCTAAAGCTAACTTACGCCCTCACACGTACGCTCCCCCTAAAGCGTTGTCGTACCCTCACCTGGACACTAAACAGTCCCCGTCCCCTAACTCTAACCCTAGCCCGAACCCTAACCCTAACGATTCCCCGAAGCCTGACACTCACCCGTCACCAAATCCTAATCCGTATGCTAACACTAACACGCGCCCTCACACGTACGCTCCATCTAAAGCGTTGTCGTACCCTCACCTCGACCCTAAACCGTCCCGTTCCCCTAAGCCTAACCCTAGCCCGAACCCTAACCCTAACCCTTCCCCGAAGCCTGACCCTCACCCGTACCCTAATCCTATCACGTACACTAAAACTAACCCAGGCCCTCACACCTACGCTCCCCCTAAAGCGTTGTCGTACCCTCACCTGGACCCTAACCCGTTCGCGTCCCCTAACCCTAACCCTAGCCCGAACCCTAACACTTACCCTTCCCCGAAGCCTGACCCTCACCCGTCCCCTAATCCTAACCCGTACGCAAACGCTAACCCATGCCCTCACACATACGCTCCCCCTAAAGCGTTGTCGTACCTTCACCTGGACCCTAAACCGTCCCCGACCCCTAAGCCTAACCCTAGACCGAACCCTAACCCTAAACCTTCCCCGAAACCTGACCCTCACCCGTCCCCTAATCCTAACCCGTACGCTAACGCTAACCCGCGCCCTCACATGTACACTCCCCCTAAAGCGTTCTCGTACCCTCACCTGGACCCTAAACCGTCCCCGTCCCCTAACCCTAACCCTAGCCCGAACCCTAACACTAACCCTTCCCCGAAGCCTGACCCTCACCCATCCCCTAATCCTAACCCGCACGCGAACGCTAACCCACGCCCTCACACGTACGCTCCCCCTAAAGCGTTGTCGTACCCTCACCTGAACCCTAAACCGTCCCTGTCCCCTGACCCTAAACCTCGCCCGATCCCTAACACTAACCCTTCCCCGAAGCCTGATCCTCACCCGTCCCCTAATCCTAACAAGTACGCTAACAATGACCCGCACTCTCACAACTACACTCCCCCTAAAGCGTTGTCATACCCTCACCTGGACCCTCAACCGTCCCCGTCCCTGTCCCCTAACCCTAGCCCGAACCCTAAACCTAACACTTCCCTGAAGCCTGACCCTCACCTGTCCCCTAATCCTAACCCGTACGCTAACACTAACCCGCGCCGTCACAAGTACGCTCCCCCTAAAGCGTTGTCATACCCTCACCTGGACTCTCAACCGTCCCCGTCCCCTAAGCCTATCCCTAGCCCGAACCCTAACCCTAACCCTTCCACGAAGCCTGACCCTCACCCGTCCCCTAATCCTAACTCGTACGCTAAGACTCACCCGCGCCCTCACACGTACGCTCCCCCTAAAGTGTTGTCGTACCCTCACCTGGACCCTAAACCGTCCCCGTCCCCTAACCCTAACCCTAGACTGAACCCTAACCCTAAACCTTTCCTGAAGCCTGACCCTCACCCGTCCCCTAATCTTAACCCGTACGCTCACACTAACCCGCACGCTCACACGTACGCTCCCCCTCAAGCGTTGTCGTACCCTCACCTGGACCCTAAACCGTCCCCGTCCCCTAACCCTAACCCTAGCCCGAACCCTAACCCTAACCCTTCCCGAAGCCTTCCCCTCACCCGTCCCCTAATCCTAAACCATACGCTCACACTAACCCGCGCCCTCACACGTACGCTCCCCCTAAACCGTTTTCGTACCCTCACCTGGACCCTAAACCGTCCCCGTCCCCTAACCCTAACCCTAGCCCCAACCCTAACCCTAACCCTTCCCCGAATCCTTCCCCTCACCCGTCCCCTAATCCTAACCCGTACGCTCACACTAACCCGTGTCCTCACACGTACGCTCCCCCTAAACCACTGTCGTACCCTGACGTGGACCCTAAACCGTCCCCGTCCCCTAAACTTAAACCTAGCCTGAACCCTATCCCTAACCCTTTCCCGAAGCCTTCCCCTCACCCGTCCCCTAATCCTAGCCCGTACGCTCACACTAACCCGCGCCCTCTCACGTACGCTCCCCCGAAACCGTTGTCGTACCCTCACCTGGACCCTAAACCGTCCCCGTCCCCTAACCCTAACCCTAGCCCGAACCCTAACCCTAACACTTCCCCGAATCCTTCCCCTCACCCGTCCCATAATCGTAAGCCGTACGCTCAAACTAACCCACGCCCTCACACGTACGCTGCCCCTAAAGCGTTGTCGTACCCTCACCTGGACCCTCAACCATCCCCTTCTCCTAACCCTAACCCTAGACCGAAACCTAAGCCTGACCCTTCCCCGAAGCCTGACCCAACACGTCCCCTAATCCTAACCCGTACGCTAACGCTAATCCGCTCCCTCACACGTATGCTAAACCTAAAGCGTTGTCGTTCCCTCATCTGGACCCTAAACCGTCACCATCCCCTAAACCTAACCCTAGCCCGAACCCTAACCCTAACGATTCCCCGAAGCCTGACACTCACCTGTCCCCTAATCCTAATCCGTACGCTGACACTAACACGCGCCCTCACACGTACGCTCCATCTAAAGCGTTGTCGTACCCTCACCTGGACCCTAAACGGTCCCCGTCCCCTAACCCTAACCCTAGGCCGAACCCTAACCTTAACCCTTCCCCGAATCCTGACCCTCACCCGTCCCCTAATCCTAACCCGTACGCTAACACTAACCCGCGCTCTCACACGTACGCTCCCCCTAAAGCGTTCTCGTAACCTCACATGAACCCTAAACCGTCCCGGTCCCCTAACCTTAACCCTAGCCTGATCCCTAACCCTAACCCTTCCCCGAAGCCTGACCCTCACCCGTCCCCTAATCCTAACCTGTACGCTAACACTGACATGCGCCCTCACAAGTACGCTACCCCTAAAGCGTTGTCATACCCTAACCTGGACCCTCAACCGTCCCAGTCCCCGTCCCCTAACCCTAGCCCGAACCCTAACCCTAACAGTTCCCCGAATCCTGACCCTCACCCGTCCCCTAATCCTAACCCGTACGCTAACACTAACCCGCGCCCTCACACGTACGCTCCCCCTAAAGCGTTGTCGTACCCTCACCTGGACCCTAAACCGTCCCCGTCCCCTAACCCTAACCTTAGCCCGAACCCTAACCCTAACCCTTCCCCGAAGCCTGACCCTCACCCGTACCCTAATCCTATCACGTACGCTAACGCTAACCCACGCCCTCACACGTACGCTCCCCCTAAAGCGTTGTCGTACCCTCAACTGGACCCTAAACCGTTCCCGTCCCCTAGCCCTAACCCTAGCTCGAACCCTAAATCTTAAACTTCCGCGAAGCCTGACCCTCACCGTCCCCTAATCCTAACCCGTACGCAAACGCTAACCCACACCCTCACACGTACGCTCCCCCTAAAGCGTTGTCGTACCCTCAACTGTACCCTAAACCGTCCCCATCCCCTAAACCTAACCCTAGCCTGTCCCTAACCCTAACACTTCCCCGAAGCCTGACCCTCACCAGTCCCCTAATCCTAACCCGTACGCTGACACTAACACGCGCCCTCACACGTATGCTCCCCCTAAAGCTTTGTCGTACCCTCACGTGGACCCTAAACCGTCCCCGTCCCCTAACCCTAACCCTAGCCCAAACCCTAACCCTAACCCTTCCCCGAAGCCTGACCCTCACCCGTCCCCTAATCCTAACCTGTACGCTAACGCTAACCCGTGCCCTCACACGTACGCTCCCCCTAAAGCGATGTCGTACACTCATCTGGACCCTAAACCGTCCCGGTCCCCTAAACCTAAACCTAGCCCGATCCCTAACCCTAACCCTTCCCCGAAGCCTGACCCTCACCCGTCCCCTAATCCTCACAAGTACGCTAACACTGACCCGCGCTCTCACAACTACGCTACCCCTAAAGCGTTGTCATACCCTCACCTGGACCATCAACCGTCCCCGTCCCCTAACCCTAACCCTAAGCCGAACCCTAACCCTAACCCTTCCACGAAGCCTGACCCTCACCCGTCCCCTAATCCTAACCCGTACGCTAACACTCACCCACGCCCTCACACGTACGCTCCCCCTAAAGCGTTGTCGTACCCTCACCTGGACCCTAAACCGTCCCCGTCCCCTAACCCTAACCCTAGACTGAACCCTAACCCTAAACCTTCCCTGAATCCTGACCCTCACCCGTCCCCTAATCCTAACCCGTACGCTCACACTAACCCGCGCCCTCACACGTACATTTCCCCTAAAGCGTTGTCGTACCCTCACCTGAACCCTAAACCGTCCCCGTCCCCTAACCCAACCCTAGCCCGAACCCTAACACTAACCCTTCCCCGAAGCCTGACCCTCACCCGTACCCTAATCCTATCACGTACGCTAACACTAACCCAGGCCCTCACACCTACGCTCCCCCTAAAGCGTTGTCGTACCCTCACCTGGACCCTAACCCGTTTGCGTCCCCAACCCTAACCCTAGCCCGAACCCTAACCCTTACCCTTCCCCGAAGCCTGACCCTCACCCGTCCCCTAATCCTAACGCGTACGCAAACGCTAACCCATGCCCTCACACATACGCTCCCCCTAAAGCGTTTTCATACCTTCACCTGGACCCTAAACCGTCCCCGACCCCTAAGCCTAACCCTAGACCGAACCCTAACCCTAAACCTTCCCCGAAACCTGATCCTCACCCGTCCCCTAATCCTAACCCGTACGCTAACGCTAACCCGCGCCCTCACACGTACGCTCCCCCTAAAGCGTTGTCGTACCCTCACCTGGACCCTAAACCGTCCCCGTCCCCTAACCCTAACCCTACCCCGAACCCTAACCCTAACCCTTCCCAGAAACCTGACCCTCACCCGTCCCCTAATCCTAACCCGTACGCTAACACTAACCCGCGCCCTCACACGTACGCTCCCCCTAAAGCGTGGTTGTACCCTCACCTGGACCCTAAACCGTCCCCGTCCCCTAAACCTAAACCTAGCCCGAACCCTAACCCTAACCCTACCCCGAAGCCTGACCCTCACCCGTCCACTAATCCTAACACGTACACTCACGCTAACCCACGCCCTCACACGTACGCTCCCCCGAAAACGTTGTCATACATTCACCTGGACCCTAAACCGTCCCTGTCCCCTAACCCTAACCCTAGCCCAAACCCTAACCCTAACTATTCCCCGAAGCCTGACCCCTACTCGTCCCCTAATCCTAACCCGTACGCTAAAGCTAACTTACGCCCTCACACGTACGCTCCCCCTAAAGCGTTGTCGTACCCTCACCTGGACACTAAACAGTCCCCGTCCCCTAACTCTAACCCTAGCCCGAACCCTAACCCTAACGATTCCCCGAAGCCTGACACTCACCCGTCACCAAATCCTAATCCGTATGCTAACACTAACACGCGCCCTCACACGTACGCTCCATCTAAAGCGTTGTCGTACCCTCACCTCGACCCTAAACCGTCCCGTTCCCCTAACCCTAACCCTAGCCCGAACCCTAACCCTAACCCGTCCCCGAAGCCTGACCCTCACCCGTACCCTAATCCTATCACGTACACTAAAACTAACCCAGGCCCTCACACCTACGCTCCCCCTAAAGCGTTGTCGTACCCTCACCTAGACCCTAACCCGTTCGCGTCCCCTAACCCTAACCCTAGCCCGAACCCTAACACTTACCCTTCCCCGAAGCCTGACCCTCACCCGTCCCCTAATCCTAACCCGTACGCAAACACTAACCCATGCCCTCACACATACGCTCCCCCTAAAGCGTTGTCGTACCTTCACCTGGACCCTAAACCGTCCCCGACCCCTAAGCCTAACCCTAGACCGAACCCTAACCCTAAACCTTCCCCGAAACCTGACCCTCACCCGTCCCCTAATCCTAACCCGTACGCTAACGCTAACCCGCGCCCTCACACGTACGCTCCCCCTAAAGCGTTGTCGTACCCTCACCTGGACCCTAAACCGTCCCCGTCCCCTAACCCTAACCCTACCCCGAACCCTAACCCTAACCCTACCCCGAAGCCTGACCCTCACCCATCCCTTAATCCTAACCTGTACGCTAACACTGACATGCACCCTCACAAGTAGGCTACCCCTAAAGCGTTGTCATACCCTAACCTGGACCCTCAACCGTCCCAGTCCCCGTCCCCTAACCCTAGCCCAAACCCTAACCCTAACCCTTCCCCGAAGCCTGACCCTCACTCGTCCCCTAATCCTAACCCGTACGCTCACACTAACCTGCACCCTCACACGTACGCTCCCCCTAAATCGTTGTCGTACCCTCACCTGGACCCTAAACCGTCCCGGGCCCCTAACCCTAATCCTACCCCGAACCCTAACCCTAACACTTCCCCGAATCCTGACTCTCACCCGTACCATAATCCTATCACGTACACTAACACTAACCCACGCCCTCACACGTACGCTCCCCCTAAAGCGTTCTCGTACCCTCACGTGGACCCTAAACCGTCCCCGTCCCCTAACCCTAACCCTAGCCCGAACCCTAACCCTAACAATTCCCCGAAGCCTGAACCTCACCCATTCCCTAATTCTAACCCGTACGCTAACGCTAACCCGCGCCCTCACATGTACGCTCCCCCTAAAGCGTTCTCGTACCCTCACCTGGACCCTCAACCGTCCCCGTCCCTGTCCCCTAACCCTAGCCCGAACCCTAAACCTAACACTTCCCTGAAGCCTGACCCTCACCTGTCCCCTAATCCTAACCCGTACGCTAACACTAACCCGCGCCGTCACAAGTACGCTCCCCCTAAAGCGTTGTCATACCCTCACCTGGACTCTCAACCGTCCCCGTCCCCTAAGCCTATCCCTAGCCCGAACCCTAACCCTAACCCTTCCACGAAGCCTGACCCTCACCCGTCCCCTAATCCTAACTCGTACGCTAAGACTCACCCGCGCCCTCACACGTACACTCCCCCTAAAGCGTTGTCGTACCCTCACCTGGACCCTAAACCGTCCCCGTCCCCTAACCCTAACCCTAGACTGAACCCTAACCCTAACCCTTCCCCGAATCCTTCCCCTCACCCGTCCCCTAATCCTAACCCGTACGCTCACACTAACCCGTGTCCTCACACGTACGCTCCCCCTAAACCATTGTCGTACCCTGACGTGGACCCTAAACCGTCCCCGTCCCCTAAACTTAAACCTAGCCTGAACCCTATCCCTAACCCTTTCCCGAAGCCTTCCCCTCACCCGTCCCCTAATCCTAGCCCGTACGCTCACACTAACCCGCGCCCTGTCACGTACGCTCCCCCGAAACCGTTGTCGTACCCTCACCTGGACCCTAAACCGTCCCCGTCCCCTAACCCTAACCCTAGCCCGAACCCTAACCCTAACACTTCCCCGAAGCCTTCCCCTCACCCGTCCCATAATCGTAAGCCGTACGCTCAAACTAACCCACGCCCTCACACGTACGCTGCCCCTAAAGCGTTGTCGTACCCTCACCTGGACCCTCAACCATCCCCTTCTCCTAACCCTAACCCTAGACTGAAACCTAAGCCTGACCCTTCCCCGAAGCCTGACCCAACACGTCCCCTAATCCTAACCCGTACGCTAACGCTAATCCGCTCCCTCACACGTATGCTAAACCTAAAGCGTTGTCATACCCTCACCTGGACCCTAAACCGTCACCATCCCCTAAACCTAACCCTAGCCCGAACCCTAACCCTAACGATTCCCCGAAGCCTGACACTCACCTGTCCCCTAATCCTAATCCGTACGCTAACACTAACACGCGCCCTCACACGTACGCTCCATCTAAAGCGTTGTCGTACCCTCACCTGGACCCTAAACCGTCCCCGTCCCCTAACCCTAACCCTAGGCCGAACCCTAACCTTAACCCTTCCACGAATCCTGACCCTCACCCGTCCCCTAATCCTAACCCGTACGCTAACACTAACCCGCGCTCTCACACGTACGCTCCCCCTAAAGCGTTCTCGTAACCTCACATGAACCCTAAACCGTCCCGGTCCCCTAACCTTAACCCTAGCCTGATCCCTAACCCTAACCCTTCCCCGAAGCCTGACCCTCACCCGTCCCCTAATCCTAACCTGTACGCTAACACTGACATGCGCCCTCACAAGTACGCTACCCCTAAAGCGTTGTCATACCCTAACCTGGACCCTCAACCGTCCCAGTCCCCATCCCCTAACCCTAGCCCGAACCCTAACCCTAAAAGTTCCCCGAAGCCTGACCCTCACCGTCCCCTAATCCTACCCCGTACGCAAACGCTAACCCACACCCTCACACGTACGTTCCCCCTAAAGCGTTGTCGTACCCTCAACTGTACCCTAAACCGTCCCCATCCCCTAAACCTAACCCTAGCCTGTCCCTAACCCTAACACTTCCCCGAAGCCTGACCCTCACCAGTCCCCTAATCCTAACCCGTACGCTGACACTAACACGCGCCCTCACACGTATGCTCCCCCTAAAGCTTGGTCGTACCCTCACGTGGACCCTAAACCGTCCCCGTCCCCTAACCCTAACCCTAGCCCAAACCCTAACCCTAACCCTTCCCCGAAGCCTGACCCTCACCCGTTCCCTAATCCTAACCTGTACGCTAACGCTAACCCGTGCCCTCACACGTATGCTCCCCCTAAAGCGATGTCGTACACTCATCTGGACCCTAAACCGTCCCGGTCCCCTAACCCTAAACCTAGCCCGATCCCTAACCCTAACCCTTCCCCGAAGCCTGACCCTCACCCGTCCCCTAATCCTCACAAGTACGCTAACACTGACCCGCGCTCTCACAACTATGCTACCCCTAAAGCGTTGTCATACCCTCACCTGGACCCTCAACCGTCCCCGTCCCCTAACCCTAACCCTAAGCCGAACCCTAACCCTAACCCTTCCACGAAGCCTGACCCTCACCCGTCCCCTAATCCTAACCCGTACGCTAACACTCACCCACGCCCTCACACGTACGCTCCCCCTAAAGCGTTGTCGTACCCTCACCTGGACCCTAAACCGTCCCCGTCCCCTAACCCTAACCCTAGACTGAACCCTAACCCTAAACCTTCCCTGAATCCTGACCCTCACCCGTCCCCTAATCCTAACCCGTACGCTCACACTAACCCGCGCCCTCACACGTACGTTTCCCCTAAAGCGTTGTCGTACCCTCACCTGGACCCTAACCCGTTTGCGTCCCCAACCCTAACCCTAGCCCGAACCCTAACCCTTACCCTTCCCCGAAGCCTGACCCTAACCCGTCCCCTAATCCTAACGCGTACGCAAACGCTAACCCATGCCCTCACACATACGCTCCCCCTAAAGCGTTTTCATACCTTCACCTGGACCCTAAACCGTCCCCGACCCCTAAGCCTAACCCTAGACCGAACCCTAACCCTAAACCTTCCCCGAAACCTGATCCTCACCCGTCCCCTAATCCTAACCCGTACGCTAACGCTAACCCGCGCCCTCACACGTACGCTCCCCCTAAAGCGTTGTCGTACCCTCACCTGGACCCTAAACCGTCCCCGTCCCCTAACCCTAACCCTACCCCGAACCCTAACCCTAACCCTTCCCAGAAACCTGACCCTCACCCGTCCCCTAATCCTAACCCGTACGCTAACACTAACCCGCGCCCTCACACGTACGCTCCCCCTAAAGCGTGGTTGTACCCTCACCTGGACCCTAAACCGTCCCCGTCCCCTAAACCTAAACCTAGCCCGAACCCTAACCCTAACCCTACCCCGAAGCCTGACCCTCACCCGTCCACTAATCCTAACACGTACACTCACGCTAACCCACGCCCTCACACGTACGCTCCCCCGAAAACGTTGTCATACATTCACCTGGACCCTAAACCGTCCCTGTCCCCTAACCCTAACCCTAGCCCAAACCCTAACCCTAACTATTCCCCGAAGCCTGACCCCTACTCGTCCCCTAATCCTAACCCGTACGCTAAAGCTAACTTACGCCCTCACACGTACGCTCCCCCTAAAGCGTTGTCGTACCCTCACCTGGACACTAAACAGTCCCCGTCCCCTAACTCTAACCCTAGCCCGAACCCTAACCCTAACGATTCCCCGAAGCCTGACACTCACCCGTCACCAAATCCTAATCCGTATGCTAACACTAACACGCGCCCTCACACGTACGCTCCATCTAAAGCGTTGTCGTACCCTCACCTCGACCCTAAACCGTCCCGTTCCCCTAACCCTAACCCTAGCCCGAACCCTAACCCTAACCCGTCCCCGAAGCCTGACCCTCACCCGTACCCTAATCCTATCACGTACACTAAAACTAACCCAGGCCCTCACACCTACGCTCCCCCTAAAGCGTTGTCGTACCCTCACCTGGACCCTAACCCGTTCGCGTCCCCTAACCCTAACCCTAGCCCGAACCCTAACACTTACCCTTCCCCGAAGCCTGACCCTCACCCGTCCCCTAATCCTAACCCGTACGCAAACACTAACCCATGCCCTCACACATACGCTCCCCCTAAAGCGTTGTCGTACCTTCACCTGGACCCTAAACCGTCCCCGACCCCTAAGCCTAACCCTAGACCGAACCCTAACCCTAAACCTTCCCCGAAACCTGACCCTCACCCGTCCCCTAATCCTAACCCGTACGCTAACGCTAACCCGCGCCCTCACACGTACGCTCCCCCTAAAGCGTTGTCGTACCCTCACCTGGACCCTAAACCGTCCCCGTCCCCTAACCCTAACCCTACCCCGAACCCTAACCCTAACCCTACCCCGAAGCCTGACCCTCACCCATCCCTTAATCCTAACCTGTACGCTAACACTGACATGCACCCTCACAAGTAGGCTACCCCTAAAGCGTTGTCATACCCTAACCTGGACCCTCAACCGTCCCAGTCCCCGTCCCCTAACCCTAGCCCAAACCCTAACCCTAACCCTTCCCCGAAGCCTGACCCTCACTCGTCCCCTAATCCTAACCCGTACGCTCACACTAACCTGCACCCTCACACGTACGCTCCCCCTAAATCGTTGTCGTACCCTCACCTGGACCCTAAACCGTCCCGGGCCCCTAACCCTAATCCTACCCCGAACCCTAACCCTAACACTTCCCCGAATCCTGACTCTCACCCGTACCATAATCCTATCACGTACACTAACACTAACCCACGCCCTCACACGTACGCTCCCCCTAAAGCGTTCTCGTACCCTCACGTGGACCCTAAACCGTCCCCGTCCCCTAACCCTAACCCTAGCCCGAACCCTAACCCTAACAATTCCCCGAAGCCTGAACCTCACCCATTCCCTAATTCTAACCCGTACGCTAACGCTAACCCGCGCCCTCACATGTACGCTCCCCCTAAAGCGTTCTCGTACCCTCACCTGGACCCTCAACCGTCCCCGTCCCTGTCCCCTAACCCTAGCCCGAACCCTAAACCTAACACTTCCCTGAAGCCTGACCCTCACCTGTCCCCTAATCCTAACCCGTACGCTAACACTAACCCGCGCCGTCACAAGTACGCTCCCCCTAAAGCGTTGTCATACCCTCACCTGGACTCTCAACCGTCCCCGTCCCCTAAGCCTATCCCTAGCCCGAACCCTAACCCTAACCCTTCCACGAAGCCTGACCCTCACCCGTCCCCTAATCCTAACTCGTACGCTAAGACTCACCCGCGCCCTCACACGTACACTCCCCCTAAAGCGTTGTCGTACCCTCACCTGGACCCTAAACCGTCCCCGTCCCCTAACCCTAACCCTAGACTGAACCCTAACCCTAACCCTTCCCCGAATCCTTCCCCTCACCCGTCCCCTAATCCTAACCCGTACGCTCACACTAACCCGTGTCCTCACACGTACGCTCCCCCTAAACCATTGTCGTACCCTGACGTGGACCCTAAACCGTCCCCGTCCCCTAAACTTAAACCTAGCCTGAACCCTATCCCTAACCCTTTCCCGAAGCCTTCCCCTCACCCGTCCCCTAATCCTAGCCCGTACGCTCACACTAACCCACGCCCTCTCACGTACGCTCCCCCGAAACCGTTGTCGTACCCTCACCTGGACCCTAAACCGTCCCCGTCCCCTAACCCTAACCCTAGCCCGAACCCTAACCCTAACACTTCCCCGAAGCCTTCCCCTCACCCGTCCCATAATCGTAAGCCGTACGCTCAAACTAACCCACGCCCTCACACGTACGCTGCCCCTAAAGCGTTGTTGTACCCTCACCTGGACCCTCAACCATCCCCTTCTCCTAACCCTAACCCTAGACTGAAACCTAAGCCTGACCCTTCCCCGAAGCCTGACCCAACACGTCCCCTAATCCTAACCCGTACGCTAACGCTAATCCGCTCCCTCACACGTATGCTAAACCTAAAGCGTTGTCATACCCTCACCTGGACCCTAAACCGTCACCATCCCCTAAACCTAACCCTAGCCCGAACCCTAACCCTAACGATTCCCCGAAGCCTGACACTCACCTGTCCCCTAATCCTAATCCGTACGCTAACACTAACACGCGCCCTCACACGTACGCTCCATCTAAAGCGTTGTCGTACCCTCACCTGGACCCTAAACCGTCCCCGTCCCCTAACCCTAACCCTAGGCCGAACCCTAACCTTAACCCTTCCACGAATCCTGACCCTCACCCGTCCCCTAATCCTAACCCGTACGCTAACACTAACCCGCGCTCTCACACGTACGCTCCCCCTAAAGCGTTCTCGTAACCTCACATGAACCCTAAACCGTCCCGGTCCCCTAACCTTAACCCTAGCCTGATCCCTAACCCTAACCCTTCCCCGAAGCCTGACCCTCACCCGTCCCCTAATCCTAACCTGTACGCTAACACTGACATGCGCCCTCACAAGTACGCTACCCCTAAAGCGTTGTCATACCCTAACCTGGACCCTCAACCGTCCCAGTCCCCATCCCCTAACCCTAGCCCGAACCCTAACCCTAAAAGTTCCCCGAAGCCTGACCCTCACCGTCCCCTAATCCTACCCCGTACGCAAACGCTAACCCACACCCTCACACGTACGCTCCCCCTAAAGCGTTGTCGTACCCTCAACTGTACCCTAAACCGTCCCCATCCCCTAAACCTAACCCTAGCCTGTCCCTAACCCTAACACTTCCCCGAAGCCTGACCCTCACCAGTCCCCTAATCCTAACCCGTACGCTGACACTAACACGCGCCCTCACACGTATGCTCCCCCTAAAGCTTGGTCGTACCCTCACGTGGACCCTAAACCGTCCCCGTCCCCTAACCCTAACCCTAGCCCAAACCCTAACCCTAACCCTTCCCCGAAGCCTGACCCTCACCCGTTCCCTAATCCTAACCTGTACGCTAACGCTAACCCGTGCCCTCACACGTATGCTCCCCCTAAAGCGATGTCGTACACTCATCTGGACCCTAAACCGTCCCGGTCCCCTAACCCTAAACCTAGCCCGATCCCTAACCCTAACCCTTCCCCGAAGCCTGACCCTCACCCGTCCCCTAATCCTCACAAGTACGCTAACACTGACCCGCGCTCTCACAACTATGCTACCCCTAAAGCGTTGTCATACCCTCACCTGGACCCTCAACCGTCCCCGTCCCCTAACCCTAACCCTAAGCCGAACCCTAACCCTAACCCTTCCACGAAGCCTGACCCTCACCCGTCCCCTAATCCTAACCCGTACGCTAACACTCACCCACGCCCTCACACGTACGCTCCCCCTAAAGCGTTGTCGTACCCTCACCTGGACCCTAAACCGTCCCCGTCCCCTAACCCTAACCCTAGACTGAACCCTAACCCTAAACCTTCCCTGAATCCTGACCCTCACCCGTCCCCTAATCCTAACCCGTACGCTCACACTAACCCGCGCCCTCACACGTACGTTTCCCCTAAAGCGTTGTCGTACCCTCACCTGGACCCTAACCCGTTTGCGTCCCCAACCCTAACCCTAGCCCGAACCCTAACCCTTACCCTTCCCCGAAGCCTGACCCTAACCCGTCCCCTAATCCTAACGCGTACGCAAACGCTAACCCATGCCCTCACACATACGCTCCCCCTAAAGCGTTTTCATACCTTCACCTGGACCCTAAACCGTCCCCGACCCCTAAGCCTAACCCTAGACCGAACCCTAACCCTAAACCTTCCCCGAAACCTGATCCTCACCCGTCCCCTAATCCTAACCCGTACGCTAACGCTAACCCGCGCCCTCACACGTACGCTCCCCCTAAAGCGTTGTCGTACCCTCACCTGGACCCTAAACCGTCCCCGTCCCCTAACCCTAACCCTACCCCGAACCCTAACCCTAACCCTTCCCAGAAACCTGACCCTCACCCGTCCCCTAATCCTAACCCGTACGCTAACACTAACCCGCACCCTCACACGTACGCTCCCCCTAAAGCGTGGTTGTACCCTCACCTGGACCCTAAACCGTCCCCGTCCCCTAAACCTAAACCTAGCCCGAACCCTAACCCTAACCCTACCCCGAAGCCTGACCCTCACCCGTCCACTAATCCTAACACGTACACTCACGCTAACCCCCGCGCTCACACGTACGCTTCCCCGAAAACGTTGTCATACATTCACCTGGACCCTAAACCGTCCCTGTCCCCTAACCCTAACCCTAGCCCAAACCCTAACCCTAACTATTCCCCGAAGCCTGACCCCTACCCGTCCCCTAATCCTAACCCGTACGCTAAAGCTAACTTACGCCCTCACACGTACGCTCCCCCTAAAGCGTTGTCGTACCCTCACCTGGACACTAAACAGTCCCCGTCCCCTAACTCTAACCCTAGCCCGAACCCTAACCCTAACGATTCCCCGAAGCCTGACACTCACCCGTCACCAAATCCTAATCCGTATGCTAACACTAACACGCGCCCTCACACGTACGCTCCATCTAAAGCGTTGTCGTACCCTCACCTCGACCCTAAACCGTCCCGTTCCCCTAACCCTAACCCTAGCCCGAACCCTAACCCTAACCCTTCCCCGAAGCCTGACCCTCACCCGTACCCTAATCCTATCACGTACACTAAAACTAACCCAGGCCCTCACACCTACGCTCCCCCTAAAGCGTTGTCGTACCCTCACCTGGACCCTAACCCGTTCGCGTCCCCTAACCCTAACCCTAGCCCGAACCCTAACACTTACCCTTCCCCGAAGCCTGACCCTCACCCGTCCCCTAATCCTAACCCGTACGCAAACGCTAACCCATGCCCTCACACATACGCTCCCCCTAAAGCGTTGTCGTACCTTCACCTGGACCCTAAACTGTCCCCGACCCCTAAGCCTAACCCTAGACCGAACCCTAACCCTAAACCTTCCCCGAAACCTGACCCTCACCCGTCCCCTAATCCTAACCCGTACGCTAACGCTAACCCGCGCCCTCACACATACGCTCCCCCTAAAGCGTTGTCGTACCCTCACCTGGACCCTAAACCGTCCCCGTCCCCTAACCCTAACCCTACCCCGCACCCTAACCCTAACCCTACCCCGAAGCCTGACCCTCACCCGTCCCCTAATCCTAACCTGTACGCTAACACTGACATGCGCCCTCACAAGTAGGCTACCCCTAAAGCGTTGTCATACCCTAACCTGGACCCTCAACCGTCCCAGTCCCCATCCCCTAACCCTAGCCCAAACCCTAACCCTAACCCTTCCCCGAAGCCTGACCCTCACCCGTCCCCTAATCCTAACCCGTACGCTCACACTAACCTGCGCCCTCACACGTACGCTCCCCCTAAATCGTTGTCGTACCTTCACCTGGACCCTAAACCGTCCCGGGCCCCTAACCCTAATCCTACCCCGAACCCTAACCCTAACACTTCCCCGAATCCTGACTCTCACCCGTACCATAATCCTATCACGTACACTAACACTAACCCACGCCCTCACACGTACGCTCCCCCTAAAGCGTTCTCGTACCCTCACGTGGACCCTAAACCGTCCCCGTCCCCTAACCCTAACCCTAGCCCGAACCCTAACCCTAACAATTCCCCGAAGCCTGAACCTCACCCATGCCCTAATTCTAACCCGTACGCTAACGCTAACCCGCGCCCTCACATGTACGCTCCCCCTAAAGCGTTCTCGTACCCTCACCTGGACCCTAAACCGTCCCCGTCCCCTAACCCTAACCCTAGCCCGAACCCTAACACTAACCCTTCCCCGAAGCCTGACCCTCACCCGTCCCCTAATCCTAACCCGCACGCGAACGCTAACCCACGCCCTCACACGTACGCTCCCCCTAAAGCATTGTCGTACCCTCACCTGGACCCTAAGCCGTCCCTGTCCCCTGACCCTAAACCTCGCCCGATCCCTAACACTAACCCTTCCCCGAAGTCTGATCCTCACCCGTCCCCTAATCCTAACAAGTACGCTAACAATGACCCGCACTCTCACAACTACACTCCCCCTAAAGCGTTGTCATACCCTCAACTGGACCCTCAACCGTCCCCGTCCCTGTCCCCTAACCCTAGCCCTAACCCTAAACCTAACACTTCCCTGAAGCCTGACCCTCACCTGTCCCCTAATCCTAACCCGTACGCTAACACTAACCCGCGCCGTCACAAGTACGCTCCCCCTAAAGCGTTGTCATACCCTCACCTGGACTCTCAACCGTCCCCGTCCCCTAAGCCTATCCCTAGCTCGAACCCTAACCCTAACCCTTCCACGAAGCCTGACCCTCACCCGTCCCCTAATCCTAACTCGTACGCTAAGACTCACCCGCGCCCTCACACGTACGCTCCCCCTAAAGTGTTGTCGTACCCTCACCTGGACCCTAAACCGTCCCCGTCCCCTAACCCTAACCCTAGACTGAACCCTAACCCTAAACCTTTCCTGAAGCCTGACCCTCACCCGTCCCCTAATCTTAACCCGTACGCTCACACTAACCCGCACGCTCACACGTACGCTCCCCCTCAAGCGTTGTCGTACCCTCACCTGGACCCTAAACCGTCCCCGTCCCCAACCCTAACCCTAGCCCGAACCCTAACCCTAACCCTTCCCGAAGCCTTCCCCTCACCCGTCCCCTAATCCTAAACCATACGCTCACACTAACCCGCGCCCTCACATGTACGCTCCCCCTAAACCGTTTTCGTACCCTCACCTGGACCCTAAACCGTCCCTGTCCCCTAACCCTAACCCTAGCCCCAACCCTAACCCTAACCCTTCCCCGAATCCTTCCCCTCACCCGTCCCCTAATCCTAACCCGTACGCTCACACTAACCCGTGTCCTCACACGTACGCTCCCCCTAAACCACTGTCGTACCCTGACGTGGACCCTAAACCGTCCCCGTCCCCTAAACTTAAACCTAGCCTGAACCCTATCCCTAACCCTTTCCCGAAGCCTTCCCCTCACCCGTCCCCTAATCCTAGCCCGTACGCTCACACTAACCCGCGCCCTCTCACGTACGCTCCCCCGAAACCGTTGTCGTACCCTCACCTGGACCCTAAACCGTCCCCGTCCCCTAACCCTAACCCTAGCCCGAACCCTAACCCTAACACTTCCCCGAATCCTTCCCCTCACCCGTCCCATAATCGTAAGCCGTACGCTCAAACTAACCCACGCCCTCACACGTACGCTGCCCCTAAAGCGTTGTCGTACCCTCACCTGGACCCTCAACCATCCCCTTCTCCTAACCCTAACCCTAGACCGAAACCTAAGCCTGACCCTTCCCCGAAGCCTGACCCAACACGTCCCCTAATCCTAACCCGTACGCTAACGCTAATCCGCTCCCTCACACGTATGCTAAACCTAAAGCGTTGTCGTTCCCTCATCTGGACCCTAAACAGTCACCATCCCCTAAACCTAACCCTAGCCCGAACCCTAACCCTAACGATTCCCCGAAGCCTGACACTCACCTGTCCCCTAATCCTAATCCGTACGCTGACACTAACACGCGCCCTCACACGTACGCTCCATCTAAAGCGTTGTCGTACCCTCACCTGGACCCTAAACCGTCCCCGTCCCCTAACCCTAACCCTAGGCCGAACCCTAACCTTAACCCTTCCCCGAATCCTGACCCTCACCCGTCCCCTAATCCTAACCCGTACGCTAACACTAACCCGCGCTCTCACACGTACGCTCCCCCTAAAGCGTTCTCGTAACCTCACATGAACCCTAAACCGTCCCGGTCCCCTAACCTTAACCCTAGCCTGATCCCTAACCCTAACCCTTCCCCGAAGCCTGACCCTCACCCGTCCCCTAATCCTAACCTGTACGCTAACACTGACATGCGCCCTCACAAGTACGCTACCCCTAAAGCGTTGTCATACCCTAACCTGGACCCTCAACCGTCCCAGTCCCCGTCCCCTAACCCTAGCCCGAACACTAACCCTAACACTTCCCCGAATCCTGACCCTCACCCGTCCCCTAATCCTCACCCGTACGCTAACACTAACCCGCGCCCTCACACGTACACTCCCCCTAAAGCGTTGTCGTACCCTCACCTGGACCCTAAACCGTCCCCGTCCCCTAACCCTAACCTTAGCCCGAACCCTAACCCTAACCCTTCCCCGAAGCCTGACCCTCACCCGTACCCTAATCCTATCACGTACGCTAACACTAACCCACGCCCTCACACATACGCTCCCCCAAAAGCGTTGTCGTACCCTCTACTGGACCCTAAACCGTTCCCGTCCCCTAGCCCTAACCCTAGCCTGAACCCTAAACCTTAGCCTTCCGCGAAGCCTGACCCTCAACCGTCCCCTAATCCTAACCCGTACGCAAACGCTAACCCACGCCCTCACACGTACGCTCCACCTAAAGCGTTGTCGTACCCTCACCTGTACCCAAA
The DNA here is from genome assembly GCF_964270905.1 of Leucopleurus acutus. Taxonomy (NCBI): domain Eukaryota; kingdom Metazoa; phylum Chordata; class Mammalia; order Artiodactyla; family Delphinidae; genus Leucopleurus; species Leucopleurus acutus. The sequence goes on along the minus strand of NW_028139093.1, from coordinate 293,767 downwards.
CCGTCCCCATCCCCTAACCTTAACCCTAGCCTCTCCCTAACCCTAACACTTCCCCGAAGCCTGACCCTCATCAGTCCCATAATCCTAACCCGTACGCTGACACTAACACGCGCCCTCACACGTATGCTCCCCCTAAAGCTTTGTCGTACCCTCACGTGGACCCTAAACCGTCCTCGCCCCCTAACCCTAACCCTAGCCCAAACCCTAACCCTAAACCTTCCCCGAAGCCTGACCCTCACGCGTGCCCTAATCCTAACCCGTACGCTAACAATAACCCGCGCCCTCACACGTACACTCCCCCTAAAGTGTTGTCGTACACTCACCTGGACCCTAAATCGTCCCCATCCACTAACCCTAACCCTAGCCCGAACCCTAATGCTAAACCTTCCCCGAGCCTGACCCTCACCCGTCCCCTAATCCTAACCCATACGCTAACACTAACCCGCGCTCTCACTCATACGTTACCATAAAGCGTTGTCTTCCCCTCACCTGGACCCTAAACCGTCCCCGTCCCCTATCACTAACCCTAGCCCGAACCCTAAACCGAACACTTCCCTGAAGCCTGGCCCTCACCCGTCCCCTTATCCTTACTCGTACGCTAACACTAACCGGCGCCCTCACACATACCCTCCCCATAAAGCGTTGTCATACCCTCACCTGGACCCTAAACCGTCCCCGTCCCCTAACCCTAACCCTAGGCCGAACCATAACCCTAGCACTTCCTCGAAGCCTGACCCTCACCCGTCCCCTAATCCTAACCCGTACGCTAACGCTAACCCGCGCCCTCACATGTACGCTCCCCCTAAAGCGTTCTCGTACCCTCACGTGGACCCTAAACCGTCCCCGTCCCCTAACCCTAACCCTAGCCCGAACCCTAAGCCTAACAATTCCCCGAAGCCTGAACCTCACCCATGCCCTAATCCTAACCCGTACGCTAACGCTAACCCGCGCCCTCACATGTACACTCCCCCTAAAGCGTTCTCGTACCCTCACCTGGACCCTAAACCGTCCCCGTCCCCTAACCCTAACCCTAGCCCGAACCCTAACACTAACCCTTCCCCGAAGCCTGACCCTCACCCATCCCCTAATCCTAACCCGCACGCGAACGCTAACCCACGCCCTCACACGTACGCTCCCCCTAAAGCGTTGTCGTACCCTCACCTGAACCCTAAACCGTCCCTGTCCCCTGACCCTAAACCTCGCCCGATCCCTAACACTAACCCTTCCCCGAAGCCTGATCCTCACCCGTCCCCTAATCCTAACAAGTACGCTAACAATGACCCGCACTCTCACAACTACACTCCCCCTAAAGCGTTGTCATACCCTCACCTGGACCCTCAACCGTCCCCGTCCCTGTCCCCTAAACCTAGCCCGAACCCTAAACCTAACACTTCCCTGAAGCCTGACCCTCACCTGTCCCCTAATCCTAACCCGTACGCTAACACTAACCCGCGCCGTCACAAGTACGCTCCCCCTAAAGCGTTGTCATACCCTCACCTGGACTCTCAACCGTCCCCGTCCCCTAAGCCTATCCCTAGCCCGAACCCTAACCCTAACCCTTCCACGAAGCCTGACCCTCACCCGTCCCCTAATCCTAACTCGTACGCTAAGACTCACCCGCGCCCTCACACGTACGCTCCCCCTAAAGCGTTGTCGTACCCTCACCTGGACCCTAAACCGTCCCCGTCCCCTAACCCTAACCTTAGCCCGAACCCTAACCCTAACCCTTCCCCGAAGCCTGACCCTCACCCGTACCCTAATCCTATCACGTACGCTAACACTAACCCACGCCCTCACACATACGCTCCCCCAAAAGCGTTGTCGTACCCTCTACTGGACCCTAAACCGTTCCCGTCCCCTAGCCCTAACCCTAGCCTGAACCCTAAACCTTAGCCTTCCGCGAAGCCTGACCCTCAACCGTCCCCTAATCCTAACCCGTACGCAAACGCTAACCCACGCCCTCACACGTACGCTCCACCTAAAGCGTTGTCGTACCCTCACCTGTACCCAAACCGTCCCCATCCCCTAACCTTAACCCTAGCCTCTCCCTAACCCTAACACTTCCCCGAAGCCTGACCCTCATCAGTCCCATAATCCTAACCCGTACGCTGACACTAACACGCGCCCTCACACGTATGCTCCCCCTAAAGCTTTGTCGTACCCTCACGTGGACCCTAAACCGTCCTCGCCCCCTAACCCTAACCCTAGCCCAAACCCTAACCCTAAACCTTCCCCGAAGCCTGACCCTCACGCGTGCCCTAATCCTAACCCGTACGCTAACAATAACCCGCGCCCTCACACGTACACTCCCCCTAAAGTGTTGTCGTACACTCACCTGGACCCTAAATCGTCCCCATCCACTAACCCTAACCCTAGCCCGAACCCTAATGCTAAACCTTCCCCGAGCCTGACCCTCACCCGTCCCCTAATCCTAACCCATACGCTAACACTAACCCGCGCTCTCACTCATACGTTACCATAAAGCGTTGTCGTCCCCTCACCTGGACCCTAAACCGTGCCCGTCCCCTATCACTAACCCTAGCCCGAACCCTAAACCGAACACTTCCCTGAAGCCTGGCCCTCACCCGTCCCCTTATCCTTACTCGTACGCTAACACTAACCGGCGCCCTCACACATACCCTCCCCATAAAGCGTTGTCATACCCTCACCTGGACCCTAAACCGTCCCCGTCCCCTAACCCTAACCCTAGGCCGAACCATAACCCTAGCACTTCCTCGAAGCCTGACCCTCACCCGTCCCCTAATCCTAACCCGTACGCTAACGCTAACCCGCGCCCTCACATGTACGCTCCCCCTAAAGCGTTCTCGTACCCTCACGTGGACCCTAAACCGTCCCCGTCCCCTAACCCTAACCCTAGCCCGAACCCTAAGCCTAACAATTCCCCGAAGCCTGAACCTCACCCATGCCCTAATCCTAACCCGTACGCTAACGCTAACCCACGCCCTCACATGTACACTCCCCCTAAAGCGTTCTCGTACCCTCACCTGGACCCTAAACCGTCCCCGTCCCCTAACCCTAACCCTAGCCCGAACCCTAACACTAACCCTTCCCCGAAGCCTGACCCTCACCCGTCCCCTAATCCTAACCCGCACGCGAACGCTAACCCACGCCCTCACACGTACGCTCCCCCTAAAGCGTTGTCGTACCCTCACCTGAACCCTAAACCGTCCCTGTCCCCTGACCCTAAACCTCGCCCGATCCCTAACACTAACCCTTCCCCGAAGCCTGATCCTCACCCGTCCCCTAATCCTAACAAGTACGCTAACAATGACCCGCACTCTCACAACTACACTCCCCCTAAAGCGTTGTCATACCCTCACCTGGACCCTCAACCGTCCCCGTCCCTGTCCCCTAACCCTAGCCCGAACCCTAAACCTAACACTTCCCTGAAGCCTGACCCTCACCTGTCCCCTAATCCTAACCCGTACGCTAACACTAACCCGCGCCGTCACAAGTACACTCCCCCTAAAGCGTTGTCATATCCTCACCTGGACTCTCAACCGTCCCCGTCCCCTAAGCCTATCCCTAGCCCGAACCCTAACCCTAACCCTTCCACGAAGCCTGACCCTCACCCGTCCCCTAATCCTAACTCGTACGCTAAGACTCACCCGCGCCCTCACACGTACGCTCCCCCTAAAGCGTTGTCATACCCTCACCTGGACCCTAAACCGTCCCCGTCCCCTAACCCTAACCCTAGACTGAACCCTAACCCTAAACCTTTCCTGAAGCCTGACCCTCACACGTCCCCTAATCTTAACCCGTACGCTCACACTAACCCGCACGCTCACACGTACGCTCCCCCTCAAGCGTTGTCGTACCCTCACCTGGACCCTAAACCGTCCCCGTCCCATAACCCTAACCCTAGCCCGAACCCTAACCCTAACCCTTCCTGAAGCCTTCCCCTCACCCGTCCCCTAATCCTAAACCATACGCTCACACTAACCCGCGTCCTCACACGTACGCTCCCCCTAAACCGTTTTCGTACCCTCACCTGGACCCTAAACCGTCCCCGTCCCCTAACCCTAACCCTAGCCCCAACCCTAACCCTAACCCTTCCCCGAATCCTTCCCCTCACCCGTCCCCTAATCCTAACCCGTACGCTCACACTAACCCGTGTCCTCACACGTACGCTCCCCCTAAACCGTTGTCGTACCCTGACGTGGACCCTACACCGTCCCCGTCCCTTAACTTAAACCTAGCCTGAACCCTAACCCTAACACTTCCCCGAAGACTTCCCCTCACCCATCCCATAATCGTAAGCCGTACGCTCAAACTAACCCACGCCCTCACACGTACGCTGCCCCTAAAGCGTTGTCGTACCCTCACCTGGACCCTCAACCATCCCCTTCTCCTAACCCTAACCCTAGACCGAAACCTAAGCCTGACCCTTCCCCGAAGCCTGACCCAACACGTCCCCTAATCCTAACCCGTACGCTAACGCTAATCCGCTCCCTCACACGTATGCTAAACCTAAAGAGTTGTCGTACCCTCACCTGGACCCTAAACCGTCACCATCCCCTAAACCTAACCCTAGCCCGAACCCTAACCCTAACGATTCCCCGAAGCCTGACACTCACCTGTCCCCTAATCCTAATCCGTACGCTAACACTAACACGCGCCCTCACACGTACGCTCCATCTAAAGCGTTGTCGTACCCTCACCTGGACCCTAAACCGTCCCCGTCCCCTAACCCTAACCCTAGGCCGAACCCTAACCTTAACCCTTCCCCGAATCCTGACCCTCACCCGTCCCCTAATCCTAACCCGTACGCTAACACTAACCCGCGCTCTCACACGTACGCTCCCCCTAAAGCGTTCTCGTAACCTCACATGAACCCTAAACCGTCCCGGTCCCCTAACCTTAACCCTAGCCTGATCCCTAACCCTAACCCTTCCCCGAAGCCTGACCCTCACCCGTCCCCTAATCCTAACCTGTACGCTAACACTGACATGCGCCCTCACAAGTACGCTACCTCTAAAGCGTTGCCATACCCTAACCTGGACCCTCAACCGTCCCAGTCCCCGTCCCCTAACCCTAGCCCGAACCCTAACCCTAACAGTTCCCCGAATCCTGACCCTCACCCGTCCCCTAATCCTAACCCGTACGCTAACACTAACCCGCGCCCTCACACGTACGCTCCCCCTAAAGCGTTGTCGTACCCTCACCTGGACCCTAAACCGTCCCCGTCCCCTAACCCTAACCTTAGCCCGAACCCTAACCCTAACCCTTCCCCGAAGCCTGACCCTCACCCGTACCCTAATCCTATCACGTACGCTAACACTAACCCACGCCCTCACACGTACGCTCCCCCTAAAGCGTTGTCGTACCCTCAACTGGACCCTAAACCGTTCCCGTCCCCTAGCCCTAACCCTAGCTCGAACCCTAAATCTTAAACTTCCGCGAAGCCTGACCCTCACCGTCCCCTAATCCTAACCCGTACGCAAACGCTAACCCACACCCTCACCCGTACGCTCCCCCTAAAGCGTTGTCGTACCCTCAACTGTACCCTAAACCGTCCCCATCCCCTAAACCTAACCCTAGCCTGTCCCTAACCCTAACACTTCCCCGAAGCCTGACCCTCACCAGTCCCCTAATCCTAACCCGTACGCTGACACTAACACGCGCCCTCACACGTATGCTCCCCCTAAATCTTTGTCGTACCCTCACGTGGACCCTAAACCGTCCCCGTCCCCTAACCCTAACCCTAGCCCAAACCCTAACCCTAACCCTTCCCCGAAGCCTGACCCTCACCCGTCCCCTAATCCTAACCTGTACGCTAACGCTAACCCGTGCCCTCACACGTACGCTCCCCCTAAAGCGATGTCGTACACTCATCTGGACCCTAAACCGTCCCGGTCCCCTAAACCTAAACCTAGCCCGATCCCTAACCCTAACCCTTCCCCGAAGCCTGACCCTCACCCGTCCCCTAATCCTCACAAGTACGCTAACACTGACCCGCGCTCTCACAACTACGCTACCCCTAAAGCGTTGTCATACCCTCACCTGGACCATCAACCGTCCCCGTCCCCTAACCCTAACCCTAAGCCGAACCCTAACCCTAACCCTTCCACGAAGCCTGACCCTCACCCGTCCCCTAATCCTAACCCGTACGCTAACACTCACCCACGCCCTCACACGTACGCTCCCCCTAAAGCGTTGTCGTACCCTCACCTGGACCCTAAACCGTCCCCGTCCCCTAACCCTAACCCTAGACTGAACCCTAACCCTAAACCTTCCCTGAATCCTGACCCTCACCCGTCCCCTAATCCTAACCCGTACGCTCACACTAACCCGCGCCCTCACACGTACATTTCCCCTAAAGCGTTGTCGTACCCTCACCTGAACCCTAAACCGTCCCCGTCCCCTAACCCAACCCTAGCCCGAACCCTAACACTAACCCTTCCCCAAAGCCTGACCCTCACCCGTACCCTAATCCTATCACGTACGCTAACACTAACCCAGGCCCTCACACCTACGCTCCCCCTAAAGCGTTGTCGTACCCTCACCTGGACCCTAACCCGTTCGCGTCCCCAACCCTAACCCTAGCCCGAACCCTAACCCTTACCCTTCCCCGAAGCCTGACCCTCACCTGTCCCCTAATCCTAACGCGTACGCAAACGCTAACCCATGCCCTCACACATACGCTCCCCCTAAAGCGTTTTCATACCTTCACCTGGACCCTAAACCGTCCCCGACCCCTAAGCCTAACCCTAGACCGAACCCTAACCCTAAACCTTCCCCGAAACCTGATCCTCACCCGTCCCCTAATCCTAACCCGTACGCTAACACTAACCCGCGCCCTCACACGTACGCTCCCCCTAAAGCGTGGTTGTACCCTCACCTGGACCCTAAACCGTCCCCGTCCCCTAAACCTAAACCTAGCCCGAACCCTAACCCTAACCCTACCCCGAAGCCTGACCCTCACCCGTCCACTAATCCTAACACGTACACTCACGCTAACCCACGCCCTCACACGTACGCTCCCCCGAAAACGTTGTCATACATTCACCTGGACCCTAAACCGTCCCTGTCCCCTAACCCTAACCCTAGCCCAAACCCTAACCCTAACTATTCCCCGAAGCCTGACCCCTACTCGTCCCCTAATCCTAACCCGTACGCTAAAGCTAACTTACGCCCTCACACGTACGCTCCCCCTAAAGCGTTGTCGTACCCTCACCTGGACACTAAACAGTCCCCGTCCCCTAACTCTAACCCTAGCCCGAACCCTAACCCTAACGATTCCCCGAAGCCTGACACTCACCCGTCACCAAATCCTAATCCGTATGCTAACACTAACACGCGCCCTCACACGTACGCTCCATCTAAAGCGTTGTCGTACCCTCACCTCGACCCTAAACCGTCCCGTTCCCCTAACCCTAACCCTAGCCCGAACCCTAACCCTAACCCGTCCCCGAAGCCTGACCCTCACCCGTACCCTAATCCTATCACGTACACTAAAACTAACCCAGGCCCTCACACCTACGCTCCCCCTAAAGCGTTGTCGTACCCTCACCTGGACCCTAACCCGTTCGCGTCCCCTAACCCTAACCCTAGCCCGAACCCTAACACTTACCCTTCCCCGAAGCCTGACCCTCACCCGTCCCCTAATCCTAACCCGTACGCAAACACTAACCCATGCCCTCACACATACGCTCCCCCTAAAGCATTGTCGTACCTTCACCTGGACCCTAAACCGTCCCCGACCCCTAAGCCTAACCCTAGACCGAACCCTAACCCTAAACCTTCCCCGAAACCTGACCCTCACCCGTCCCCTAATCCTAACCCGTACGCTAACGCTAACCCGCGCCCTCACACGTACGCTCCCCCTAAAGCGTTGTCGTACCCTCACCTGGACCCTAAACCGTCCCCGTCCCCTAACCCTAACCCTACCCCGAACCCTAACCCTAACCCTACCCCGAAGCCTGACCCTCACCCATCCCTTAATCCTAACCTGTACGCTAACACTGACATGCGCCCTCACAAGTAGGCTACCCCTAAAGCGTTGTCATACCCTAACCTGGACCCTCAACCGTCCCAGTCCCCGTCCCCTAACCCTAGCCCAAACCCTAACCCTAACCCTTCCCCGAAGCCTGACCCTCACTCGTCCCCTAATCCTAACCCGTACGCTCACACTAACCTGCACCCTCACACGTACGCTCCCCCTAAATCGTTGTCGTACCCTCACCTGGACCCTAAACCGTCCCCGTCCCCTAACCCTAACCTTAGCCCGAACCCTAACCCTAACCCTTCCCCGAAGCCTGACCCTCACCCGTACCCTAATCCTATCACGTACGCTAACACTAACCCACGCCCTCACACATACGCTCCCCCAAAAGCGTTGTCGTACCCTCTACTGGACCCTAAACCGTTCCCGTCCCCTAGCCCTAACCCTAGCCTGAACCCTAAACCTTAGCCTTCCGCGAAGCCTGACCCTCAACCGTCCCCTAATCCTAACCCGTACGCAAACGCTAACCCACGCCCTCACACGTACGCTCCACCTAAAGCGTTGTCGTACCCTCACCTGTACCCAAACCGTCCCCATCCCCTAACCTTAACCCTAGCCTCTCCCTAACCCTAACACTTCCCCGAAGCCTGACCCTCATCAGTCCCATAATCCTAACCCGTACGCTGACACTAACACGCGCCCTCACACGTATGCTCCCCCTAAAGCTTTGTCGTACCCTCACGTGGACCCTAAACCGTCCTCGCCCCCTAACCCTAACCCTAGCCCAAACCCTAACCCTAAACCTTCCCCGAAGCCTGACCCTCACGCGTGCCCTAATCCTAACCCGTACGCTAACAATAACCCGCGCCCTCACACGTACACTCCCCCTAAAGTGTTGTCGTACACTCACCTGGACCCTAAATCGTCCCCATCCACTAACCCTAACCCTAGCCCGAACCCTAATGCTAAACCTTCCCCGAGCCTGACCCTCACCCGTCCCCTAATCCTAACCCATACGCTAACACTAACCCGCGCTCTCACTCATACGTTACCATAAAGCGTTGTCGTCCCCTCACCTGGACCCTAAACCGTGCCCGTCCCCTATCACTAACCCTAGCCCGAACCCTAAACCGAACACTTCCCTGAAGCCTGGCCCTCACCCGTCCCCTTATCCTTACTCGTACGCTAACACTAACCGGCGCCCTCACACATACCCTCCCCATAAAGCGTTGTCATACCCTCACCTGGACCCTAAACCGTCCCCGTCCCCTAACCCTAACCCTAGGCCGAACCATAACCCTAGCACTTCCTCGAAGCCTGACCCTCACCCGTCCCCTAATCCTAACCCGTACGCTAACGCTAACCCGCGCCCTCACATGTACGCTCCCCCTAAAGCGTTCTCGTACCCTCACGTGGACCCTAAACCGTCCCCGTCCCCTAACCCTAACCCTAGCCCGAACCCTAAGCCTAACAATTCCCCGAAGCCTGAACCTCACCCATGCCCTAATCCTAACCCGTACGCTAACGCTAACCCACGCCCTCACATGTACACTCCCCCTAAAGCGTTCTCGTACCCTCACCTGGACCCTAAACCGTCCCCGTCCCCTAACCCTAACCCTAGCCCGAACCCTAACACTAACCCTTCCCCGAAGCCTGACCCTCACCCGTCCCCTAATCCTAACCCGCACGCGAACGCTAACCCACGCCCTCACACGTACGCTCCCCCTAAAGCGTTGTCGTACCCTCACCTGAACCCTAAACCGTCCCTGTCCCCTGACCCTAAACCTCGCCCGATCCCTAACACTAACCCTTCCCCGAAGCCTGATCCTCACCCGTCCCCTAATCCTAACAAGTACGCTAACAATGACCCGCACTCTCACAACTACACTCCCCCTAAAGCGTTGTCATACCCTCACCTGGACCCTCAACCGTCCCCGTCCCTGTCCCCTAACCCTAGCCCGAACCCTAAACCTAACACTTCCCTGAAGCCTGACCCTCACCTGTCCCCTAATCCTAACCCGTACGCTAACACTAACCCGCGCCGTCACAAGTACACTCCCCCTAAAGCGTTGTCATATCCTCACCTGGACTCTCAACCGTCCCCGTCCCCTAAGCCTATCCCTAGCCCGAACCCTAACCCTAACCCTTCCACGAAGCCTGACCCTCACCCGTCCCCTAATCCTAACTCGTACGCTAAGACTCACCCGCGCCCTCACACGTACGCTCCCCCTAAAGCGTTGTCATACCCTCACCTGGACCCTAAACCGTCCCCGTCCCCTAACCCTAACCCTAGACTGAACCCTAACCCTAAACCTTTCCTGAAGCCTGACCCTCACACGTCCCCTAATCTTAACCCGTACGCTCACACTAACCCGCACGCTCACACGTACGCTCCCCCTCAAGCGTTGTCGTACCCTCACCTGGACCCTAAACCGTCCCCGTCCCATAACCCTAACCCTAGCCCGAACCCTAACCCTAACCCTTCCTGAAGCCTTCCCCTCACCCGTCCCCTAATCCTAAACCATACGCTCACACTAACCCGCGTCCTCACACGTACGCTCCCCCTAAACCGTTTTCGTACCCTCACCTGGACCCTAAACCGTCCCCGTCCCCTAACCCTAACCCTAGCCCCAACCCTAACCCTAACCCTTCCCCGAATCCTTCCCCTCACCCGTCCCCTAATCCTAACCCGTACGCTCACACTAACCCGTGTCCTCACACGTACGCTCCCCCTAAACCGTTGTCGTACCCTGACGTGGACCCTACACCGTCCCCGTCCCTTAACTTAAACCTAGCCTGAACCCTAACCCTAACACTTCCCCGAAGACTTCCCCTCACCCATCCCATAATCGTAAGCCGTACGCTCAAACTAACCCACGCCCTCACACGTACGCTGCCCCTAAAGCGTTGTCGTACCCTCACCTGGACCCTCAACCATCCCCTTCTCCTAACCCTAACCCTAGACCGAAACCTAAGCCTGACCCTTCCCCGAAGCCTGACCCAACACGTCCCCTAATCCTAACCCGTACGCTAACGCTAATCCGCTCCCTCACACGTATGCTAAACCTAAAGAGTTGTCGTACCCTCACCTGGACCCTAAACCGTCACCATCCCCTAAACCTAACCCTAGCCCGAACCCTAACCCTAACGATTCCCCGAAGCCTGACACTCACCTGTCCCCTAATCCTAATCCGTACGCTAACACTAACACGCGCCCTCACACGTACGCTCCATCTAAAGCGTTGTCGTACCCTCACCTGGACCCTAAACCGTCCCCGTCCCCTAACCCTAACCCTAGGCCGAACCCTAACCTTAACCCTTCCCCGAATCCTGACCCTCACCCGTCCCCTAATCCTAACCCGTACGCTAACACTAACCCGCGCTCTCACACGTACGCTCCCCCTAAAGCGTTCTCGTAACCTCACATGAACCCTAAACCGTCCCGGTCCCCTAACCTTAACCCTAGCCTGATCCCTAACCCTAACCCTTCCCCGAAGCCTGACCCTCACCCGTCCCCTAATCCTAACCTGTACGCTAACACTGACATGCGCCCTCACAAGTACGCTACCTCTAAAGCGTTGCCATACCCTAACCTGGACCCTCAACCGTCCCAGTCCCCGTCCCCTAACCCTAGCCCGAACCCTAACCCTAACAGTTCCCCGAATCCTGACCCTCACCCGTCCCCTAATCCTAACCCGTACGCTAACACTAACCCGCGCCCTCACACGTACGCTCCCCCTAAAGCGTTGTCGTACCCTCACCTGGACCCTAAACCGTCCCCGTCCCCTAACCCTAACCTTAGCCCGAACCCTAACCCTAACCCTTCCCCGAAGCCTGACCCTCACCCGTACCCTAATCCTATCACGTACGCTAACACTAACCCACGCCCTCACACGTACGCTCCCCCTAAAGCGTTGTCGTACCCTCAACTGGACCCTAAACCGTTCCCGTCCCCTAGCCCTAACCCTAGCTCGAACCCTAAATCTTAAACTTCCGCGAAGCCTGACCCTCACCGTCCCCTAATCCTAACCCGTACGCAAACGCTAACCCACACCCTCACCCGTACGCTCCCCCTAAAGCGTTGTCGTACCCTCAACTGTACCCTAAACCGTCCCCATCCCCTAAACCTAACCCTAGCCTGTCCCTAACCCTAACACTTCCCCGAAGCCTGACCCTCACCAGTCCCCTAATCCTAACCCGTACGCTGACACTAACACGCGCCCTCACACGTATGCTCCCCCTAAATCTTTGTCGTACCCTCACGTGGACCCTAAACCGTCCCCGTCCCCTAACCCTAACCCTAGCCCAAACCCTAACCCTAACCCTTCCCCGAAGCCTGACCCTCACCCGTCCCCTAATCCTAACCTGTACGCTAACGCTAACCCGTGCCCTCACACGTACGCTCCCCCTAAAGCGATGTCGTACACTCATCTGGACCCTAAACCGTCCCGGTCCCCTAAACCTAAACCTAGCCCGATCCCTAACCCTAACCCTTCCCCGAAGCCTGACCCTCACCCGTCCCCTAATCCTCACAAGTACGCTAACACTGACCCGCGCTCTCACAACTACGCTACCCCTAAAGCGTTGTCATACCCTCACCTGGACCATCAACCGTCCCCGTCCCCTAACCCTAACCCTAAGCCGAACCCTAACCCTAACCCTTCCACGAAGCCTGACCCTCACCCGTCCCCTAATCCTAACCCGTACGCTAACACTCACCCACGCCCTCACACGTACGCTCCCCCTAAAGCGTTGTCGTACCCTCACCTGGACCCTAAACCGTCCCCGTCCCCTAACCCTAACCCTAGACTGAACCCTAACCCTAAACCTTCCCTGAATCCTGACCCTCACCCGTCCCCTAATCCTAACCCGTACGCTCACACTAACCCGCGCCCTCACACGTACATTTCCCCTAAAGCGTTGTCGTACCCTCACCTGAACCCTAAACCGTCCCCGTCCCCTAACCCAACCCTAGCCCGAACCCTAACACTAACCCTTCCCCAAAGCCTGACCCTCACCCGTACCCTAATCCTATCACGTACGCTAACACTAACCCAGGCCCTCACACCTACGCTCCCCCTAAAGCGTTGTCGTACCCTCACCTGGACCCTAACCCGTTCGCGTCCCCAACCCTAACCCTAGCCCGAACCCTAACCCTTACCCTTCCCCGAAGCCTGACCCTCACCTGTCCCCTAATCCTAACGCGTACGCAAACGCTAACCCATGCCCTCACACATACGCTCCCCCTAAAGCGTTTTCATACCTTCACCTGGACCCTAAACCGTCCCCGACCCCTAAGCCTAACCCTAGACCGAACCCTAACCCTAAACCTTCCCCGAAACCTGATCCTCACCCGTCCCCTAATCCTAACCCGTACGCTAACACTAACCCGCGCCCTCACACGTACGCTCCCCCTAAAGCGTGGTTGTACCCTCACCTGGACCCTAAACCGTCCCCGTCCCCTAAACCTAAACCTAGCCCGAACCCTAACCCTAACCCTACCCCGAAGCCTGACCCTCACCCGTCCACTAATCCTAACACGTACACTCACGCTAACCCACGCCCTCACACGTACGCTCCCCCGAAAACGTTGTCATACATTCACCTGGACCCTAAACCGTCCCTGTCCCCTAACCCTAACCCTAGCCCAAACCCTAACCCTAACTATTCCCCGAAGCCTGACCCCTACTCGTCCCCTAATCCTAACCCGTACGCTAAAGCTAACTTACGCCCTCACACGTACGCTCCCCCTAAAGCGTTGTCGTACCCTCACCTGGACACTAAACAGTCCCCGTCCCCTAACTCTAACCCTAGCCCGAACCCTAACCCTAACGATTCCCCGAAGCCTGACACTCACCCGTCACCAAATCCTAATCCGTATGCTAACACTAACACGCGCCCTCACACGTACGCTCCATCTAAAGCGTTGTCGTACCCTCACCTCGACCCTAAACCGTCCCGTTCCCCTAACCCTAACCCTAGCCCGAACCCTAACCCTAACCCGTCCCCGAAGCCTGACCCTCACCCGTACCCTAATCCTATCACGTACACTAAAACTAACCCAGGCCCACACACCTACGCTCCCCCTAAAGCGTTGTCGTACCCTCACCTGGACCCTAACCCGTTCGCGTCCCCTAACCCTAACCCTAGCCCGAACCCTAACACTTACCCTTCCCCGAAGCCTGACCCTCACCCGTCCCCTAATCCTAACCCGTACGCAAACACTAACCCATGCCCTCACACATACGCTCCCCCTAAAGCATTGTCGTACCTTCACCTGGACCCTAAACCGTCCCCGACCCCTAAGCCTAACCCTAGACCGAACCCTAACCCTAAACCTTCCCCGAAACCTGACCCTCACCCGTCCCCTAATCCTAACCCGTACGCTAACGCTAACCCGCGCCCTCACACGTACGCTCCCCCTAAAGCGTTGTCGTACCCTCACCTGGACCCTAAACCGTCCCCGTCCCCTAACCCTAACCCTACCCCGAACCCTAACCCTAACCCTACCCCGAAGCCTGACCCTCACCCATCCCTTAATCCTAACCTGTACGCTAACACTGACATGCGCCCTCACAAGTAGGCTACCCCTAAAGCGTTGTCATACCCTAACCTGGACCCTCAACCGTCCCAGTCCCCGTCCCCTAACCCTAGCCCAAACCCTAACCCTAACCCTTCCCCGAAGCCTGACCCTCACTCGTCCCCTAATCCTAACCCGTACGCTCACACTAACCTGCACCCTCACACGTACGCTCCCCCTAAATCGTTGTCGTACCCTCACCTGGACCCTAAACCGTCCCGGGCCCCTAACCCTAATCCTACCCCGAACCCTAACCCTAACACTTCCCCGAATCCTGACTCTCACCCGTACCATAATCCTATCACGTACACTAACACTAACCCACGCCCTCACACGTACGCTCCCCCTAAAGCGTTCTCGTACCCTCACGTGGACCCTAAACCGTCCCCGTCCCCTAACCCTAACCCTAGCCCGAACCCTAACCCTAACAATTCCCCGAAGCCTGAACCTCACCCATTCCCTAATTCTAACCCGTACGCTAACGCTAACCCGCGCCCTCACATGTACGCTCCCCCTAAAGCGTTCTCGTACCCTCACCTGGACCCTCAACCGTCCCCGTCCCTGTCCCCTAACCCTAGCCCGAACCCTAAACCTAACACTTCCCTGAAGCCTGACCCTCACCTGTCCCCTAATCCTAACCCGTACGCTAACACTAACCCGCGCCGTCACAAGTACGCTCCCCCTAAAGCGTTGTCATACCCTAACCTGGACTCTCAACCGTCCCCGTCCCCTAAGCCTATCCCTAGCCCGAACCCTAACCCTAACCCTTCCACGAAGCCTGACCCTCACCCGTCCCCTAATCCTAACTCGTACGCTAAGACTCACCCGCGCCCTCACACGTACACTCCCCCTAAAGCGTTGTCGTACCCTCACCTGGACCCTAAACCGTCCCCGTCCCCTAACCCTAACCCTAGACTGAACCCTAACCCTAACCCTTCCCCGAATCCTTCCCCTCACCCGTCCCCTAATCCTAACCCGTACGCTCACACTAACCCGTGTCCTCACACGTACGCTCCCCCTAAACCATTGTCGTACCCTGACGTGGACCCTAAACCGTCCCCGTCCCCTAAACTTAAACCTAGCCTGAACCCTATCCCTAACCCTTTCCCGAAGCCTTCCCCTCACCCGTCCCCTAATCCTAGCCCGTACGCTCACACTAACCCGCGCCCTCTCACGTACGCTCCCCCGAAACCGTTGTCGTACCCTCACCTGGACCCTAAACCGTCCCCGTCCCCTAACCCTAACCCTAGCCCGAACCCTAACCCTAACACTTCCCCGAAGCCTTCCCCTCACCCGTCCCATAATCGTAAGCCGTACGCTCAAACTAACCCACACCCTCACACGTACGCTGCCCCTAAAGCGTTGTCGTACCCTCACCTGGACCCTCAACCATCCCCTTCTCCTAACCCTATCCCTAGACTGAAACCTAAGCCTGACCCTTCCCCGAAGCCTGACCCAACACGTCCCCTAATCCTAACCCGTACGCTAACGCTAATCCGCTCCCTCACACGTATGCTAAACCTAAAGCGTTGTCATACCCTCACCTGGACCCTAAACCGTCACCATCCCCTAAACCTAACCCTAGCCCGAACCCTAACCCTAACGATTCCCCGAAGCCTGACACTCACCTGTCCCCTAATCCTAATCCGTACGCTAACACTAACACGCGCCCTCACACGTACGCTCCATCTAAAGCGTTGTCGTACCCTCACCTGGACCCTAAACCGTCCCCGTCCCCTAACCCTAACCCTAGGCCGAACCCTAACCTTAACCCTTCCCCGAATCCTGACCCTCACCCGTCCCCTAATCCTAACCCGTACGCTAACACTAACCCGCGCTCTCACACGTACGCTCCCCCTAAAGCGTTCTCGTAACCTCACATGAACCCTAAACCGTCCCGGTCCCCTAACCTTAACCCTAGCCTGATCCCTAACCCTAACCCTTCCCCGAAGCCTGACCCTCACCCGTCCCCTAATCCTCACAAGTACGCTAACACTGACCCGCGCTCTCACAACTATGCTACCCCTAAAGCGTTGTCATACCCTCACCTGGACCCTCAACCGTCCCCGTCCCCTAACCCTAACCCTAAGCCGAACCCTAACCCTAACCCTTCCACGAAGCCTGACCCTCACCCGTCCCCTAATCCTAACCCGTACGCTAACACTCACCCACGCCCTCACACGTACGCTCCCCCTAAAGCGTTGTCGTACCCTCACCTGGACCCTAAACCGTCCCCGTCCCCTAACCCTAACCCTAGACTGAACCCTAACCCTAAACCTTCCCTGAATCCTGACCCTCACCCGTCCCCTAATCCTAACCCGTACGCTCACACTAACCCGCGCCCTCACACGTACGTTTCCCCTAAAGCGTTGTCGTACCCTCACCTGGACCCTAACCCGTTTGCGTCCCCAACCCTAACCCTAGCCCGAACCCTAACCCTTACCCTTCCCCGAAGCCTGACCCTCACCCGTCCCCTAATCCTAACGCGTACGCAAACGCTAACCCATGCCCTCACACATACGCTCCCCCTAAAGCGTTTTCATACCTTCACCTGGACCCTAAACCGTCCCCGACCCCTAAGCCTAACCCTAGACCGAACCCTAACCCTAAACCTTCCCCGAAACCTGATCCTCACCCGTCCCCTAATCCTAACCCGTACGCTAACGCTAACCCGCGCCCTCACACGTACGCTCCCCCTAAAGCGTTGTCGTACCCTCACCTGGACCCTAAACCGTCCCCGTCCCCTAACCCTAACCCTACCCCGAACCCTAACCCTAACCCTTCCCAGAAACCTGACCCTCACCCGTCCCCTAATCCTAACCCGTACGCTAACACTAACCCGCACCCTCACACGTACGCTCCCCCTAAAGCGTGGTTGTACCCTCACCTGTACCCTAAACCGTCCCCGTCCCCTAAACCTAAACCTAGCCCGAACCCTAACCCTAACCCTACCCCGAAGCCTGACCCTCACCCGTCCACTAATCCTAACACGTACACTCACGCTAACCCCCGCGCTCACACGTACGCTTCCCCGAAAACGTTGTCATACATTCACCTGGACCCTAAACCGTCCCTGTCCCCTAACCCTAACCCTAGCCCAAACCCTAACCCTAACTATTCCCCGAAGCCTGACCCCTACCCGTCCCCTAATCCTAACCCGTACGCTAAAGCTAACTTACGCCCTCACACGTACGCTCCCCCTAAAGCGTTGTCGTACCCTCACCTGGACACTAAACAGTCCCCGTCCCCTAACTCTAACCCTAGCCCGAACCCTAACCCTAACGATTCCCCGAAGCCTGACACTCACCCGTCACCAAATCCTAATCCGTATGCTAACACTAACACGCGCCCTCACACGTACGCTCCATCTAAAGCGTTGTCGTACCCTCACCTCGACCCTAAACCGTCCCGTTCCCCTAACCCTAACCCTAGCCCGAACCCTAACCCTAACCCTTCCCCGAAGCCTGACCCTCACCCGTACCCTAATCCTATCACGTACACTAAAACTAACCCAGGCCCTCACACCTACGCTCCCCCTAAAGCGTTGTCGTACCCTCACCTGGACCCTAACCCGTTCGCGTCCCCTAACCCTAACCCTAGCCCGAACCCTAACACTTACCCTTCCCCGAAGCCTGACCCTCACCCGTCCCCTAATCCTAACCCGTACGCAAACGCTAACCCATGCCCTCACACATACGCTCCCCCTAAAGCGTTGTCGTACCTTCACCTGGACCCTAAACTGTCCCCGACCCCTAAGCCTAACCCTAGACCGAACCCTAACCCTAAACCTTCCCCGAAACCTGACCCTCACCCGTCCCCTAATCCTAACCCGTACGCTAACGCTAACCCGCGCGCTCACACATACGCTCCCCCTAAAGCGTTGTCGTACCCTCACCTGGACCCTAAACCGTCCCCGTCCCCTAACCCTAACCCTACCCCGCACCCTAACCCTAACCCTACCCCGAAGCCTGACCCTCACCCGTCCCCTAATCCTAACCTGTACGCTAACACTGACATGCGCCCTCACACGTACGCTCCCCCTAAATCGTTGTCGTACCTTCACCTGGACCCTAAACCGTCCCGGGCCCCTAACCCTAATCCTACCCCGAACCCTAACCCTAACACTTCCCCGAATCCTGACTCTCACCCGTACCATAATCCTATCACGTACACTAACACTAACCCACGCCCTCACACGTACGCTCCCCCTAAAGCGTTCTCGTACCCTCACGTGGACCCTAAACCGTCCCCGTCCCCTAACCCTAACCCTAGCCCGAACCCTAACCCTAACAATTCCCCGAAGCCTGAACCTCACCCATGCCCTAATTCTAACCCGTACGCTAACGCTAACCCGCGCCCTCACATGTACGCTCCCCCTAAAGCGTTCTCGTACCCTCACCTGGACCCTAAACCGTCCCCGTCCCCTAACCCTAACCCTAGCCCGAACCCTAACACTAACCCTTCCCCGAAGCCTGACCCTCACCCGTCCCCTAATCCTAACCCGCACGCGAACGCTAACCCACGCCCTCACACGTACGCTCCCCCTAAAGCATTGTCGTACCCTCACCTGGACCCTAAGCCGTCCCTGTCCCCTGACCCTAAACCTCGCCCGATCCCTAACACTAACCCTTCCCCGAAGTCTGATCCTCACCCGTCCCCTAATCCTAACAAGTACGCTAACAATGACCCGCACTCTCACAACTACACTCCCCCTAAAGCGTTGTCATACCCTCAACTGGACCCTCAACCGTCCCCGTCCCTGTCCCCTAACCCTAGCCCGAACCCTAAACCTAACACTTCCCTGAAGCCTGACCCTCACCTGTCCCCTAATCCTAACCCGTACGCTAACACTAACCCGCGCCGTCACAAGTACGCTCCCCCTAAAGCGTTGTCATACCCTCACCTGGACTCTCAACCGTCCCCGTCCCCTAAGCCTATCCCTAGCCCGAACCCTAACCCTAACCCTTCCACGAAGCCTGACCCTCACCCGTCCCCTAATCCTAACTCGTACGCTAAGACTCACCCGCGCCCTCACACGTACGCTCCCCCTAAAGTGTTGTCGTACCCTCACCTGGACCCTAAACCGTCCCCGTCCCCTAACCCTAACCCTAGACTGAACCCTAACCCTAAACCTTTCCTGAAGCCTGACCCTCACCCGTCCCCTAATCTTAACCCGTACGCTCACACTAACCCGCACGCTCACACGTACGCTCCCCCTCAAGCGTTGTCGTACCCTCACCTGGACCCTAAACCGTCCCCGTCCCCAACCCTAACCCTAGCCCGAACCCTAACCCTAACCCTTCCCGAAGCCTTCCCCTCACCCGTCCCCTAATCCTAAACCATACGCTCACACTAACCCGCGCCCTCACATGTACGCTCCCCCTAAACCGTTTTCGTACCCTCACCTGGACCCTAAACCGTCCCCGTCCCCTAACCCTAACCCTAGCCCCAACCCTAACCCTAACCCTTCCCCGAATCCTTCCCCTCACCCGTCCCCTAATCCTAACCCGTACGCTCACACTAACCCGTGTCCTCACACGTACGCTCCCCCTAAACCACTGTCGTACCCTGACGTGGACCCTAAACCGTCCCCGTCCCCTAAACTTAAACCTAGCCTGAACCCTATCCCTAACCCTTTCCCGAAGCCTTCCCCTCACCCGTCCCCTAATCCTAGCCCGTACGCTCACACTAACCCGCGCCCTCTCACGTACGCTCCCCCGAAACCGTTGTCGTACCCTCACCTGGACCCTAAACCGTCCCCGTCCCCTAACCCTAACCCTAGCCCGAACCCTAACCCTAACACTTCCCCGAATCCTTCCCCTCACCCGTCCCATAATCGTAAGCCGTACGCTCAAACTAACCCACGCCCTCACACGTACGCTGCCCCTAAAGCGTTGTCGTACCCTCACCTGGACCCTCAACCATCCCCTTCTCCTAACCCTAACCCTAGACCGAAACCTAAGCCTGACCCTTCCCCGAAGCCTGACCCAACACGTCCCCTAATCCTAACCCGTACGCTAACGCTAATCCGCTCCCTCACACGTATGCTAAACCTAAAGCATTGTCGTTCCCTCATCTGGACCCTAAACAGTCACCATCCCCTAATCCTAACCCTAGCCCGAACCCTAACCCTAACGATTCCCCGAAGCCTGACACTCACCTGTCCCCTAATCCTAATCCGTACGCTGACACTAACACGCGCCCTCACACGTACGCTCCATCTAAAGCGTTGTCGTACCCTCACCTGGACCCTAAACCGTCCCCGTCCCCTAACCCTAACCCTAGGCCGAACCCTAACCTTAACCCTTCCCCGAATCCTGACCCTCACCCGTCCCCTAATCCTAACCCGTACGCTAACACTAACCCGCGCTCTCACACGTACGCTCCCCCTAAAGCGTTCTCGTAACCTCACATGAACCCTAAACCGTCCCGGTCCCCTAACCTTAACCCTAGCCTGATCCCTAAACCTAACCCTTCCCCGAAGCCTGACCCTCACCCGTCCCCTAATCCTAACCTGTACGCTAACACTGACATGCGCCCTCACAAGTACGCTACCCCTAAAGCGTTGTCATACCCTAACCTGGACCCTCAACCGTCCCAGTCCCCGTCCCCTAACCCTAGCCCGAACACTAACCCTAACACTTCCCCGAATCCTGACCCTCACCCGTCCCCTAATCCTCACCCGTACGCTAACACTAACCCGCGCCCTCACACGTACACTCCCCCTAAAGCGTTGTCGTACCCTCACCTGGACCCTAAACCGTCCCCGTCCCCTAACCCTAACCTTAGCCCGAACCCTAACCCTAACCCTTCCCCGAAGCCTGACCCTCACCCGTACCCTAATCCTATCACGTACGCTAACACTAACCCACGCCCTCACACATACGCTCCCCCAAAAGCGTTGTCGTACCCTCTACTGGACCCTAAACCGTTCCCGTCCCCTAGCCCTAACCCTAGCCTGAACCCTAAACCTTAGCCTTCCGCGAAGCCTGACCCTCAACCGTCCCCTAATCCTAACCCGTACGCAAACGCTAACCCACGCCCTCACACGTACGCTCCACCTAAAGCGTTGTCGTACCCTCACCTGTACCCAAACCGTCCCCATCCCCTAACCTTAACCCTAGCCTCTCCCTAACCCTAACACTTCCCCGAAGCCTGACCCTCATCAGTCCCATAATCCTAACCCATACGCTGACACTAACACGCGCCCTCACACGTATGCTCCCCCTAAAGCTTTGTCGTACCCTCACGTGGACCCTAAACCGTCCTCGCCCCCTAACCCTAACCCTAGCCCAAACCCTAACCCTAAACCTTCCCCGAAGCCTGACCCTCACGCGTGCCCTAATCCTAACCCGTACGCTAACAATAACCCGCGCCCTCACACGTACACTCCCCCTAAAGTGTTGTCGTACACTCACCTGGACCCTAAATCGTCCCCATCCACTAACCCTAACCCTAGCCCGAACCCTAATGCTAAACCTTCCCCGAGCCTGACCCTCACCCGTCCCCTAATCCTAACCCATACGCTAACACTAACCCGCGCTCTCACTCATACGTTACCATAAAGCGTTGTCTTCCCCTCACCTGGACCCTAAACCGTCCCCGTCCCCTATCACTAACCCTAGCCCGAACCCTAAACCGAACACTTCCCTGAAGCCTGGCCCTCACCCGTCCCCTTATCCTTACTCGTACGCTAACACTAACCGGCGCCCTCACACATACCCTCCCCATAAAGCGTTGTCATACCCTCACCTGGACCCTAAACCGTCCCCGTCCCCTAACCCTAACCCTAGGCCGAACCATAACCCTAGCACTTCCTCGAAGCCTGACCCTCACCCGTCCCCTAATCCTAACCCGTACGCTAACGCTAACCCGCGCCCTCACATGTACGCTCCCCCTAAAGCGTTCTCGTACCCTCACGTGGACCCTAAACCGTCCCCGTCCCCTAACCCTAACCCTAGCCCGAACCCTAAGCCTAACAATTCCCCGAAGCCTGAACCTCACCCATGCCCTAATCCTAACCCGTACGCTAACGCTAACCCGCGCCCTCACATGTACACTCCCCCTAAAGCGTTCTCGTACCCTCACCTGGACCCTAAACCGTCCCCGTCCCCTAACCCTAACCCTAGCCCGAACCCTAACACTAACCCTTCCCCGAAGCCTGACCCTCACCCATCCCCTAATCCTAACCCGCACGCGAACGCTAACCCACGCCCTCACACGTACGCTCCCCCTAAAGCGTTGTCGTACCCTCACCTGAACCCTAAACCGTCCCTGTCCCCTGACCCTAAACCTCGCCCGATCCCTAACACTAACCCTTCCCCGAAGCCTGATCCTCACCCGTCCCCTAATCCTAACAAGTACGCTAACAATGACCCGCACTCTCACAACTACACTCCCCCTAAAGCGTTGTCATACCCTCACCTGGACCCTCAACCGTCCCCGTCCCTGTCCCCTAAACCTAGCCCGAACCCTAAACCTAACACTTCCCTGAAGCCTGACCCTCACCTGTCCCCTAATCCTAACCCGTACGCTAACACTAACCCGCGCCGTCACAAGTACGCTCCCCCTAAAGCGTTGTCATACCCTCACCTGGACTCTCAACCGTCCCCGTCCCCTAAGCCTATCCCTAGCCCGAACCCTAACCCTAACCCTTCCACGAAGCCTGACCCTCACCCGTCCCCTAATCCTAACTCGTACGCTAAGACTCACCCGCGCCCTCACACGTACGCTCCCCCTAAAGCGTTGTCGTACCCTCACCTGGACCCTAAACCGTCCCCGTCCCCTAACCCTAACCTTAGCCCGAACCCTAACCCTAACCCTTCCCCGAAGCCTGACCCTCACCCGTACCCTAATCCTATCACGTACGCTAACACTAACCCACGCCCTCACACATACGCTCCCCCAAAAGCGTTGTCGTACCCTCTACTGGACCCTAAACCGTTCCCGTCCCCTAGCCCTAACCCTAGCCTGAACCCTAAACCTTAGCCTTCCGCGAAGCCTGACCCTCAACCGTCCCCTAATCCTAACCCGTACGCAAACGCTAACCCACGCCCTCACACGTACGCTCCACCTAAAGCGTTGTCGTACCCTCACCTGTACCCAAACCGTCCCCATCCCCTAACCTTAACCCTAGCCTCTCCCTAACCCTAACACTTCCCCGAAGCCTGACCCTCATCAGTCCCATAATCCTAACCCATACGCTGACACTAACACGCGCCCTCACACGTATGCTCCCCCTAAAGCTTTGTCGTACCCTCACGTGGACCCTAAACCGTCCTCGCCCCCTAACCCTAACCCTAGCCCAAACCCTAACCCTAAACCTTCCCCGAAGCCTGACCCTCACGCGTGCCCTAATCCTAACCCGTACGCTAACAATAACCCGCGCCCTCACACGTACACTCCCCCTAAAGTGTTGTCGTACACTCACCTGGACCCTAAATCGTCCCCATCCACTAACCCTAACCCTAGCCCGAACCCTAATGCTAAACCTTCCCCGAGCCTGACCCTCACCCGTCCCCTAATCCTAACCCATACGCTAACACTAACCCGCGCTCTCACTCATACGTTACCATAAAGCGTTGTCTTCCCCTCACCTGGACCCTAAACCGTCCCCGTCCCCTATCACTAACCCTAGCCCGAACCCTAAACCGAACACTTCCCTGAAGCCTGGCCCTCACCCGTCCCCTTATCCTTACTCGTACGCTAACACTAACCGGCGCCCTCACACATACCCTCCCCATAAAGCGTTGTCATACCCTCACCTGGACCCTAAACCGTCCCCGTCCCCTAACCCTAACCCTAGGCCGAACCATAACCCTAGCACTTCCTCGAAGCCTGACCCTCACCCGTCCCCTAATCCTAACCCGTACGCTAACGCTAACCCGCGCCCTCACATGTACGCTCCCCCTAAAGCGTTCTCGTACCCTCACGTGGACCCTAAACCGTCCCCGTCCCCTAACCCTAACCCTAGCCCGAACCCTAAGCCTAACAATTCCCCGAAGCCTGAACCTCACCCATGCCCTAATCCTAACCCGTACGCTAACGCTAACCCGCGCCCTCACATGTACACTCCCCCTAAAGCGTTCTCGTACCCTCACCTGGACCCTAAACCGTCCCCGTCCCCTAACCCTAACCCTAGCCCGAACCCTAACACTAACCCTTCCCCGAAGCCTGACCCTCACCCATCCCCTAATCCTAACCCGCACGCGAACGCTAACCCACGCCCTCACACGTACGCTCCCCCTAAAGCGTTGTCGTACCCTCACCTGAACCCTAAACCGTCCCTGTCCCCTGACCCTAAACCTCGCCCGATCCCTAACACTAACCCTTCCCCGAAGCCTGATCCTCACCCGTCCCCTAATCCTAACAAGTACGCTAACAATGACCCGCACTCTCACAACTACACTCCCCCTAAAGCGTTGTCATACCCTCACCTGGACCCTCAACCGTCCCCGTCCCTGTCCCCTAAACCTAGCCCGAACCCTAAACCTAACACTTCCCTGAAGCCTGACCCTCACCTGTCCCCTAATCCTAACCCGTACGCTAACACTAACCCGCGCCGTCACAAGTACGCTCCCCCTAAAGCGTTGTCATACCCTCACCTGGACTCTCAACCGTCCCCGTCCCCTAAGCCTATCCCTAGCCCGAACCCTAACCCTAACCCTTCCACGAAGCCTGACCCTCACCCGTCCCCTAATCCTAACTCGTACGCTAAGACTCACCCGCGCCCTCACACGTACGCTCCCCCTAAAGCGTTGTCGTACCCTCACCTGGACCCTAAACCGTCCCCGTCCCCTAACCCTAACCTTAGCCCGAACCCTAACCCTAACCCTTCCCCGAAGCCTGACCCTCACCCGTACCCTAATCCTATCACGTACGCTAACACTAACCCACGCCCTCACACATACGCTCCCCCAAAAGCGTTGTCGTACCCTCTACTGGACCCTAAACCGTTCCCGTCCCCTAGCCCTAACCCTAGCCTGAACCCTAAACCTTAGCCTTCCGCGAAGCCTGACCCTCAACCGTCCCCTAATCCTAACCCGTACGCAAACGCTAACCCACGCCCTCACACGTACGCTCCACCTAAAGCGTTGTCGTACCCTCACCTGTACCCAAACCGTCCCCATCCCCTAACCTTAACCCTAGCCTCTCCCTAACCCTAACACTTCCCCGAAGCCTGACCCTCATCAGTCCCATAATCCTAACCCGTACGCTGACACTAACACGCGCCCTCACACGTATGCTCCCCCTAAAGCTTTGTCGTACCCTCACGTGGACCCTAAACCGTCCTCGCCCCCTAACCCTAACCCTAGCCCAAACCCTAACCCTAAACCTTCCCCGAAGCCTGACCCTCACGCGTGCCCTAATCCTAACCCGTACGCTAACAATAACCCGCGCCCTCACACGTACACTCCCCCTAAAGTGTTGTCGTACACTCACCTGGACCCTAAATCGTCCCCATCCACTAACCCTAACCCTAGCCCGAACCCTAATGCTAAACCTTCCCCGAGCCTGACCCTCACCCGTCCCCTAATCCTAACCCATACGCTAACACTAACCCGCGCTCTCACTCATACGTTACCATAAAGCGTTGTCGTCCCCTCACCTGGACCCTAAACCGTGCCCGTCCCCTATCACTAACCCTAGCCCGAACCCTAAACCGAACACTTCCCTGAAGCCTGGCCCTCACCCGTCCCCTTATCCTTACTCGTACGCTAACACTAACCGGCGCCCTCACACATACCCTCCCCATAAAGCGTTGTCATACCCTCACCTGGACCCTAAACCGTCCCCGTCCCCTAACCCTAACCCTAGGCCGAACCATAACCCTAGCACTTCCTCGAAGCCTGACCCTCACCCGTCCCCTAATCCTAACCCGTACGCTAACGCTAACCCGCGCCCTCACATGTACGCTCCCCCTAAAGCGTTCTCGTACCCTCACGTGGACCCTAAACCGTCCCCGTCCCCTAACCCTAACCCTAGCCCGAACCCTAAGCCTAACAATTCCCCGAAGCCTGAACCTCACCCATGCCCTAATCCTAACCCGTACGCTAACGCTAACCCACGCCCTCACATGTACACTCCCCCTAAAGCGTTCTCGTACCCTCACCTGGACCCTAAACCGTCCCCGTCCCCTAACCCTAACCCTAGCCCGAACCCTAACACTAACCCTTCCCCGAAGCCTGACCCTCACCCGTCCCCTAATCCTAACCCGCACGCGAACGCTAACCCACGCCCTCACACGTACGCTCCCCCTAAAGCGTTGTCGTACCCTCACCTGAACCCTAAACCGTCCCTGTCCCCTGACCCTAAACCTCGCCCGATCCCTAACACTAACCCTTCCCCGAAGCCTGATCCTCACCCGTCCCCTAATCCTAACAAGTACGCTAACAATGACCCGCACTCTCACAACTACACTCCCCCTAAAGCGTTGTCATACCCTCACCTGGACCCTCAACCGTCCCCGTCCCTGTCCCCTAACCCTAGCCCGAACCCTAAACCTAACACTTCCCTGAAGCCTGACCCTCACCTGTCCCCTAATCCTAACCCGTACGCTAACACTAACCCGCGCCGTCACAAGTACACTCCCCCTAAAGCGTTGTCATATCCTCACCTGGACTCTCAACCGTCCCCGTCCCCTAAGCCTATCCCTAGCCCGAACCCTAACCCTAACCCTTCCACGAAGCCTGACCCTCACCCGTCCCCTAATCCTAACTCGTACGCTAAGACTCACCCGCGCCCTCACACGTACGCTCCCCCTAAAGCGTTGTCATACCCTCACCTGGACCCTAAACCGTCCCCGTCCCCTAACCCTAACCCTAGACTGAACCCTAACCCTAAACCTTTCCTGAAGCCTGACCCTCACACGTCCCCTAATCTTAACCCGTACGCTCACACTAACCCGCACGCTCACACGTACGCTCCCCCTCAAGCGTTGTCGTACCCTCACCTGGACCCTAAACCGTCCCCGTCCCATAACCCTAACCCTAGCCCGAACCCTAACCCTAACCCTTCCTGAAGCCTTCCCCTCACCCGTCCCCTAATCCTAAACCATACGCTCACACTAACCCGCGTCCTCACACGTACGCTCCCCCTAAACCGTTTTCGTACCCTCACCTGGACCCTAAACCGTCCCCGTCCCCTAACCCTAACCCTAGCCCCAACCCTAACCCTAACCCTTCCCCGAATCCTTCCCCTCACCCGTCCCCTAATCCTAACCCGTACGCTCACACTAACCCGTGTCCTCACACGTACGCTCCCCCTAAACCGTTGTCGTACCCTGACGTGGACCCTACACCGTCCCCGTCCCTTAACTTAAACCTAGCCTGAACCCTAACCCTAACACTTCCCCGAAGACTTCCCCTCACCCATCCCATAATCGTAAGCCGTACGCTCAAACTAACCCACGCCCTCACACGTACGCTGCCCCTAAAGCGTTGTCGTACCCTCACCTGGACCCTCAACCATCCCCTTCTCCTAACCCTAACCCTAGACCGAAACCTAAGCCTGACCCTTCCCCGAAGCCTGACCCAACACGTCCCCTAATCCTAACCCGTACGCTAACGCTAATCCGCTCCCTCACACGTATGCTAAACCTAAAGAGTTGTCGTACCCTCACCTGGACCCTAAACCGTCACCATCCCCTAAACCTAACCCTAGCCCGAACCCTAACCCTAACGATTCCCCGAAGCCTGACACTCACCTGTCCCCTAATCCTAATCCGTACGCTAACACTAACACGCGCCCTCACACGTACGCTCCATCTAAAGCGTTGTCGTACCCTCACCTGGACCCTAAACCGTCCCCGTCCCCTAACCCTAACCCTAGGCCGAACCCTAACCTTAACCCTTCCCCGAATCCTGACCCTCACCCGTCCCCTAATCCTAACCCGTACGCTAACACTAACCCGCGCTCTCACACGTACGCTCCCCCTAAAGCGTTCTCGTAACCTCACATGAACCCTAAACCGTCCCGGTCCCCTAACCTTAACCCTAGCCTGATCCCTAACCCTAACCCTTCCCCGAAGCCTGACCCTCACCCGTCCCCTAATCCTAACCTGTACGCTAACACTGACATGCGCCCTCACAAGTACGCTACCTCTAAAGCGTTGCCATACCCTAACCTGGACCCTCAACCGTCCCAGTCCCCGTCCCCTAACCCTAGCCCGAACCCTAACCCTAACAGTTCCCCGAATCCTGACCCTCACCCGTCCCCTAATCCTAACCCGTACGCTAACACTAACCCGCGCCCTCACACGTACGCTCCCCCTAAAGCGTTGTCGTACCCTCACCTGGACCCTAAACCGTCCCCGTCCCCTAACCCTAACCTTAGCCCGAACCCTAACCCTAACCCTTCCCCGAAGCCTGACCCTCACCCGTACCCTAATCCTATCACGTACGCTAACACTAACCCACGCCCTCACACGTACGCTCCCCCTAAAGCGTTGTCGTACCCTCAACTGGACCCTAAACCGTTCCCGTCCCCTAGCCCTAACCCTAGCTCGAACCCTAAATCTTAAACTTCCGCGAAGCCTGACCCTCACCGTCCCCTAATCCTAACCCGTACGCAAACGCTAACCCACACCCTCACCCGTACGCTCCCCCTAAAGCGTTGTCGTACCCTCAACTGTACCCTAAACCGTCCCCATCCCCTAAACCTAACCCTAGCCTGTCCCTAACCCTAACACTTCCCCGAAGCCTGACCCTCACCAGTCCCCTAATCCTAACCCGTACGCTGACACTAACACGCGCCCTCACACGTATGCTCCCCCTAAATCTTTGTCGTACCCTCACGTGGACCCTAAACCGTCCCCGTCCCCTAACCCTAACCCTAGCCCAAACCCTAACCCTAACCCTTCCCCGAAGCCTGACCCTCACCCGTCCCCTAATCCTAACCTGTACGCTAACGCTAACCCGTGCCCTCACACGTACGCTCCCCCTAAAGCGATGTCGTACACTCATCTGGACCCTAAACCGTCCCGGTCCCCTAAACCTAAACCTAGCCCGATCCCTAACCCTAACCCTTCCCCGAAGCCTGACCCTCACCCGTCCCCTAATCCTCACAAGTACGCTAACACTGACCCGCGCTCTCACAACTACGCTACCCCTAAAGCGTTGTCATACCCTCACCTGGACCATCAACCGTCCCCGTCCCCTAACCCTAACCCTAAGCCGAACCCTAACCCTAACCCTTCCACGAAGCCTGACCCTCACCCGTCCCCTAATCCTAACCCGTACGCTAACACTCACCCACGCCCTCACACGTACGCTCCCCCTAAAGCGTTGTCGTACCCTCACCTGGACCCTAAACCGTCCCCGTCCCCTAACCCTAACCCTAGACTGAACCCTAACCCTAAACCTTCCCTGAATCCTGACCCTCACCCGTCCCCTAATCCTAACCCGTACGCTCACACTAACCCGCGCCCTCACACGTACATTTCCCCTAAAGCGTTGTCGTACCCTCACCTGAACCCTAAACCGTCCCCGTCCCCTAACCCAACCCTAGCCCGAACCCTAACACTAACCCTTCCCCAAAGCCTGACCCTCACCCGTACCCTAATCCTATCACGTACGCTAACACTAACCCAGGCCCTCACACCTACGCTCCCCCTAAAGCGTTGTCGTACCCTCACCTGGACCCTAACCCGTTCGCGTCCCCAACCCTAACCCTAGCCCGAACCCTAACCCTTACCCTTCCCCGAAGCCTGACCCTCACCTGTCCCCTAATCCTAACGCGTACGCAAACGCTAACCCATGCCCTCACACATACGCTCCCCCTAAAGCGTTTTCATACCTTCACCTGGACCCTAAACCGTCCCCGACCCCTAAGCCTAACCCTAGACCGAACCCTAACCCTAAACCTTCCCCGAAACCTGATCCTCACCCGTCCCCTAATCCTAACCCGTACGCTAACACTAACCCGCGCCCTCACACGTACGCTCCCCCTAAAGCGTGGTTGTACCCTCACCTGGACCCTAAACCGTCCCCGTCCCCTAAACCTAAACCTAGCCCGAACCCTAACCCTAACCCTACCCCGAAGCCTGACCCTCACCCGTCCACTAATCCTAACACGTACACTCACGCTAACCCACGCCCTCACACGTACGCTCCCCCGAAAACGTTGTCATACATTCACCTGGACCCTAAACCGTCCCTGTCCCCTAACCCTAACCCTAGCCCAAACCCTAACCCTAACTATTCCCCGAAGCCTGACCCCTACTCGTCCCCTAATCCTAACCCGTACGCTAAAGCTAACTTACGCCCTCACACGTACGCTCCCCCTAAAGCGTTGTCGTACCCTCACCTGGACACTAAACAGTCCCCGTCCCCTAACTCTAACCCTAGCCCGAACCCTAACCCTAACGATTCCCCGAAGCCTGACACTCACCCGTCACCAAATCCTAATCCGTATGCTAACACTAACACGCGCCCTCACACGTACGCTCCATCTAAAGCGTTGTCGTACCCTCACCTCGACCCTAAACCGTCCCGTTCCCCTAACCCTAACCCTAGCCCGAACCCTAACCCTAACCCGTCCCCGAAGCCTGACCCTCACCCGTACCCTAATCCTATCACGTACACTAAAACTAACCCAGGCCCTCACACCTACGCTCCCCCTAAAGCGTTGTCGTACCCTCACCTGGACCCTAACCCGTTCGCGTCCCCTAACCCTAACCCTAGCCCGAACCCTAACACTTACCCTTCCCCGAAGCCTGACCCTCACCCGTCCCCTAATCCTAACCCGTACGCAAACACTAACCCATGCCCTCACACATACGCTCCCCCTAAAGCATTGTCGTACCTTCACCTGGACCCTAAACCGTCCCCGACCCCTAAGCCTAACCCTAGACCGAACCCTAACCCTAAACCTTCCCCGAAACCTGACCCTCACCCGTCCCCTAATCCTAACCCGTACGCTAACGCTAACCCGCGCCCTCACACGTACGCTCCCCCTAAAGCGTTGTCGTACCCTCACCTGGACCCTAAACCGTCCCCGTCCCCTAACCCTAACCCTACCCCGAACCCTAACCCTAACCCTACCCCGAAGCCTGACCCTCACCCATCCCTTAATCCTAACCTGTACGCTAACACTGACATGCGCCCTCACAAGTAGGCTACCCCTAAAGCGTTGTCATACCCTAACCTGGACCCTCAACCGTCCCAGTCCCCGTCCCCTAACCCTAGCCCAAACCCTAACCCTAACCCTTCCCCGAAGCCTGACCCTCACTCGTCCCCTAATCCTAACCCGTACGCTCACACTAACCTGCACCCTCACACGTACGCTCCCCCTAAATCGTTGTCGTACCCTCACCTGGACCCTAAACCGTCCCCGTCCCCTAACCCTAACCTTAGCCCGAACCCTAACCCTAACCCTTCCCCGAAGCCTGACCCTCACCCGTACCCTAATCCTATCACGTACGCTAACACTAACCCACGCCCTCACACATACGCTCCCCCAAAAGCGTTGTCGTACCCTCTACTGGACCCTAAACCGTTCCCGTCCCCTAGCCCTAACCCTAGCCTGAACCCTAAACCTTAGCCTTCCGCGAAGCCTGACCCTCAACCGTCCCCTAATCCTAACCCGTACGCAAACGCTAACCCACGCCCTCACACGTACGCTCCACCTAAAGCGTTGTCGTACCCTCACCTGTACCCAAACCGTCCCCATCCCCTAACCTTAACCCTAGCCTCTCCCTAACCCTAACACTTCCCCGAAGCCTGACCCTCATCAGTCCCATAATCCTAACCCGTACGCTGACACTAACACGCGCCCTCACACGTATGCTCCCCCTAAAGCTTTGTCGTACCCTCACGTGGACCCTAAACCGTCCTCGCCCCCTAACCCTAACCCTAGCCCAAACCCTAACCCTAAACCTTCCCCGAAGCCTGACCCTCACGCGTGCCCTAATCCTAACCCGTACGCTAACAATAACCCGCGCCCTCACACGTACACTCCCCCTAAAGTGTTGTCGTACACTCACCTGGACCCTAAATCGTCCCCATCCACTAACCCTAACCCTAGCCCGAACCCTAATGCTAAACCTTCCCCGAGCCTGACCCTCACCCGTCCCCTAATCCTAACCCATACGCTAACACTAACCCGCGCTCTCACTCATACGTTACCATAAAGCGTTGTCGTCCCCTCACCTGGACCCTAAACCGTGCCCGTCCCCTATCACTAACCCTAGCCCGAACCCTAAACCGAACACTTCCCTGAAGCCTGGCCCTCACCCGTCCCCTTATCCTTACTCGTACGCTAACACTAACCGGCGCCCTCACACATACCCTCCCCATAAAGCGTTGTCATACCCTCACCTGGACCCTAAACCGTCCCCGTCCCCTAACCCTAACCCTAGGCCGAACCATAACCCTAGCACTTCCTCGAAGCCTGACCCTCACCCGTCCCCTAATCCTAACCCGTACGCTAACGCTAACCCGCGCCCTCACATGTACGCTCCCCCTAAAGCGTTCTCGTACCCTCACGTGGACCCTAAACCGTCCCCGTCCCCTAACCCTAACCCTAGCCCGAACCCTAAGCCTAACAATTCCCCGAAGCCTGAACCTCACCCATGCCCTAATCCTAACCCGTACGCTAACGCTAACCCACGCCCTCACATGTACACTCCCCCTAAAGCGTTCTCGTACCCTCACCTGGACCCTAAACCGTCCCCGTCCCCTAACCCTAACCCTAGCCCGAACCCTAACACTAACCCTTCCCCGAAGCCTGACCCTCACCCGTCCCCTAATCCTAACCCGCACGCGAACGCTAACCCACGCCCTCACACGTACGCTCCCCCTAAAGCGTTGTCGTACCCTCACCTGAACCCTAAACCGTCCCTGTCCCCTGACCCTAAACCTCGCCCGATCCCTAACACTAACCCTTCCCCGAAGCCTGATCCTCACCCGTCCCCTAATCCTAACAAGTACGCTAACAATGACCCGCACTCTCACAACTACACTCCCCCTAAAGCGTTGTCATACCCTCACCTGGACCCTCAACCGTCCCCGTCCCTGTCCCCTAACCCTAGCCCGAACCCTAAACCTAACACTTCCCTGAAGCCTGACCCTCACCTGTCCCCTAATCCTAACCCGTACGCTAACACTAACCCGCGCCGTCACAAGTACACTCCCCCTAAAGCGTTGTCATATCCTCACCTGGACTCTCAACCGTCCCCGTCCCCTAAGCCTATCCCTAGCCCGAACCCTAACCCTAACCCTTCCACGAAGCCTGACCCTCACCCGTCCCCTAATCCTAACTCGTACGCTAAGACTCACCCGCGCCCTCACACGTACGCTCCCCCTAAAGCGTTGTCATACCCTCACCTGGACCCTAAACCGTCCCCGTCCCCTAACCCTAACCCTAGACTGAACCCTAACCCTAAACCTTTCCTGAAGCCTGACCCTCACACGTCCCCTAATCTTAACCCGTACGCTCACACTAACCCGCACGCTCACACGTACGCTCCCCCTCAAGCGTTGTCGTACCCTCACCTGGACCCTAAACCGTCCCCGTCCCATAACCCTAACCCTAGCCCGAACCCTAACCCTAACCCTTCCTGAAGCCTTCCCCTCACCCGTCCCCTAATCCTAAACCATACGCTCACACTAACCCGCGTCCTCACACGTACGCTCCCCCTAAACCGTTTTCGTACCCTCACCTGGACCCTAAACCGTCCCCGTCCCCTAACCCTAACCCTAGCCCCAACCCTAACCCTAACCCTTCCCCGAATCCTTCCCCTCACCCGTCCCCTAATCCTAACCCGTACGCTCACACTAACCCGTGTCCTCACACGTACGCTCCCCCTAAACCGTTGTCGTACCCTGACGTGGACCCTACACCGTCCCCGTCCCTTAACTTAAACCTAGCCTGAACCCTAACCCTAACACTTCCCCGAAGACTTCCCCTCACCCATCCCATAATCGTAAGCCGTACGCTCAAACTAACCCACGCCCTCACACGTACGCTGCCCCTAAAGCGTTGTCGTACCCTCACCTGGACCCTCAACCATCCCCTTCTCCTAACCCTAACCCTAGACCGAAACCTAAGCCTGACCCTTCCCCGAAGCCTGACCCAACACGTCCCCTAATCCTAACCCGTACGCTAACGCTAATCCGCTCCCTCACACGTATGCTAAACCTAAAGAGTTGTCGTACCCTCACCTGGACCCTAAACCGTCACCATCCCCTAAACCTAACCCTAGCCCGAACCCTAACCCTAACGATTCCCCGAAGCCTGACACTCACCTGTCCCCTAATCCTAATCCGTACGCTAACACTAACACGCGCCCTCACACGTACGCTCCATCTAAAGCGTTGTCGTACCCTCACCTGGACCCTAAACCGTCCCCGTCCCCTAACCCTAACCCTAGGCCGAACCCTAACCTTAACCCTTCCCCGAATCCTGACCCTCACCCGTCCCCTAATCCTAACCCGTACGCTAACACTAACCCGCGCTCTCACACGTACGCTCCCCCTAAAGCGTTCTCGTAACCTCACATGAACCCTAAACCGTCCCGGTCCCCTAACCTTAACCCTAGCCTGATCCCTAACCCTAACCCTTCCCCGAAGCCTGACCCTCACCCGTCCCCTAATCCTAACCTGTACGCTAACACTGACATGCGCCCTCACAAGTACGCTACCTCTAAAGCGTTGCCATACCCTAACCTGGACCCTCAACCGTCCCAGTCCCCGTCCCCTAACCCTAGCCCGAACCCTAACCCTAACAGTTCCCCGAATCCTGACCCTCACCCGTCCCCTAATCCTAACCCGTACGCTAACACTAACCCGCGCCCTCACACGTACGCTCCCCCTAAAGCGTTGTCGTACCCTCACCTGGACCCTAAACCGTCCCCGTCCCCTAACCCTAACCTTAGCCCGAACCCTAACCCTAACCCTTCCCCGAAGCCTGACCCTCACCCGTACCCTAATCCTATCACGTACGCTAACACTAACCCACGCCCTCACACGTACGCTCCCCCTAAAGCGTTGTCGTACCCTCAACTGGACCCTAAACCGTTCCCGTCCCCTAGCCCTAACCCTAGCTCGAACCCTAAATCTTAAACTTCCGCGAAGCCTGACCCTCACCGTCCCCTAATCCTAACCCGTACGCAAACGCTAACCCACACCCTCACCCGTACGCTCCCCCTAAAGCGTTGTCGTACCCTCAACTGTACCCTAAACCGTCCCCATCCCCTAAACCTAACCCTAGCCTGTCCCTAACCCTAACACTTCCCCGAAGCCTGACCCTCACCAGTCCCCTAATCCTAACCCGTACGCTGACACTAACACGCGCCCTCACACGTATGCTCCCCCTAAATCTTTGTCGTACCCTCACGTGGACCCTAAACCGTCCCCGTCCCCTAACCCTAACCCTAGCCCAAACCCTAACCCTAACCCTTCCCCGAAGCCTGACCCTCACCCGTCCCCTAATCCTAACCTGTACGCTAACGCTAACCCGTGCCCTCACACGTACGCTCCCCCTAAAGCGATGTCGTACACTCATCTGGACCCTAAACCGTCCCGGTCCCCTAAACCTAAACCTAGCCCGATCCCTAACCCTAACCCTTCCCCGAAGCCTGACCCTCACCCGTCCCCTAATCCTCACAAGTACGCTAACACTGACCCGCGCTCTCACAACTACGCTACCCCTAAAGCGTTGTCATACCCTCACCTGGACCATCAACCGTCCCCGTCCCCTAACCCTAACCCTAAGCCGAACCCTAACCCTAACCCTTCCACGAAGCCTGACCCTCACCCGTCCCCTAATCCTAACCCGTACGCTAACACTCACCCACGCCCTCACACGTACGCTCCCCCTAAAGCGTTGTCGTACCCTCACCTGGACCCTAAACCGTCCCCGTCCCCTAACCCTAACCCTAGACTGAACCCTAACCCTAAACCTTCCCTGAATCCTGACCCTCACCCGTCCCCTAATCCTAACCCGTACGCTCACACTAACCCGCGCCCTCACACGTACATTTCCCCTAAAGCGTTGTCGTACCCTCACCTGAACCCTAAACCGTCCCCGTCCCCTAACCCAACCCTAGCCCGAACCCTAACACTAACCCTTCCCCAAAGCCTGACCCTCACCCGTACCCTAATCCTATCACGTACGCTAACACTAACCCAGGCCCTCACACCTACGCTCCCCCTAAAGCGTTGTCGTACCCTCACCTGGACCCTAACCCGTTCGCGTCCCCAACCCTAACCCTAGCCCGAACCCTAACCCTTACCCTTCCCCGAAGCCTGACCCTCACCTGTCCCCTAATCCTAACGCGTACGCAAACGCTAACCCATGCCCTCACACATACGCTCCCCCTAAAGCGTTTTCATACCTTCACCTGGACCCTAAACCGTCCCCGACCCCTAAGCCTAACCCTAGACCGAACCCTAACCCTAAACCTTCCCCGAAACCTGATCCTCACCCGTCCCCTAATCCTAACCCGTACGCTAACACTAACCCGCGCCCTCACACGTACGCTCCCCCTAAAGCGTGGTTGTACCCTCACCTGGACCCTAAACCGTCCCCGTCCCCTAAACCTAAACCTAGCCCGAACCCTAACCCTAACCCTACCCCGAAGCCTGACCCTCACCCGTCCACTAATCCTAACACGTACACTCACGCTAACCCACGCCCTCACACGTACGCTCCCCCGAAAACGTTGTCATACATTCACCTGGACCCTAAACCGTCCCTGTCCCCTAACCCTAACCCTAGCCCAAACCCTAACCCTAACTATTCCCCGAAGCCTGACCCCTACTCGTCCCCTAATCCTAACCCGTACGCTAAAGCTAACTTACGCCCTCACACGTACGCTCCCCCTAAAGCGTTGTCGTACCCTCACCTGGACACTAAACAGTCCCCGTCCCCTAACTCTAACCCTAGCCCGAACCCTAACCCTAACGATTCCCCGAAGCCTGACACTCACCCGTCACCAAATCCTAATCCGTATGCTAACACTAACACGCGCCCTCACACGTACGCTCCATCTAAAGCGTTGTCGTACCCTCACCTCGACCCTAAACCGTCCCGTTCCCCTAACCCTAACCCTAGCCCGAACCCTAACCCTAACCCGTCCCCGAAGCCTGACCCTCACCCGTACCCTAATCCTATCACGTACACTAAAACTAACCCAGGCCCACACACCTACGCTCCCCCTAAAGCGTTGTCGTACCCTCACCTGGACCCTAACCCGTTCGCGTCCCCTAACCCTAACCCTAGCCCGAACCCTAACACTTACCCTTCCCCGAAGCCTGACCCTCACCCGTCCCCTAATCCTAACCCGTACGCAAACACTAACCCATGCCCTCACACATACGCTCCCCCTAAAGCATTGTCGTACCTTCACCTGGACCCTAAACCGTCCCCGACCCCTAAGCCTAACCCTAGACCGAACCCTAACCCTAAACCTTCCCCGAAACCTGACCCTCACCCGTCCCCTAATCCTAACCCGTACGCTAACGCTAACCCGCGCCCTCACACGTACGCTCCCCCTAAAGCGTTGTCGTACCCTCACCTGGACCCTAAACCGTCCCCGTCCCCTAACCCTAACCCTACCCCGAACCCTAACCCTAACCCTACCCCGAAGCCTGACCCTCACCCATCCCTTAATCCTAACCTGTACGCTAACACTGACATGCGCCCTCACAAGTAGGCTACCCCTAAAGCGTTGTCATACCCTAACCTGGACCCTCAACCGTCCCAGTCCCCGTCCCCTAACCCTAGCCCAAACCCTAACCCTAACCCTTCCCCGAAGCCTGACCCTCACTCGTCCCCTAATCCTAACCCGTACGCTCACACTAACCTGCACCCTCACACGTACGCTCCCCCTAAATCGTTGTCGTACCCTCACCTGGACCCTAAACCGTCCCGGGCCCCTAACCCTAATCCTACCCCGAACCCTAACCCTAACACTTCCCCGAATCCTGACTCTCACCCGTACCATAATCCTATCACGTACACTAACACTAACCCACGCCCTCACACGTACGCTCCCCCTAAAGCGTTCTCGTACCCTCACGTGGACCCTAAACCGTCCCCGTCCCCTAACCCTAACCCTAGCCCGAACCCTAACCCTAACAATTCCCCGAAGCCTGAACCTCACCCATTCCCTAATTCTAACCCGTACGCTAACGCTAACCCGCGCCCTCACATGTACGCTCCCCCTAAAGCGTTCTCGTACCCTCACCTGGACCCTCAACCGTCCCCGTCCCTGTCCCCTAACCCTAGCCCGAACCCTAAACCTAACACTTCCCTGAAGCCTGACCCTCACCTGTCCCCTAATCCTAACCCGTACGCTAACACTAACCCGCGCCGTCACAAGTACGCTCCCCCTAAAGCGTTGTCATACCCTAACCTGGACTCTCAACCGTCCCCGTCCCCTAAGCCTATCCCTAGCCCGAACCCTAACCCTAACCCTTCCACGAAGCCTGACCCTCACCCGTCCCCTAATCCTAACTCGTACGCTAAGACTCACCCGCGCCCTCACACGTACACTCCCCCTAAAGCGTTGTCGTACCCTCACCTGGACCCTAAACCGTCCCCGTCCCCTAACCCTAACCCTAGACTGAACCCTAACCCTAACCCTTCCCCGAATCCTTCCCCTCACCCGTCCCCTAATCCTAACCCGTACGCTCACACTAACCCGTGTCCTCACACGTACGCTCCCCCTAAACCATTGTCGTACCCTGACGTGGACCCTAAACCGTCCCCGTCCCCTAAACTTAAACCTAGCCTGAACCCTATCCCTAACCCTTTCCCGAAGCCTTCCCCTCACCCGTCCCCTAATCCTAGCCCGTACGCTCACACTAACCCGCGCCCTCTCACGTACGCTCCCCCGAAACCGTTGTCGTACCCTCACCTGGACCCTAAACCGTCCCCGTCCCCTAACCCTAACCCTAGCCCGAACCCTAACCCTAACACTTCCCCGAAGCCTTCCCCTCACCCGTCCCATAATCGTAAGCCGTACGCTCAAACTAACCCACACCCTCACACGTACGCTGCCCCTAAAGCGTTGTCGTACCCTCACCTGGACCCTCAACCATCCCCTTCTCCTAACCCTATCCCTAGACTGAAACCTAAGCCTGACCCTTCCCCGAAGCCTGACCCAACACGTCCCCTAATCCTAACCCGTACGCTAACGCTAATCCGCTCCCTCACACGTATGCTAAACCTAAAGCGTTGTCATACCCTCACCTGGACCCTAAACCGTCACCATCCCCTAAACCTAACCCTAGCCCGAACCCTAACCCTAACGATTCCCCGAAGCCTGACACTCACCTGTCCCCTAATCCTAATCCGTACGCTAACACTAACACGCGCCCTCACACGTACGCTCCATCTAAAGCGTTGTCGTACCCTCACCTGGACCCTAAACCGTCCCCGTCCCCTAACCCTAACCCTAGGCCGAACCCTAACCTTAACCCTTCCCCGAATCCTGACCCTCACCCGTCCCCTAATCCTAACCCGTACGCTAACACTAACCCGCGCTCTCACACGTACGCTCCCCCTAAAGCGTTCTCGTAACCTCACATGAACCCTAAACCGTCC
Source organism: Leucopleurus acutus (assembly GCF_964270905.1). Taxonomy (NCBI): domain Eukaryota; kingdom Metazoa; phylum Chordata; class Mammalia; order Artiodactyla; family Delphinidae; genus Leucopleurus; species Leucopleurus acutus. The sequence goes on along the minus strand of NW_028139093.1, from coordinate 253,670 downwards.
CGGTCCCCTAACCTTAACCCTAGCCTGATCCCTAACCCTAACCCTTCCCCGAAGCCTGACCCTCACCCGTCCCCTAATCCTCACAAGTACGCTAACACTGACCCGCGCTCTCACAACTATGCTACCCCTAAAGCGTTGTCATACCCTCACCTGGACCCTCAACCGTCCCCGTCCCCTAACCCTAACCCTAAGCCGAACCCTAACCCTAACCCTTCCACGAAGCCTGACCCTCACCCGTCCCCTAATCCTAACCCGTACGCTAACACTCACCCACGCCCTCACACGTACGCTCCCCCTAAAGCGTTGTCGTACCCTCACCTGGACCCTAAACCGTCCCCGTCCCCTAACCCTAACCCTAGACTGAACCCTAACCCTAAACCTTCCCTGAATCCTGACCCTCACCCGTCCCCTAATCCTAACCCGTACGCTCACACTAACCCGCGCCCTCACACGTACGTTTCCCCTAAAGCGTTGTCGTACCCTCACCTGGACCCTAACCCGTTTGCGTCCCCAACCCTAACCCTAGCCCGAACCCTAACCCTTACCCTTCCCCGAAGCCTGACCCTCACCCGTCCCCTAATCCTAACGCGTACGCAAACGCTAACCCATGCCCTCACACATACGCTCCCCCTAAAGCGTTTTCATACCTTCACCTGGACCCTAAACCGTCCCCGACCCCTAAGCCTAACCCTAGACCGAACCCTAACCCTAAACCTTCCCCGAAACCTGATCCTCACCCGTCCCCTAATCCTAACCCGTACGCTAACGCTAACCCGCGCCCTCACACGTACGCTCCCCCTAAAGCGTTGTCGTACCCTCACCTGGACCCTAAACCGTCCCCGTCCCCTAACCCTAACCCTACCCCGAACCCTAACCCTAACCCTTCCCAGAAACCTGACCCTCACCCGTCCCCTAATCCTAACCCGTACGCTAACACTAACCCGCACCCTCACACGTACGCTCCCCCTAAAGCGTGGTTGTACCCTCACCTGTACCCTAAACCGTCCCCGTCCCCTAAACCTAAACCTAGCCCGAACCCTAACCCTAACCCTACCCCGAAGCCTGACCCTCACCCGTCCACTAATCCTAACACGTACACTCACGCTAACCCCCGCGCTCACACGTACGCTTCCCCGAAAACGTTGTCATACATTCACCTGGACCCTAAACCGTCCCTGTCCCCTAACCCTAACCCTAGCCCAAACCCTAACCCTAACTATTCCCCGAAGCCTGACCCCTACCCGTCCCCTAATCCTAACCCGTACGCTAAAGCTAACTTACGCCCTCACACGTACGCTCCCCCTAAAGCGTTGTCGTACCCTCACCTGGACACTAAACAGTCCCCGTCCCCTAACTCTAACCCTAGCCCGAACCCTAACCCTAACGATTCCCCGAAGCCTGACACTCACCCGTCACCAAATCCTAATCCGTATGCTAACACTAACACGCGCCCTCACACGTACGCTCCATCTAAAGCGTTGTCGTACCCTCACCTCGACCCTAAACCGTCCCGTTCCCCTAACCCTAACCCTAGCCCGAACCCTAACCCTAACCCTTCCCCGAAGCCTGACCCTCACCCGTACCCTAATCCTATCACGTACACTAAAACTAACCCAGGCCCTCACACCTACGCTCCCCCTAAAGCGTTGTCGTACCCTCACCTGGACCCTAACCCGTTCGCGTCCCCTAACCCTAACCCTAGCCCGAACCCTAACACTTACCCTTCCCCGAAGCCTGACCCTCACCCGTCCCCTAATCCTAACCCGTACGCAAACGCTAACCCATGCCCTCACACATACGCTCCCCCTAAAGCGTTGTCGTACCTTCACCTGGACCCTAAACTGTCCCCGACCCCTAAGCCTAACCCTAGACCGAACCCTAACCCTAAACCTTCCCCGAAACCTGACCCTCACCCGTCCCCTAATCCTAACCCGTACGCTAACGCTAACCCGCGCGCTCACACATACGCTCCCCCTAAAGCGTTGTCGTACCCTCACCTGGACCCTAAACCGTCCCCGTCCCCTAACCCTAACCCTACCCCGCACCCTAACCCTAACCCTACCCCGAAGCCTGACCCTCACCCGTCCCCTAATCCTAACCTGTACGCTAACACTGACATGCGCCCTCACACGTACGCTCCCCCTAAATCGTTGTCGTACCTTCACCTGGACCCTAAACCGTCCCGGGCCCCTAACCCTAATCCTACCCCGAACCCTAACCCTAACACTTCCCCGAATCCTGACTCTCACCCGTACCATAATCCTATCACGTACACTAACACTAACCCACGCCCTCACACGTACGCTCCCCCTAAAGCGTTCTCGTACCCTCACGTGGACCCTAAACCGTCCCCGTCCCCTAACCCTAACCCTAGCCCGAACCCTAACCCTAACAATTCCCCGAAGCCTGAACCTCACCCATGCCCTAATTCTAACCCGTACGCTAACGCTAACCCGCGCCCTCACATGTACGCTCCCCCTAAAGCGTTCTCGTACCCTCACCTGGACCCTAAACCGTCCCCGTCCCCTAACCCTAACCCTAGCCCGAACCCTAACACTAACCCTTCCCCGAAGCCTGACCCTCACCCGTCCCCTAATCCTAACCCGCACGCGAACGCTAACCCACGCCCTCACACGTACGCTCCCCCTAAAGCATTGTCGTACCCTCACCTGGACCCTAAGCCGTCCCTGTCCCCTGACCCTAAACCTCGCCCGATCCCTAACACTAACCCTTCCCCGAAGTCTGATCCTCACCCGTCCCCTAATCCTAACAAGTACGCTAACAATGACCCGCACTCTCACAACTACACTCCCCCTAAAGCGTTGTCATACCCTCAACTGGACCCTCAACCGTCCCCGTCCCTGTCCCCTAACCCTAGCCCGAACCCTAAACCTAACACTTCCCTGAAGCCTGACCCTCACCTGTCCCCTAATCCTAACCCGTACGCTAACACTAACCCGCGCCGTCACAAGTACGCTCCCCCTAAAGCGTTGTCATACCCTCACCTGGACTCTCAACCGTCCCCGTCCCCTAAGCCTATCCCTAGCCCGAACCCTAACCCTAACCCTTCCACGAAGCCTGACCCTCACCCGTCCCCTAATCCTAACTCGTACGCTAAGACTCACCCGCGCCCTCACACGTACGCTCCCCCTAAAGTGTTGTCGTACCCTCACCTGGACCCTAAACCGTCCCCGTCCCCTAACCCTAACCCTAGACTGAACCCTAACCCTAAACCTTTCCTGAAGCCTGACCCTCACCCGTCCCCTAATCTTAACCCGTACGCTCACACTAACCCGCACGCTCACACGTACGCTCCCCCTCAAGCGTTGTCGTACCCTCACCTGGACCCTAAACCGTCCCCGTCCCCAACCCTAACCCTAGCCCGAACCCTAACCCTAACCCTTCCCGAAGCCTTCCCCTCACCCGTCCCCTAATCCTAAACCATACGCTCACACTAACCCGCGCCCTCACATGTACGCTCCCCCTAAACCGTTTTCGTACCCTCACCTGGACCCTAAACCGTCCCCGTCCCCTAACCCTAACCCTAGCCCCAACCCTAACCCTAACCCTTCCCCGAATCCTTCCCCTCACCCGTCCCCTAATCCTAACCCGTACGCTCACACTAACCCGTGTCCTCACACGTACGCTCCCCCTAAACCACTGTCGTACCCTGACGTGGACCCTAAACCGTCCCCGTCCCCTAAACTTAAACCTAGCCTGAACCCTATCCCTAACCCTTTCCCGAAGCCTTCCCCTCACCCGTCCCCTAATCCTAGCCCGTACGCTCACACTAACCCGCGCCCTCTCACGTACGCTCCCCCGAAACCGTTGTCGTACCCTCACCTGGACCCTAAACCGTCCCCGTCCCCTAACCCTAACCCTAGCCCGAACCCTAACCCTAACACTTCCCCGAATCCTTCCCCTCACCCGTCCCATAATCGTAAGCCGTACGCTCAAACTAACCCACGCCCTCACACGTACGCTGCCCCTAAAGCGTTGTCGTACCCTCACCTGGACCCTCAACCATCCCCTTCTCCTAACCCTAACCCTAGACCGAAACCTAAGCCTGACCCTTCCCCGAAGCCTGACCCAACACGTCCCCTAATCCTAACCCGTACGCTAACGCTAATCCGCTCCCTCACACGTATGCTAAACCTAAAGCATTGTCGTTCCCTCATCTGGACCCTAAACAGTCACCATCCCCTAATCCTAACCCTAGCCCGAACCCTAACCCTAACGATTCCCCGAAGCCTGACACTCACCTGTCCCCTAATCCTAATCCGTACGCTGACACTAACACGCGCCCTCACACGTACGCTCCATCTAAAGCGTTGTCGTACCCTCACCTGGACCCTAAACCGTCCCCGTCCCCTAACCCTAACCCTAGGCCGAACCCTAACCTTAACCCTTCCCCGAATCCTGACCCTCACCCGTCCCCTAATCCTAACCCGTACGCTAACACTAACCCGCGCTCTCACACGTACGCTCCCCCTAAAGCGTTCTCGTAACCTCACATGAACCCTAAACCGTCCCGGTCCCCTAACCTTAACCCTAGCCTGATCCCTAAACCTAACCCTTCCCCGAAGCCTGACCCTCACCCGTCCCCTAATCCTAACCTGTACGCTAACACTGACATGCGCCCTCACAAGTACGCTACCCCTAAAGCGTTGTCATACCCTAACCTGGACCCTCAACCGTCCCAGTCCCCGTCCCCTAACCCTAGCCCGAACACTAACCCTAACACTTCCCCGAATCCTGACCCTCACCCGTCCCCTAATCCTCACCCGTACGCTAACACTAACCCGCGCCCTCACACGTACACTCCCCCTAAAGCGTTGTCGTACCCTCACCTGGACCCTAAACCGTCCCCGTCCCCTAACCCTAACCTTAGCCCGAACCCTAACCCTAACCCTTCCCCGAAGCCTGACCCTCACCCGTACCCTAATCCTATCACGTACGCTAACACTAACCCACGCCCTCACACATACGCTCCCCCAAAAGCGTTGTCGTACCCTCTACTGGACCCTAAACCGTTCCCGTCCCCTAGCCCTAACCCTAGCCTGAACCCTAAACCTTAGCCTTCCGCGAAGCCTGACCCTCAACCGTCCCCTAATCCTAACCCGTACGCAAACGCTAACCCACGCCCTCACACGTACGCTCCACCTAAAGCGTTGTCGTACCCTCACCTGTACCCAAACCGTCCCCATCCCCTAACCTTAACCCTAGCCTCTCCCTAACCCTAACACTTCCCCGAAGCCTGACCCTCATCAGTCCCATAATCCTAACCCATACGCTGACACTAACACGCGCCCTCACACGTATGCTCCCCCTAAAGCTTTGTCGTACCCTCACGTGGACCCTAAACCGTCCTCGCCCCCTAACCCTAACCCTAGCCCAAACCCTAACCCTAAACCTTCCCCGAAGCCTGACCCTCACGCGTGCCCTAATCCTAACCCGTACGCTAACAATAACCCGCGCCCTCACACGTACACTCCCCCTAAAGTGTTGTCGTACACTCACCTGGACCCTAAATCGTCCCCATCCACTAACCCTAACCCTAGCCCGAACCCTAATGCTAAACCTTCCCCGAGCCTGACCCTCACCCGTCCCCTAATCCTAACCCATACGCTAACACTAACCCGCGCTCTCACTCATACGTTACCATAAAGCGTTGTCTTCCCCTCACCTGGACCCTAAACCGTCCCCGTCCCCTATCACTAACCCTAGCCCGAACCCTAAACCGAACACTTCCCTGAAGCCTGGCCCTCACCCGTCCCCTTATCCTTACTCGTACGCTAACACTAACCGGCGCCCTCACACATACCCTCCCCATAAAGCGTTGTCATACCCTCACCTGGACCCTAAACCGTCCCCGTCCCCTAACCCTAACCCTAGGCCGAACCATAACCCTAGCACTTCCTCGAAGCCTGACCCTCACCCGTCCCCTAATCCTAACCCGTACGCTAACGCTAACCCGCGCCCTCACATGTACGCTCCCCCTAAAGCGTTCTCGTACCCTCACGTGGACCCTAAACCGTCCCCGTCCCCTAACCCTAACCCTAGCCCGAACCCTAAGCCTAACAATTCCCCGAAGCCTGAACCTCACCCATGCCCTAATCCTAACCCGTACGCTAACGCTAACCCGCGCCCTCACATGTACACTCCCCCTAAAGCGTTCTCGTACCCTCACCTGGACCCTAAACCGTCCCCGTCCCCTAACCCTAACCCTAGCCCGAACCCTAACACTAACCCTTCCCCGAAGCCTGACCCTCACCCATCCCCTAATCCTAACCCGCACGCGAACGCTAACCCACGCCCTCACATGTACGCTCCCCCTAAAGCGTTGCGTACCCTCACCTGAACCCTAAACCGTCCCTGTCCCCTGACCCTAAACCTCGCCCGATCCCTAACACTAACCCTTCCCCGAAGCCTGATCCTCACCCGTCCCCTAATCCTAACAAGTACGCTAACAATGACCCGCACTCTCACAACTACACTCCCCCTAAAGCGTTGTCATACCCTCACCTGGACCCTCAACCGTCCCCGTCCCTGTCCCCTAAACCTAGCCCGAACCCTAAACCTAACACTTCCCTGAAGCCTGACCCTCACCTGTCCCCTAATCCTAACCCGTACGCTAACACTAACCCGCGCCGTCACAAGTACGCTCCCCCTAAAGCGTTGTCATACCCTCACCTGGACTCTCAACCGTCCCCGTCCCCTAAGCCTATCCCTAGCCCGAACCCTAACCCTAACCCTTCCACGAAGCCTGACCCTCACCCGTCCCCTAATCCTAACTCGTACGCTAAGACTCACCCGCGCCCTCACACGTACGCTCCCCCTAAAGCGTTGTCGTACCCTCACCTGGACCCTAAACCGTCCCCGTCCCCTAACCCTAACCTTAGCCCGAACCCTAACCCTAACCCTTCCCCGAAGCCTGACCCTCACCCGTACCCTAATCCTATCACGTACGCTAACACTAACCCACGCCCTCACACATACGCTCCCCCAAAAGCGTTGTCGTACCGTCTACTGGACCCTAAACCGTTCCCGTCCCCTAGCCCTAACCCTAGCCTGAACCCTAAACCTTAGCCTTCCGCGAAGCCTGACCCTCAACCGTCCCCTAATCCTAACCCGTACGCAAACGCTAACCCACGCCCTCACACGTACGCTCCACCTAAAGCGTTGTCGTACCCTCACCTGTACCCAAACCGTCCCCATCCCCTAACCTTAACCCTAGCCTCTCCCTAACCCTAACACTTCCCCGAAGCCTGACCCTCATCAGTCCCATAATCCTAACCCGTACGCTGACACTAACACGCGCCCTCACACGTATGCTCCCCCTAAAGCTTTGTCGTACCCTCACGTGGACCCTAAACCGTCCTCGCCCCCTAACCCTAACCCTAGCCCAAACCCTAACCCTAAACCTTCCCCGAAGCCTGACCCTCACGCGTGCCCTAATCCTAACCCGTACGCTAACAATAACCCGCGCCCTCACACGTACACTCCCCCTAAAGTGTTGTCGTACACTCACCTGGACCCTAAATCGTCCCCATCCACTAACCCTAACCCTAGCCCGAACCCTAATGCTAAACCTTCCCCGAGCCTGACCCTCACCCATCCCCTAATCCTAACCCATACGCTAACACTAACCCGCGCTCTCACTCATACGTTACCATAAAGCGTTGTCGTCCCCTCACCTGGACCCTAAACCGTGCCCGTCCCCTATCACTAACCCTAGCCCGAACCCTAAACCGAACACTTCCCTGAAGCCTGGCCCTCACCCGTCCCCTTATCCTTACTCGTACGCTAACACTAACCGGCGCCCTCACACATACCCTCCCCATAAAGCGTTGTCATACCCTCACCTGGACCCTAAACCGTCCCCGTCCCCTAACCCTAACCCTAGGCCGAACCATAACCCTAGCACTTCCTCGAAGCCTGACCCTCACCCGTCCCCTAATCCTAACCCGTACGCTAACGCTAACCCGCGCCCTCACATGTACGCTCCCCCTAAAGCGTTCTCGTACCCTCACGTGGACCCTAAACCGTCCCCGTCCCCTAACCCTAACCCTAGCCCGAACCCTAAGCCTAACAATTCCCCGAAGCCTGAACCTCACCCATGCCCTAATCCTAACCCGTACGCTAACGCTAACCCGCGCCCTCACATGTACACTCCCCCTAAAGCGTTCTCGTACCCTCACCTGGACCCTAAACCGTCCCCGTCCCCTAACCCTAACCCTAGCCCGAACCCTAACACTAACCCTTCCCCGAAGCCTGACCCTCACCCGTCCCCTAATCCTAACCCGCACGCGAACGCTAACCCACGCCCTCACACGTACGCTCCCCCTTAAGCGTTGTCGTACCCTCACCTGAACCCTAAACCGTCCCTGTCCCCTGACCCTAAACCTCGCCCGATCCCTAACACTAACCCTTCCCCGAAGCCTGATCCTCACCCGTCCCCTAATCCTAACAAGTACGCTAACAATGACCCGCACTCTCACAACTACACTCCCCCTAAAGCGTTGTCATACCCTCACCTGGACCCTCAACCGTCCCCGTCCCTGTCCCCTAACCCTAGCCCGAACCCTAAACCTAACACTTCCCTGAAGCCTGACCCTCACCTGTCCCCTAATCCTAACCCGTACGCTAACACTAACCCGCGCCGTCACAAGTACGCTCCCCCTAAAGCGTTGTCATACCCTCACCTGGACTCTCAACCGTCCCCGTCCCCTAAGCCTATCCCTAGCCCGAACCCTAACCCTAACCCTTCCACGAAGCCTGACCCTCACCCGTCCCCTAATCCTAACTCGTACGCTAAGACTCACCCGCGCCCTCACACGTACGCTCCCCCTAAAGCGTTGTCATACCCTCACCTGGACCCTAAACCGTCCCCGTCCCCTAACCCTAACCCTAGACTGAACCCTAACCCTAAACCTTTCCTGAAGCCTGACCCTCACACGTCCCCTAATCTTAACCCGTACGCTCACACTAACCCGCACGCTCACACGTACGCTCCCCCTCAAGCGTTGTCGTACCCTCACCTGGACCCTAAACCGTCCCCGTCCCATAACCCTAACCCTAGCCCGAACCCTAACCCTAACCCTTCCTGAAGCCTTCCCCTCACCCGTCCCCTAATCCTAAACCATACGCTCACACTAACCCGCGTCCTCACACGTACGCTCCCCCTAAACCGTTTTCGTACCCTCACCTGGACCCTAAACCGTCCCCGTCCCCTAACCCTAACCCTAGCCCCAACCCTAACCCTAACCCTTCCCCGAATCCTTCCCCTCACCCGTCCCCTAATCCTAACCCGTACGCTCACACTAACCCGTGTCCTCACACGTACGCTCCCCCTAAACCGTTGTCGTACCCTGACGTGGACCCTACACCGTCCCCGTCCCTTAACTTAAACCTAGCCTGAACCCTAACCCTAACACTTCCCCGAAGACTTCCCCTCACCCATCCCATAATCGTAAGCCGTACGCTCAAACTAACCCACGCCCTCACACGTACGCTGCCCCTAAAGCGTTGTCGTACCCTCACCTGGACCCTCAACCATCCCCTTCTCCTAACCCTAACCCTAGACCGAAACCTAAGCCTGACCCTTCCCCGAAGCCTGACCCAACACGTCCCCTAATCCTAACCCGTACGCTAACGCTAATCCGCTCCCTCACACGTATGCTAAACCTAAAGAGTTGTCGTACCCTCACCTGGACCCTAAACCGTCACCATCCCCTAAACCTAACCCTAGCCCGAACCCTAACCCTAACGATTCCCCGAAGCCTGACACTCACCTGTCCCCTAATCCTAATCCGTACGCTAACACTAACACGCGCCCTCACACGTACGCTCCATCTAAAGCGTTGTCGTACCCTCACCTGGACCCTAAACCGTCCCCGTCCCCTAACCCTAACCCTAGGCCGAACCCTAACCTTAACCCTTCCCCGAATCCTGACCCTCACCCGTCCCCTAATCCTAACCCGTACGCTAACACTAACCCGCGCTCTCACACGTACGCTCCCCCTAAAGCGTTCTCGTAACCTCACATGAACCCTAAACCGTCCCGGTCCCCTAACCTTAACCCTAGCCTGATCCCTAACCCTAACCCTTCCCCGAAGCCTGACCCTCACCCGTCCCCTAATCCTAACCTGTACGCTAACACTGACATGCGCCCTCACAAGTACGCTACCTCTAAAGCGTTGCCATACCCTAACCTGGACCCTCAACCGTCCCAGTCCCCGTCCCCTAACCCTAGCCCGAACCCTAACCCTAACAGTTCCCCGAATCCTGACCCTCACCCGTCCCCTAATCCTAACCCGTACGCTAACACTAACCCGCGCCCTCACACGTACGCTCCCCCTAAAGCGTTGTCGTACCCTCACCTGGACCCTAAACCGTCCCCGTCCCCTAACCCTAACCTTAGCCCGAACCCTAACCCTAACCCTTCCCCGAAGCCTGACCCTCACCCGTACCCTAATCCTATCACGTACGCTAACACTAACCCACGCCCTCACACGTACGCTCCCCCTAAAGCGTTGTCGTACCCTCAACTGGACCCTAAACCGTTCCCGTCCCCTAGCCCTAACCCTAGCTCGAACCCTAAATCTTAAACTTCCGCGAAGCCTGACCCTCACCGTCCCCTAATCCTAACCCGTACGCAAACGCTAACCCACACCCTCACACGTACGCTCCCCCTAAAGCGTTGTCGTACCCTCAACTGTACCCTAAACCGTCCCCATCCCCTAAACCTAACCCTAGCCTGTCCCTAACCCTAACACTTCCCCGAAGCCTGACCCTCACCAGTCCCCTAATCCTAACCCGTACGCTGACACTAACATGCGCCCTCACACGTATGCTCCCCCTAAAGCTTTGTCGTACCCTCACGTGGACCCTAAACCGTCCCCGTCCCCTAACCCTAACCCTAGCCCAAACCCTAACCCTAACCCTTCCCCGAAGCCTGACCCTCACCCGTCCCCTAATCCTAACCTGTACGCTAACGCTAACCCGTGCCCTCACACGTACGCTCCCCCTAAAGCGATGTCGTACACTCATCTGGACCCTAAACCGTCCCGGTCCCCTAAACCTAAACCTAGCCCGATCCCTAACCCTAACCCTTCCCCGAAGCCTGACCCTCACCCGTCCCCTAATCCTCACAAGTACGCTAACACTGACCCGCGCTCTCACAACTACGCTACCCCTAAAGCGTTGTCATACCCTCACCTGGACCATCAACCGTCCCCGTCCCCTAACCCTAACCCTAAGCCGAACCCTAACCCTAACCCTTCCACGAAGCCTGACCCTCACCCGTCCCCTAATCCTAACCCGTACGCTAACACTCACCCACGCCCTCACACGTACGCTCCCCCTAAAGCGTTGTCGTACCCTCACCTGGACCCTAAACCGTCCCCGTCCCCTAACCCTAACCCTAGACTGAACCCTAACCCTAAACCTTCCCTGAATCCTGACCCTCACCCGTCCCCTAATCCTAACCCGTACGCTCACACTAACCCGCGCCCTCACACGTACATTTCCCCTAAAGCGTTGTCGTACCCTCACCTGAACCCTAAACCGTCCCCGTCCCCTAACCCAACCCTAGCCCGAACCCTAACACTAACCCTTCCCCAAAGCCTGACCCTCACCCGTACCCTAATCCTATCACGTACGCTAACACTAACCCAGGCCCTCACACCTACGCTCCCCCTAAAGCGTTGTCGTACCCTCACCTGGACCCTAACCCGTTCGCGTCCCCAACCCTAACCCTAGCCCGAACCCTAACCCTTACCCTTCCCCGAAGCCTGACCCTCACCTGTCCCCTAATCCTAACGCGTACGCAAACGCTAACCCATGCCCTCACACATACGCTCCCCCTAAAGCGTTTTCATACCTTCACCTGGACCCTAAACCGTCCCCGACCCCTAAGCCTAACCCTAGACCGAACCCTAACCCTAAACCTTCCCCGAAACCTGATCCTCACCCGTCCCCTAATCCTAACCCGTACGCTAACGCTAACCCGCGCCCTCACACGTACGCTCCCCCTAAAGCGTTGTCGTACCCTCACCTGGACCCTAAACCGTCCCCGTCCCCTAACCCTAACCCTACCCCGAACCCTAACCCTAACCCTTCCCAGAAACCTGACCCTCACCCGTCCCCTAATCCTAACCCGTACGCTAACACTAACCTGCGCCCTCACACGTACGCTCCCCCTAAAGCGTGGTTGTACCCTCACCTGGACCCTAAACCGTCCCCGTCCCCTAAACCTAAACCTAGCCCGAACCCTAACCCTAACCCTACCCCGAAGCCTGACCCTCACCCGTCCACTAATCCTAACACGTACACTCACGCTAACCCACGCCCTCACACGTACGCTCCCCCGAAAACGTTGTCATACATTCACCTGGACCCTAAACCGTCCCTGTCCCCTAACCCTAACCCTAGCCCAAACCCTAACCCTAACTATTCCCCGAAGCCTGACCCCTACTCGTCCCCTAATCCTAACCCGTACGCTAAAGCTAACTTACGCCCTCACACGTACGCTCCCCCTAAAGCGTTGTCGTACCCTCACCTGGACACTAAACAGTCCCCGTCCCCTAACTCTAACCCTAGCCCGAACCCTAACCCTAACGATTCCCCGAAGCCTGACACTCACCCGTCACCAAATCCTAATCCGTATGCTAACACTAACACGCGCCCTCACACGTACGCTCCATCTAAAGCGTTGTCGTACCCTCACCTCGACCCTAAACCGTCCCGTTCCCCTAACCCTAACCCTAGCCCGAACCCTAACCCTAACCCGTCCCCGAAGCCTGACCCTCACCCGTACCCTAATCCTATCACGTACACTAAAACTAACCCAGGCCCTCACACCTACGCTCCCCCTAAAGCGTTGTCGTACCCTCACCTGGACCCTAACCCGTTCGCGTCCCCTAACCCTAACCCTAGCCCGAACCCTAACACTTACCCTTCCCCGAAGCCTGACCCTCACCCGTCCCCTAATCCTAACCCGTACGCAAACACTAACCCATGCCCTCACACATACGCTCCCCCTAAAGCGTTGTCGTACCTTCACCTGGACCCTAAACCGTCCCCGACCCCTAAGCCTAACCCTAGACCGAACCCTAACCCTAAACCTTCCCCGAAACCTGACCCTCACCCGTCCCCTAATCCTAACCCGTACGCTAACGCTAACCCGCGCCCTCACACGTACGCTCCCCCTAAAGCGTTGTCGTACCCTCACCTGGACCCTAAACCGTCCCCGTCCCCTAACCCTAACCCTACCCCGAACCCTAACCCTAACCCTACCCCGAAGCCTGACCCTCACCCATCCCTTAATCCTAACCTGTACGCTAACACTGACATGCGCCCTCACAAGTAGGCTACCCCTAAAGCGTTGTCATACCCTAACCTGGACCCTCAACCGTCCCAGTCCCCGTCCCCTAACCCTAGCCCAAACCCTAACCCTAACCCTTCCCCGAAGCCTGACCCTCACTCGTCCCCTAATCCTAACCCGTACGCTCACACTAACCTGCACCCTCACACGTACGCTCCCCCTAAATCGTTGTCGTACCCTCACCTGGACCCTAAACCGTCCCGGGCCCCTAACCCTAATCCTACCCCGAACCCTAACCCTAACACTTCCCCGAATCCTGACTCTCACCCGTACCATAATCCTATCACGTACACTAACACTAACCCACGCCCTCACACGTACGCTCCCCCTAAAGCGTTCTCGTAACCTCACATGAACCCTAAACCGTCCCGGTCCCCTAACCTTAACCCTAGCCTGATCCCTGACCCTAACCCTTCCCCGAAGCCTGACCCTCACCCGTCCCCTAATCCTAACCTGTACGCTAACACTGACATGCGCCCTCACAAGTACGCTACCTCTAAAGCGTTGCCATACCCTAACCTGGACCCTCAACCGTCCCAGTCCCCGTCCCCTAACCCTAGCCCGAACCCTAACCCTAACAGTTCCCCGAATCCTGACCCTCACCCGTCCCCTAATCCTAACCCGTACGCTAACACTAACCCGCGCCCTCACACGTACGCTCCCCCTAAAGCGTTGTCGTACCCTCACCTGGACCCTAAACCGTCCCCGTCCCCTAACCCTAACCTTAGCCCGAACCCTAACCCTAACCCTTCCCCGAAGCCTGACCCTCACCCGTACCCTAATCCTATCACGTACGCTAACACTAACCCACGCCCTCACACGTACGCTCCCCCTAAACCGTTGTCGTACCCTGACGTGGACCCTACACCGTCCCCGTCCCTTAACTTAAACCTAGCCTGAACCCTAACCCTAACACTTCCCCGAAGACTTCCCCTCACCCATCCCATAATCGTAAGCCGTACGCTCAAACTAACCCACGCCCTCACACGTACGCTGCCCCTAAAGCGTTGTCGTACCCTCACCTGGACCCTCAACCATCCCCTTCTCCTAACCCTAACCCTAGACCGAAACCTAAGCCTGACCCTTCCCCGAAGCCTGACCCAACACGTCCCCTAATCCTAACCCGTACGCTAACGCTAATCCGCTCCCTCACACGTATGCTAAACCTAAAGAGTTGTCGTACCCTCACCTGGACCCTAAACCGTCACCATCCCCTAAACCTAACCCTAGCCCGAACCCTAACCCTAACGATTCCCCGAAGCCTGACACTCACCTGTCCCCTAATCCTAATCCGTACGCTAACACTAACACGCGCCCTCACACGTACGCTCCATCTAAAGCGTTGTCGTACCCTCACCTGGACCCTAAACCGTCCCCGTCCCCTAACCCTAACCCTAGGCCGAACCCTAACCTTAACCCTTCCCCGAATCCTGACCCTCACCCGTCCCCTAATCCTAACCCGTACGCTAACACTAACCCGCGCTCTCACACGTACGCTCCCCCTAAAGCGTTCTCGTAACCTCACATGAACCCTAAACCGTCCCGGTCCCCTAACCTTAACCCTAGCCTGATCCCTAACCCTAACCCTTCCCCGAAGCCTGACCCTCACCCGTCCCCTAATCCTAACCTGTACGCTAACACTGACATGCGCCCTCACAAGTACGCTACCTCTAAAGCGTTGCCATACCCTAACCTGGACCCTCAACCGTCCCAGTCCCCGTCCCCTAACCCTAGCCCGAACCCTAACCCTAACAGTTCCCCGAATCCTGACCCTCACCCGTCCCCTAATCCTAACCCGTACGCTAACACTAACCCGCGCCCTCACACGTACGCTCCCCCTAAAGCGTTGTCGTACCCTCACCTGGACCCTAAACCGTCCCCGTCCCCTAACCCTAACCTTAGCCCGAACCCTAACCCTAACCCTTCCCCGAAGCCTGACCCTCACCCGTACCCTAATCCTATCACGTACGCTAACACTAACCCACGCCCTCACACGTACGCTCCCCCTAAAGCGTTGTCGTACCCTCAACTGGACCCTAAACCGTTCCCGTCCCCTAGCCCTAACCCTAGCTCGAACCCTAAATCTTAAACTTCCGCGAAGCCTGACCCTCACCGTCCCCTAATCCTAACCCGTACGCAAACGCTAACCCACACCCTCACACGTACGCTCCCCCTAAAGCGTTGTCGTACCCTCAACTGTACCCTAAACCGTCCCCATCCCCTAAACCTAACCCTAGCCTGTCCCTAACCCTAACACTTCCCCGAAGCCTGACCCTCACCAGTCCCCTAATCCTAACCCGTACGCTGACACTAACATGCGCCCTCACACGTATGCTCCCCCTAAAGCTTTGTCGTACCCTCACGTGGACCCTAAACCGTCCCCGTCCCCTAACCCTAACCCTAGCCCAAACCCTAACCCTAACCCTTCCCCGAAGCCTGACCCTCACCCGTCCCCTAATCCTAACCTGTACGCTAACGCTAACCCGTGCCCTCACACGTACGCTCCCCCTAAAGCGATGTCGTACACTCATCTGGACCCTAAACCGTCCCGGTCCCCTAAACCTAAACCTAGCCCGATCCCTAACCCTAACCCTTCCCCGAAGCCTGACCCTCACCCGTCCCCTAATCCTCACAAGTACGCTAACACTGACCCGCGCTCTCACAACTACGCTACCCCTAAAGCGTTGTCATACCCTCACCTGGACCATCAACCGTCCCCGTCCCCTAACCCTAACCCTAAGCCGAACCCTAACCCTAACCCTTCCACGAAGCCTGACCCTCACCCGTCCCCTAATCCTAACCCGTACGCTAACACTCACCCACGCCCTCACACGTACGCTCCCCCTAAAGCGTTGTCGTACCCTCACCTGGACCCTAAACCGTCCCCGTCCCCTAACCCTAACCCTAGACTGAACCCTAACCCTAAACCTTCCCTGAATCCTGACCCTCACCCGTCCCCTAATCCTAACCCGTACGCTCACACTAACCCGCGCCCTCACACGTACATTTCCCCTAAAGCGTTGTCGTACCCTCACCTGAACCCTAAACCGTCCCCGTCCCCTAACCCAACCCTAGCCCGAACCCTAACACTAACCCTTCCCCAAAGCCTGACCCTCACCCGTACCCTAATCCTATCACGTACGCTAACACTAACCCAGGCCCTCACACCTACGCTCCCCCTAAAGCGTTGTCGTACCCTCACCTGGACCCTAACCCGTTCGCGTCCCCAACCCTAACCCTAGCCCGAACCCTAACCCTTACCCTTCCCCGAAGCCTGACCCTCACCTGTCCCCTAATCCTAACGCGTACGCAAACGCTAACCCATGCCCTCACACATACGCTCCCCCTAAAGCGTTTTCATACCTTCACCTGGACCCTAAACCGTCCCCGACCCCTAAGCCTAACCCTAGACCGAACCCTAACCCTAAACCTTCCCCGAAACCTGATCCTCACCCGTCCCCTAATCCTAACCCGTACGCTAACGCTAACCCGCGCCCTCACACGTACGCTCCCCCTAAAGCGTTGTCGTACCCTCACCTGGACCCTAAACCGTCCCCGTCCCCTAACCCTAACCCTACCCCGAACCCTAACCCTAACCCTTCCCAGAAACCTGACCCTCACCCGTCCCCTAATCCTAACCCGTACGCTAACACTAACCTGCGCCCTCACACGTACGCTCCCCCTAAAGCGTGGTTGTACCCTCACCTGGACCCTAAACCGTCCCCGTCCCCTAAACCTAAACCTAGCCCGAACCCTAACCCTAACCCTACCCCGAAGCCTGACCCTCACCCGTCCACTAATCCTAACACGTACACTCACGCTAACCCACGCCCTCACACGTACGCTCCCCCGAAAACGTTGTCATACATTCACCTGGACCCTAAACCGTCCCTGTCCCCTAACCCTAACCCTAGCCCAAACCCTAACCCTAACTATTCCCCGAAGCCTGACCCCTACTCGTCCCCTAATCCTAACCCGTACGCTAAAGCTAACTTACGCCCTCACACGTACGCTCCCCCTAAAGCGTTGTCGTACCCTCACCTGGACACTAAACAGTCCCCGTCCCCTAACTCTAACCCTAGCCCGAACCCTAACCCTAACGATTCCCCGAAGCCTGACACTCACCCGTCACCAAATCCTAATCCGTATGCTAACACTAACACGCGCCCTCACACGTACGCTCCATCTAAAGCGTTGTCGTACCCTCACCTCGACCCTAAACCGTCCCGTTCCCCTAACCCTAACCCTAGCCCGAACCCTAACCCTAACCCGTCCCCGAAGCCTGACCCTCACCCGTAACCTAATCCTATCACGTACACTAAAACTAACCCAGGCCCTCACACCTACGCTCCCCCTAAAGCGTTGTCGTACCCTCACCTGGACCCTAACCCGTTCGCGTCCCCTAACCCTAACCCTAGCCCGAACCCTAACACTTACCCTTCCCCGAAGCCTGACCCTCACCCGTCCCCTAATCCTAACCCGTACGCAAACACTAACCCATGCCCTCACACATACGCTCCCCCTAAAGCGTTGTCGTACCTTCACCTGGACCCTAAACCGTCCCCGACCCCTAAGCCTAACCCTAGACCGAACCCTAACCCTAAACCTTCCCCGAAACCTGACCCTCACCCGTCCCCTAATCCTAACCCGTACGCTAACGCTAACCCGCGCCCTCACACGTACGCTCCCCCTAAAGCGTTGTCGTACCCTCACCTGGACCCTAAACCGTCCCCGTCCCCTAACCCTAACCCTACCCCGAACCCTAACCCTAACCCTACCCCGAAGCCTGACCCTCACCCATCCCTTAATCCTAACCTGTACGCTAACACTGACATGCGCCCTCACAAGTAGGCTACCCCTAAAGCGTTGTCATACCCTAACCTGGACCCTCAACCGTCCCAGTCCCCGTCCCCTAACCCTAGCCCAAACCCTAACCCTAACCCTTCCCCGAAGCCTGACCCTCACTCGTCCCCTAATCCTAACCCGTACGCTCACACTAACCTGCACCCTCACACGTACGCTCCCCCTAAATCGTTGTCGTACCCTCACCTGGACCCTAAACCGTCCCGGGCCCCTAACCCTAATCCTACCCCGAACCCTAACCCTAACACTTCCCCGAATCCTGACTCTCACCCGTACCATAATCCTATCACGTACACTAACACTAACCCACGCCCTCACACGTACGCTCCCCCTAAAGCGTTCTCGTAACCTCACATGAACCCTAAACCGTCCCGGTCCCCTAACCTTAACCCTAGCCTGATCCCTGACCCTAACCCTTCCCCGAAGCCTGACCCTCACCCGTCCCCTAATCCTAACCTGTACGCTAACACTGACATGCGCCCTCACAAGTACGCTACCTCTAAAGCGTTGCCATACCCTAACCTGGACCCTCAACCGTCCCAGTCCCCGTCCCCTAACCCTAGCCCGAACCCTAACCCTAACAGTTCCCCGAATCCTGACCCTCACCCGTCCCCTAATCCTAACCCGTACGCTAACACTAACCCGCGCCCTCACACGTACGCTCCCCCTAAAGCGTTGTCGTACCCTCACCTGGACCCTAAACCGTCCCCGTCCCCTAACCCTAACCTTAGCCCGAACCCTAACCCTAACCCTTCCCCGAAGCCTGACCCTCACCCGTACCCTAATCCTATCACGTACGCTAACACTAACCCACGCCCTCACACGTACGCTCCCCCTAAAGCGTTGTCGTACCCTCAACTGGACCCTAACCGTTCCCGTCCCCTAGCCCTAACCCTAGCTCGAACCCTAAATCTTAAACTTCCGCGAAGCCTGACCCTCACCGTCCCCTAATCCTAACCCGTACGCAAACGCTAACCCACACCCTCACACGTACGCTCCCCCTAAAGCGTTGTCGTACCCTCAACTGTACCCTAAACCGTCCCCATCCCCTAAACCTAACCCTAGCCTGTCCCTAACCCTAACACTTCCCCGAAGCCTGACCCTCACCAGTCCCCTAATCCTAACCCGTACGCTGACACTAACACGCGCCCTCACACGTATGCTCCCCCTAAAGCTTTGTCGTACCCTCACGTGGACCCTAAACCGTCCCCGTCCCCTAACCCTAACCCTAGCCCAAACCCTAACCCTAACCCTTCCCCGAAGCCTGACCCTCACCCGTCCCCTAATCCTAACCTGTACGCTAACGCTAACCCGTGCCCTCACACGTACGCTCCCCCTAAAGCGATGTCGTACACTCATCTGGACCCTAAACCGTCCCGGTCCCCTAAACCTAAACCTAGCCCGATCCCTAACCCTAACCCTTCCCCGAAGCCTGACCCTCACCCGTCCCCTAATCCTCACAAGTACGCTAACACTGACCCGCGCTCTCACAACTACGCTACCCCTAAAGCGTTGTCATACCCTCACCTGGACCATCAACCGTCCCCGTCCCCTAACCCTAACCCTAAGCCGAACCCTAACCCTAACCCTTCCACGAAGCCTGACCCTCACCCGTCCCCTAATCCTAACCCGTACGCTAACACTCACCCACGCCCTCACACGTACGCTCCCCCTAAAGCGTTGTCGTACCCTCACCTGGACCCTAAACCGTCCCCGTCCCCTAACCCTAACCCTAGACTGAACCCTAACCCTAAACCTTCCCTGAATCCTGACCCTCACCCGTCCCCTAATCCTAACCCGTACGCTCACACTAACCCGCGCCCTCACACGTACATTTCCCCTAAAGCGTTGTCGTACCCTCACCTGAACCCTAAACCGTCCCCGTCCCCTAACCCAACCCTAGCCCGAACCCTAACACTAACCCTTCCCCAAAGCCTGACCCTCACCCGTACCCTAATCCTATCACGTACGCTAACACTAACCCAGGCCCTCACACCTACGCTCCCCCTAAAGCGTTGTCGTACCCTCACCTGGACCCTAACCCGTTCGCGTCCCCAACCCTAACCCTAGCCCGAACCCTAACCCTTACCCTTCCCCGAAGCCTGACCCTCACCTGTCCCCTAATCCTAACGCGTACGCAAACGCTAACCCATGCCCTCACACATACGCTCCCCCTAAAGCGTTTTCATACCTTCACCTGGACCCTAAACCGTCCCCGACCCCTAAGCCTAACCCTAGACCGAACCCTAACCCTAAACCTTCCCCGAAACCTGATCCTCACCCGTCCCCTAATCCTAACCCGTACGCTAACGCTAACCCGCGCCCTCACACGTACGCTCCCCCTAAAGCGTTGTCGTACCCTCACCTGGACCCTAAACCGTCCCCGTCCCCTAACCCTAACCCTACCCCGAACCCTAACCCTAACCCTTCCCAGAAACCTGACCCTCACCCGTCCCCTAATCCTAACCCGTACGCTAACACTAACCCGCGCCCTCACACGTACGCTCCCCCTAAAGCGTGGTTGTACCCTCACCTGGACCCTAAACCGTCCCCGTCCCCTAAACCTAAACCTAGCCCGAACCCTAACCCTAACCCTACCCCGAAGCCTGACCCTCACCCGTCCACTAATCCTAACACGTACACTCACGCTAACCCACGCCCTCACACGTACGCTCCCCCGAAAACGTTGTCATACATTCACCTGGACCCTAAACCGTCCCTGTCCCCTAACCCTAACCCTAGCCCAAACCCTAACCCTAACTATTCCCCGAAGCCTGACCCCTACTCGTCCCCTAATCCTAACCCGTACGCTAAAGCTAACTTACGCCCTCACACGTACGCTCCCCCTAAAGCGTTGTCGTACCCTCAGCTGGACACTAAACAGTCCCCGTCCCCTAACTCTAACCCTAGCCCGAACCCTAACCCTAACGATTCCCCGAAGCCTGACACTCACCCGTCACCAAATCCTAATCCGTATGCTAACACTAACACGCGCCCTCACACGTACGCTCCATCTAAAGCGTTGTCGCACCCTCACCTCGACCCTAAACCGTCCCGTTCCCCTAACCCTAACCCTAGCCCGAACCCTAACCCTAACCCGTCCCCGAAGCCTGACCCTCACCCGTACCCTAATCCTATCACGTACACTAAAACTAACCCAGGCCCTCACACCTACGCTCCCCCTAAAGCGTTGTCGTACCCTCACCTGGACCCTAACCCGTTCGCGTCCCCTAACCCTAACCCTAGCCCGAACCCTAACACTTACCCTTCCCCGAAGCCTGACCCTCACCCGTCCCCTAATCCTAACCCGTACGCAAACACTAACCCATGCCCTCACACATACGCTCCCCCTAAAGCGTTGTCGTACCTTCACCTGGACCCTAAACCGTCCCCGACCCCTAAGCCTAACCCTAGACCGAACCCTAACCCTAAACCTTCCCCGAAACCTGACCCTCACCCGTCCCCTAATCCTAACCCGTACGCTAACGCTAACCCGCGCCCTCACACGTACGCTCCCCCTAAAGCGTTGTCGTACCCTCACCTGGACCCTAAACCGTCCCCGTCCCCTAACCCTAACCCTACCCCGAACCCTAACCCTAACCCTACCCCGAAGCCTGACCCTCACCCATCCCTTAATCCTAACCTGTACGCTAACACTGACATGCGCCCTCACAAGTAGGCTACCCCTAAAGCGTTGTCATACCCTAACCTGGACCCTCAACCGTCCCAGTCCCCGTCCCCTAACCCTAGCCCAAACCCTAACCCTAACCCTTCCCCGAAGCCTGACCCTCACTCGTCCCCTAATCCTAACCCGTACGCTCACACTAACCTGCACCCTCACACGTACGCTCCCCCTAAATCGTTGTCGTACCCTCACCTGGACCCTAAACCGTCCCGGGCCCCTAACCCTAATCCTACCCCGAACCCTAACCCTAACACTTCCCCGAATCCTGACTCTCACCCGTACCATAATCCTATCACGTACACTAACACTAACCCACGCCCTCACACGTACGCTCCCCCTAAAGCGTTCTCGTACCCTCACGTGGACCCTAAACCGTCCCCGTCCCCTAACCCTAACCCTAGCCCGAACCCTAACCCTAACAATTCCCCGAAGCCTGAACCTCACCCATTCCCTAATTCTAACCCGTACGCTAACGCTAACCCGCGCCCTCACATGTACGCTCCCCCTAAAGCGTTCTCGTACCCTCACCTGGACCCTCAACCGTCCCCGTCCCTGTCCCCTAACCCTAGCCCGAACCCTAAACCTAACACTTCCCTGAAGCCTGACCCTCACCTGTCCCCTAATCCTAAACCGTACGCTAACACTAACCCGCGCCGTCACAAGTACGCTCCCCCTAAAGCGTTGTCATACCCTCACCTGGACTCTCAACCGTCCCCGTCCCCTAAGCCTATCCCTAGCCCGAACCCTAACCCTAACCCTTCCACGAAGCCTGACCCTCACCCGTCCCCTAATCCTAACTCGTACGCTAAGACTCACCCGCGCCCTCACACGTACACTCCCCCTAAAGCGTTGTCGTACCCTCACCTGGACCCTAAACCGTCCCCGTCCCCTAACCCTAACCCTAGACTGAACCCTAACCCTAACCCTTCCCCGAATCCTTCCCCTCACCCGTCCCCTAATCCTAACCCGTACGCTCACACTAACCCGTGTCCTCACACGTACGCTCACCCTAAACCATTGTCGTACCCTGACGTGGACCCTAAACCGTCCCCGTCCCCTAAACTTAAACCTAGCCTGAACCCTATCCCTAACCCTTTCCCGAAGCCTTCCCCTCACCCGTCCCCTAATCCTAGCCCGTACGCTCACACTAACCCGCGCCCTCTCACGTACGCTCCCCCGAAACCGTTGTCGTACCCTCACCTGGACCCTAAACCGTCCCCGTCCCCTAACCCTAACCCTAGCCCGAACCCTAACCCTAACACTTCCCCGAAGCCTTCCCCTCACCCGTCCCATAATCGTAAGCCGTACGCTCAAACTAACCCACGCCCTCACACGTACGCTGCCCCTAAAGCGTTGTCGTACCCTCACCTGGACCCTCAACCATCCCCTTCTCCTAACCCTAACCCTAGACTGAAACCTAAGCCTGACCCTTCCCCGAAGCCTGACCCAACACGTCCCCTAATCCTAACCCGTACGCTAACGCTAATCCGCTCCCTCACACGTATGCTAAACCTAAAGCGTTGTCATACCCTCACCTGGACCCTAAACCGTCACCATCCCCTAAACCTAACCCTAGCCCGAACCCTAACCCTAACGATTCCCCGAAGCCTGACACTCACCTGTCCCCTAATCCTAATCCGTACGCTAACACTAACACGCGCCCTCACACGTACGCTCCATCTAAAGCGTTGTCGTACCCTCACCTGGACCCTAAACCGTCCCCGTCCCCTAACCCTAACCCTAGGCCGAACCCTAACCTTAACCCTTCCCCGAATCCTGACCCTCACCCGTCCCCTAATCCTAACCCGTACGCTAACACTAACCCGCGCTCTCACACGTACGCTCCCCCTAAAGCGTTCTCGTAACCTCACATGAACCCTAAACCGTCCCGGTCCCCTAACCTTAACCCTAGCCTGATCCCTAACCCTAACCCTTCCCCGAAGCCTGACCCTCACCCGTCCCCTAATCCTAACCTGTACGCTAACACTGACATGCGCCCTCACAAGTACGCTACCCCTAAAGCGTTGCCATACCCTAACCTGGACCCTCAACCGTCCCAGTCCCCATCCCCTAACCCTAGCCCGAACCCTAACCCTAAAAGTTCCCCGAAGCCTGACCCTCACCGTCCCCTAATCCTACCCCGTACGCAAACGCTAACCCACACCCTCACACGTACGCTCCCCCTAAAGCGTTGTCGTACCCTCAACTGTACCCTAAACCGTCCCCATCCCCTAAACCTAACCCTAGCCTGTCCCTAACCCTAACACTTCCCCGAAGCCTGACCCTCACCAGTCCCCTAATCCTAACCCGTACGCTGACACTAACACGCGCCCTCACACGTATGCTCCCCCTAAAGCTTGGTCGTACCCTCACGTGGACCCTAAACCGTCCCCGTCCCCTAACCCTAACCCTAGCCCAAACCCTAACCCTAACCCTTCCCCGAAGCCTGACCCTCACCCGTTCCCTAATCCTAACCTGTACGCTAACGCTAACCCGTGCCCTCACACGTATGCTCCCCCTAAAGCGATGTCGTACACTCATCTGGACCCTAAACCGTCCCGGTCCCCTAACCCTAAACATAGCCCGATCCCTAACCCTAACCCTTCCCCGAAGCCTGACCCTCACCCGTCCCCTAATCCTCACAAGTACGCTAACACTGACCCGCGCTCTCACAACTATGCTACCCCTAAAGCGTTGTCATACCCTCACCTGGACCCTCAACCGTCCCCGTCCCCTAACCCTAACCCTAAGCCGAACCCTAACCCTAACACTTCCACGAAGCCTGACCCTCACCCGTCCCCTAATCCTAACCCGTACGCTAACACTCACCCACGCCCTCACACGTACGCTCCCCCTAAAGCGTTGTCGTACCCTCACCTGGACCCTAACCCGTTTGCGTCCCCAACCCTAACCCTAGCCCGAAGCCTAACCCTTACCCTTCCCCGAAGCCTGACCCTCACCCGTCCCCTAATCCTAACGCGTACGCAAACGCTAACCCATGCCCTCACACATACGCTCCCCCTAAAGCGTTTTCATACCTTCACCTGGACCCTAAACCGTCCCCGACCCCTAAGCCTAACCCTAGACCGAACCCTAACCCTAAACCTTCCCCGAAACCTGATCCTCACCCGTCCCCTAATCCTAACCCGTACGCTAACGCTAACCCGCGCCCTCACACGTACGGTCCCCCTAAAGCGTTGTCGTACCCTCACCTGGACCCTAAACCGTCCGCGTCCCCTAACCCTAACCCTACCCCGAACCCGAACCCTAACCCTTCCCAGAAACCTGACCCTCACCCGTCCCATAATCCTAACCCGTACGCGAACACTAACCCGCGCCCTCACACGTACGCTCCCCCTAAAGCGTGGTTGTACCCTCACCTGGACCCTAAACCGTCCCCGTCCCCTAAACCTAAACCTAGCCCGAACCCTAACCCTAACCCTACCCCGAAGCCTGACCCTCACCCGTCCACTAATCCTAACACGTACACTCACGCTAACCCACGTGCTCACACGTACGCTCCCCCGAAAACGTTGTCATACATTCACCTGGACCCTAAACCGTCCCTGTCCCCTAACCCTAACCCTAGCCCAAACCCTAACCCTAACTATTCCCCGAAGCCTGACCCCTACCCGTCCCCTAATCCTAACCCGTACGCTAAAGCTAACTTACGCCCTCACACGTACGCTCCCCCTAAAGCGTTGTCGTACCCTCACCTGGACACTAAACAGTCCCCGTCCCCTAACTCTAACCCTAGCCCGAACCCTAACCCTAACGATTCCCCGAAGCCTGACACTCACCCGTCACCAAATCCTAATCCGTATGCTAACACTAACACGCGCCCTCACACGTACGCTCCATCTAAAGCGTTGTCGTACCCTCACCTCGATCCTAAACCGTCCCGGTCTCTTAACCCTAACCCTAGCCCGAACCCTAACCCTAACCCTTCCCCGAAGCCTGACCCTCACCCGTACCCTAATCCTATCACGTACACTAACACTAACCCAGGCCCTCACACCTACGCTCCCCCTAAAGCGTTGTCGTACCCTCACCTGGACCCTAACCCGTTCGCGTCCCCTAACCCTAACCCTAGCCCGAACCCTAACCCTAACAATTCCCCGAAGCCTGAACCTCACCCATTCCCTAATTCTAACCCGTACGCTAACGCTAACCCGCGCCCTCACATGTACGCTCCCCCTAAAGCGTTCTCGTACCCTCACCTGGACCCTCAACCGTCCCCGTCCCTGTCCCCTAACCCTAGCCCGAACCCTAAACCTAACACTTCCCTGAAGCCTGACCCTCACCTGTCCCCTAATCCTAACCCGTACGCTAACACTAACCCGCGCCGTCACAAGTACGCTCCCCCTAAAGCGTTGTCATACCCTCACCTGGACTCTCAACCGTCCCCGTCCCCTAAGCCTATCCCTAGCCCGAACCCTAACCCTAACCCTTCCACGAAGCCTGACCCTCACCCGTCCCCTAATCCTAACTCGTACGCTAAGACTCACCCGCGCCCTCACACGTACACTCCCCCTAAAGCGTTGTCGTACCCTCACCTGGACCCTAAACCGTCCCCGTCCCCTAACCCTAACCCTAGACTGAACCCTAACCCTAACCCTTCCCCGAATCCTTCCCCTCACCCGTCCCCTAATCCTAACCCGTACGCTCACACTAACCCGTGTCCTCACACGTACGCTCACCCTAAACCATTGTCGTACCCTGACGTGGACCCTAAACCGTCCCCGTCCCCTAAACTTAAACCTAGCCTGAACCCTATCCCTAACCCTTTCCCGAAGCCTTCCCCTCACCCGTCCCCTAATCCTAGCCCGTACGCTCACACTAACCCGCGCCCTCTCACGTACGCTCCCCCGAAACCGTTGTCGTACCCTCACCTGGACCCTAAACCGTCCCCGTCCCCTAACCCTAACCCTAGCCCGAACCCTAACCCTAACACTTCCCCGAAGCCTTCCCCTCACCCGTCCCATAATCGTAAGCCATACGCTCAAACTAACCCACGCCCTCACACGTACGCTGCCCCTAAAGCGTTGTCGTACCCTCACCTGGACCCTCAACCATCCCCTTCTCCTAACCCTAACCCTAGACTGAAACCTAAGCCTGACCCTTCCCCGAAGCCTGACCCAACACGTCCCCTAATCCTAACCCGTACGCTAACGCTAATCCGCTCCCTCACACGTATGCTAAACCTAAAGCGTTGTCATACCCTCACCTGGACCCTAAACCGTCACCATCCCCTAAACCTAACCCTAGCCCGAACCCTAACCCTAACGATTCCCCGAAGCCTGACACTCACCTGTCCCCTAATCCTAATCCGTACGCTAACACTAACACGCGCCCTCACACGTACGCTCCATCTAAAGCGTTGTCGTACCCTCACCTGGACCCTAAACCGTCCCCGTCCCCTAACCCTAACCCTAGGCCGAACCCTAACCTTAACCCTTCCCCGAATCCTGACCCTCACCCGTCCCCTAATCCTAACCCGTACGCTAACACTAACCCGCGCTCTCACACGTACGCTCCCCCTAAAGCGTTCTCGTAACCTCACATGAACCCTAAACCGTCCCGGTCCCCTAACCTTAACCCTAGCCTGATCCCTAACCCTAACCCTTCCCCGAAGCCTGACCCTCACCCGTCCCCTAATCCTAACCTGTACGCTAACACTGACATGCGCCCTCACAAGTACGCTACCCCTAAAGCGTTGCCATACCCTAACCTGGACCCTCAACCGTCCCAGTCCCCATCCCCTAACCCTAGCCCGAACCCTAACCCTAAAAGTTCCCCGAAGCCTGACCCTCACCGTCCCCTAATCCTACCCCGTACGCAAACGCTAACCCACACCCTCACACGTACGCTCCCCCTAAAGCGTTGTCGTACCCTCAACTGTACCCTAAACCGTCCCCATCCCCTAAACCTAACCCTAGCCTGTCCCTAACCCTAACACTTCCCCGAAGCCTGACCCTCACCAGTCCCCTAATCCTAACCCGTACGCTGACACTAACACGCGCCCTCACACGTATGCTCCCCCTAAAGCTTGGTCGTACCCTCACGTGGACCCTAAACCGTCCCCGTCCCCTAACCCTAACCCTAGCCCAAACCCTAACCCTAACCCTTCCCCGAAGCCTGACCCTCACCCGTTCCCTAATCCTAACCTGTACGCTAACGCTAACCCGTGCCCTCACACGTATGCTCCCCCTAAAGCGATGTCGTACACTCATCTGGACCCTAAACCGTCCCGGTCCCCTAACCCTAAACATAGCCCGATCCCTAACCCTAACCCTTCCCCGAAGCCTGACCCTCACCCGTCCCCTAATCCTCACAAGTACGCTAACACTGACCCGCGCTCTCACAACTATGCTACCCCTAAAGCGTTGTCATACCCTCACCTGGACCCTCAACCGTCCCCGTCCCCTAACCCTAACCCTAAGCCGAACCCTAACCCTAACACTTCCACGAAGCCTGACCCTCACCCGTCCCCTAATCCTAACCCGTACGCTAACACTCACCCACGCCCTCACACGTACGCTCCCCCTAAAGCGTTGTCGTACCCTCACCTGGACCCTAACCCGTTTGCGTCCCCAACCCTAACCCTAGCCCGAAGCCTAACCCTTACCCTTCCCCGAAGCCTGACCCTCACCCGTCCCCTAATCCTAACGCGTACGCAAACGCTAACCCATGCCCTCACACATACGCTCCCCCTAAAGCGTTTTCATACCTTCACCTGGACCCTAAACCGTCCCCGACCCCTAAGCCTAACCCTAGACCGAACCCTAACCCTAAACCTTCCCCGAAACCTGATCCTCACCCGTCCCCTAATCCTAACCCGTACGCTAACGCTAACCCGCGCCCTCACACGTACGGTCCCCCTAAAGCGTTGTCGTACCCTCACCTGGACCCTAAACCGTCCGCGTCCCCTAACCCTAACCCTACCCCGAACCCGAACCCTAACCCTTCCCAGAAACCTGACCCTCACCCGTCCCATAATCCTAACCCGTACGCGAACACTAACCCGCGCCCTCACACGTACGCTCCCCCTAAAGCGTGGTTGTACCCTCACCTGGACCCTAAACTGTCCCCGTCCCCTAAACCTAAACCTAGCCCGAACCCTAACCCTAACCCTACCCCGAAGCCTGACCCTCACCCGTCCACTAATCCTAACACGTACACTCACGCTAACCCACGTGCTCACACGTACGCTCCCACGAAAACGTTGTCATACATTCACCTGGACCCTAAACCGTCCCTGTCCCCTAACCCTAACCCTAGCCCAAATCCTAACCCTAACTATTCCCCGAAGCCTGACCCCTACCCGTCCCCTAATCCTAACCCGTACGCTAAAGCTAACTTACGCCCTCACACGTACGCTCCCCCTAAAGCGTTGTCGTACCCTCACCTGGACACTAAACAGTCCCCGTCCCCTAACTCTAACCCTAGCCCGAACCCTAACCCTAACGATTCCCCGAAGCCTGACACTCACCCGTCACCAAATCCTAATCCGTATGCTAACACTAACACGCGCCCTCACACGTACGCTCCATCTAAAGCGTTGTCGTACCCTCACCTCGATCCTAAACCGTCCCGGTCTCTTAACCCTAACCCTAGCCCGAACCCTAACCCTAACCCTTCCCCGAAGCCTGACCCTCACCCGTACCCTAATCCTATCACGTACACTAACACTAACCCAGGCCCTCACACCTACGCTCCCCCTAAAGCGTTGTCGTACCCTCACCTGGACCCTAACCCGTTCGCGTCCCCTAACCCTAACCCTAGCCCGAACCCTAACACTTACCCTTCCCCGAAGCCTGACCCTCACCCGTCCCCTAATCCTAACCCGTACGCAAACGCTAACCCATGCCCTCACACATACGCTCCCCCTAAAGCGTTGTCGTACCTTCACCTGGACCCTAAACCGTCCCCGACCCCTAAGCCTAACCCTAGACCGAACCCTAACCCTAAACCTTCCCCGAAACCTGACCCTCACCCGTCCCCTAATCCTAACCCGTACGCTAACGCTAACCCGCACCCTCACACGTACGCTCCCCCTAAAGCGTTGTCGTACCCTCACCTGGACCCTAAACCGTCCCCGTCCCCTAACCCTAACCCTACCCCGAACCCTAACCCTAACCCTACACCGAAGCCTGACCCTCACCGTCCCCTAATCCTAACCCGTACGCAAACGCTAACCCACACCCTCACACGTACGCTCCCCCTAAAGCGTTGTCGTACCCTCAACTGTACCCTAAACCGTCCCCATCCCCTAAACCTAACCCTAGCCTGTCCCTAACCCTAACACTTCCCCGAAGCCTGACCCTCACCAGTCCCCTAATCCTAACCCGTACGCTGACACTAACACGCGCCCTCACACGTATGCTCCCCCTAAAGCTTTGTCGTACCCTCACGTGGACCCTAAACCGTCCCCGTCCCCTAACCCTAACCCTAGCCCAAACCCTAACCCTAACCCTTCCCCGAAGCCTGACCCTCACCCGTCCCCTAATCCTAACCTGTACGCTAACGCTAACCCGTGCCCTCACACGTACGCTCCCCCTAAAGCGATGTCGTACCCTCACCTGGACCCTAAACCGTCCCGGTCCCCTAAACCTAAACCTAGCCCGATCCCTAACCCTAACCCTTCCCCGAAGCCTGACCCTCACCCGTCCCCTAATCCTCACAAGTACGCTAACACTGACCCGCGCTCTCACAACTACGCTACCCCTAAAGCGTTGTCATACCCTCACCTGGACCATCAACCGTCCCCGTCCCCTAACCCTAACCCTAAGCCGAACCCTAACCCTAACCCTTCCACGAAGCCTGACCCTCACCCGTCCCCTAATCCTAACCCGTACGCTAACACTCACCCACGCCCTCACACGTACGCTCCCCCTAAAGCGTTGTCGTACCCTCACCTGGACCCTAAACCGTCCCCGTCCCCTAACCCTAACCCTAGACTGAACCCTAACCCTAAACCTTCCCTGAATCCTGACCCTCACCCGTCCCCTAATCCTAACCCGTACGCTCACACTAACCCGCGCCCTCACACGTACATTTCCCCTAAAGCGTTGTCGTACCCTCACCTGAACCCTAAACCGTCCGCGTCCCCTAACCCAACCCTAGCCCGAACCCTAACACTAACCCTTCCCCAAAGCCTGACCCTCACCCGTACCCTAATCCTATCACGTACGCTAACACTAACCCAGGCCCTCACACCTACGCTCCCCCTAAAGCGTTGTCGTACCCTCACCTGGACACTAAACAGTCCCCGTCCCCTAACTCTAACCATAGCCCGAACCCTAACCCTAACGATTCCCCGAAGCCTGACACTCACCCGTCACCAAATCCTAATCCGTATGCTAACACTAACACGCGCCCTCACACGTACGCTCCATCTAAAGCGTTGTCGTACCCTCACCTCGACCCTAAACCGTCCCGTTCCCCTAACCCTAACCCTAGCCCGAACCCTAACCCTAACCCGTCCCCGAAGCCTGACCCTCACCCGTACCCTAATCCTATCACGTACACTAAAACTAACCCAGGCCCTCACACCTACGCTCCCCCTAAAGCGTTGTCGTACCCTCACCTGGACCCTAACCCGTTCGCGTCCCCTAACCCTAACCCTAGCCCGAACCCTAACACTTACCCTTCCCCGAAGCCTGACCCTCACCCGTCCCCTAATCCTAACCCGTACGCAAACACTAACCCATGCCCTCACACATACGCTCCCCCTAAAGCGTTGTCGTACATTCACCTGGACCCTAAACCGTCCCCGACCCCTAAGCCTAACCCTAGACCGAACCCTAACCCTAAACCTTCCCCGAAACCTGACCCTCACCCGTCCCCTAATCCTAACCCGTACGCTAACGCTAACCCGCGCCCTCACACGTACGCTCCCCCTAAAGCGTTGTCGTACCCTCACCTGGACCCTAAACCGTCCCCGTCCCCT
Source organism: Leucopleurus acutus (assembly GCF_964270905.1). Taxonomy (NCBI): domain Eukaryota; kingdom Metazoa; phylum Chordata; class Mammalia; order Artiodactyla; family Delphinidae; genus Leucopleurus; species Leucopleurus acutus. The sequence goes on along the minus strand of NW_028139093.1, from coordinate 221,783 downwards.
AACCCTAACCCTACCCCGAACCCTAACCCTAACCCTACCCCGAAGCCTGACCCTCACCCATCCCTTAATCCTAACCTGTACGCTAACACTGACATGCGCCCTCACAAGTAGGCTACCCCTAAAGCGTTGTCATACCCTAACCTGGACCCTCAACCGTCCCAGTCCCCGTCCCCTAACCCTAGCCCAAACCCTAACCCTAACCCTTCCCCGAAGCCTGACCCTCACTCGTCCCCTAATCCTAACCCGTACGCTCACACTAACCTGCACCCTCACACGTACGCTCCCCCTAAATCGTTGTCGTACCCTCACCTGGACCCTAAACCGTCCCGGGCCCCTAACCCTAATCCTACCCCGAACCCTAACCCTAACACTTCCCCGAATCCTGACTCTCACCCGTACCATAATCCTATCACGTACACTAACACTAACCCACGCCCTCACACGTACGCTCCCCCTAAAGCGTTCTCGTACCCTCACGTGGACCCTAAACCGTCCCCGTCCCCTAACCCTAACCCTAGCCCGAACCCTAACCCTAACAATTCCCCGAAGCCTGAACCTCACCCATTCCCTAATTCTAACCCGTACGCTAACGCTAACCCGCGCCCTCACATGTACGCTCCCCCTAAAGCGTTCTCGTACCCTCACCTGGACCCTCAACCGTCCCCGTCCCTGTCCCCTAACCCTAGCCCGAACCCTAAACCTAACACTTCCCTGAAGCCTGACCCTCACCTGTCCCCTAATCCTAACCCGTACGCTAACACTAACCCGCGCCGTCACAAGTACGCTCCCCCTAAAGCGTTGTCATACCCTCACCTGGACTCTCAACCGTCCCCGTCCCCTAAGCCTATCCCTAGCCCGAACCCTAACCCTAACCCTTCCACGAAGCCTGACCCTCACCCGTCCCCTAATCCTAACTCGTACGCTAAGACTCACCCGCGCCCTCACACGTACACTCCCCCTAAAGCGTTGTCGTACCCTCACCTGGACCCTAAACCATCCCCGTCCCCTAACCCTAACCCTAGACTGAACCCTAACCCTAACCCTTCCCCGAATCCTTCCCCTCACCCGTCCCCTAATCCTAACCCGTACGCTCACACTAACCCGTGTCCTCACACGTACGCTCCCCCTAAACCATTGTCGTACCCTGACGTGGACCCTAAACCGTCCCCGTCCCCTAAACTTAAACCTAGCCTGAACCCTATCCCTAACCCTTTCCCGAAGCCTTCCCCTCACCCGTCCCCTAATCCTAGCCCGTACGCTCACACTAACCCGCGCCCTCTCACGTACGCTCCCCCGAAACCGTTGTCGTACCCTCACCTGGACCCTAAACCGTCCCCGTCCCCTAACCCTAACCCTAGCCCGAACCCTAACCCTAACACTTCCCCGAAGCCTTCCCCTCACCCGTCCCATAATCGTAAGCCGTACGCTCAAACTAACCCACGCCCTCACACGTACGCTGCCCCTAAAGCGTTGTCGTACCCTCACCTGGACCCTCAACCATCCCCTTCTCCTAACCCTAACCCTAGACTGAAACCTAAGCCTGACCCTTCCCCGAAGCCTGACCCAACACGTCCCCTAATCCTAACCCGTACGCTAACGCTAATCCGCTCCCTCACACGTATGCTAAACCTAAAGCGTTGTCATACCCTCACCTGGACCCTAAACCGTCACCATCCCCTAAACCTAACCCTAGCCCGAACCCTAACCCTAACGATTCCCCGAAGCCTGACACTCACCTGTCCCCTAATCCTAATCCGTACGCTAACACTAACACGCGCCCTCACACGTACGCTCCATCTAAAGCGTTGTCGTACCCTCACCTGGACCCTAAACCGTCCCCGTCCCCTAACCCTAACCCTAGGCCGAACCCTAACCTTAACCCTTCCCCGAATCCTGACCCTCACCCGTCCCCTAATCCTAACCCGTACGCTAACACTAACCCGCGCTCTCACACGTACGCTCCCCCTAAAGCGTTCTCGTAACCTCACATGAACCCTAAACCGTCCCGGTCCCCTAACCTTAACCCTAGCCTGATCCCTAACCCTAACCCTTCCCCGAAGCCTGACCCTCACCCGTCCCCTAATCCTAACCTGTACGCTAACACTGACATGCGCCCTCACAAGTACGCTACCCCTAAAGCGTTGCCATACCCTAACCTGGACCCTCAACCGTCCCAGTCCCCATCCCCTAACCCTAGCCCGAACCCTAACCCTAAAAGTTCCCCGAAGCCTGACCCTCACCGTCCCCTAATCCTACCCCGTACGCAAACGCTAACCCACACCCTCACACGTACGCTCCCCCTAAAGCGTTGTCGTACCCTCAACTGTACCCTAAACCGTCCCCATCCCCTAAACCTAACCCTAGCCTGTCCCTAACCCTAACACTTCCCCGAAGCCTGACCCTCACCAGTCCCCTAATCCTAACCCGTACGCTGACACTAACACGCGCCCTCACACGTATGCTCCCCCTAAAGCTTGGTCGTACCCTCACGTGGACCCTAAACCGTCCCCGTCCCCTAACCCTAACCCTAGCCCAAACCCTAACCCTAACCCTTCCCCGAAGCCTGACCCTCACCCGTTCCCTAATCCTAACCTGTACGCTAACGCTAACCCGTGCCCTCACACGTATGCTCCCCCTAAAGCGATGTCGTACACTCATCTGGACCCTAAACCGTCCCGGTCCCCTAACCCTAAACATAGCCCGATCCCTAACCCTAACCCTTCCCCGAAGCCTGACCCTCACCCGTCCCCTAATCCTCACAAGTACGCTAACACTGACCCGCGCTCTCACAACTATGCTACCCCTAAAGCGTTGTCATACCCTCACCTGGACCCTCAACCATCCCCGTCCCCTAACCCTAACCCTAAGCCGAACCCTAACCCTAACCCTTCCACGAAGCCTGACCCTCACCCGTCCCCTAATCCTAACCCGTACGCTAACACTCACCCACGCCCTCACACGTACGCTCCCCCTAAAGCGTTGTCGTACCCTCACCTGGACCCTAAACCGTCCCCGTCCCCTAACCCTAACCCTAGACTGAACCCTAACCCTAAACCTTCCCTGAATCCTGACCCTCACCCGTCCCCTAATCCTAACCCGTACGCTCACACTAACCCGCGCCCTCACACGTACGTTTCCCCTAAAGCGTTGTCGTACCCTCACCTGGACCCTAACCCGTTTGCGTCCCCAACCCTAACCCTAGCCCGAACCCTAACCCTTACCCTTCCCCGAAGCCTGACCCTCACCCGTCCCCTAATCCTAACGCGTACGCAAACGCTAACCCATGCCCTCACACATACGCTCCCCCTAAAGCGTTTTCATACCTTCACCTGGACCCTAAACCGTCCCCGACCCCTAAGCCTAACCCTAGACCGAACCCTAACCCTAAACCTTCCCCGAAACCTGATCCTCACCCGTCCCCTAATCCTAACCCGTACGCTAACGCTAACCCGCGCCCTCACACGTACGCTCCCCCTAAAGCGTTGTCGTACCCTCACCTGGACCCTAAACCGTCCGCGTCCCCTAACCCTAACCCTACCCCGAACCCGAACCCTAACCCTTCCCAGAAACCTGACCCTCACCCGTCCCATAATCCTAACCCGTACGCGAACACTAACCCGCGCCCTCACACGTACGCTCCCCCTAAAGCGTGGTTGTACCCTCACCTGGACCCTAAACCGTCCCCGTCCCCTAAACCTAAACCTAGCCCGAACCCTAACCCTAACCCTACCCCGAAGCCTGACCCTCACCCGTCCACTAATCCTAACACGTACACTCACGCTAACCCACGTGCTCACACGTACGCTCCCCCGAAAACGTTGTCATACATTCACCTGGACCCTAAACCGTCCCTGTCCCCTAACCCTAACCCTAGCCCAAACCCTAACCCTAACTATTCCCCGAAGCCTGACCCCTACCCGTCCCCTAATCCTAACCCGTACGCTAAAGCTAACTTACGCCCTCACACGTACGCTCCCCCTAAAGCGTTGTCGTACCCTCACCTGGACACTAAACAGTCCCCGTCCCCTAACTCTAACCCTAGCCCGAACCCTAACCCTAACGATTCCCCGAAGCCTGTCACTCACCCGTCACCAAATCCTAATCCGTATGCTAACACTAACACGCACCCTCACACGTACGCTCCATCTAAAGCGTTGTCGTACCCTCACCTCGATCCTAAACCGTCCCGGTCTCTTAACCCTAACCCTAGCCCGAACCCTAACCCTAACCCTTCCCCGAAGCCTGACCCTCACCCGTACCCTAATCCTATCACGTACACTAACACTAACCCAGGCCCTCACACCTACGCTCCCCCTAAAGCGTTGTCGTAACCTCACCTGGACCCTAACCCGTTCGCGTCCCCTAACCCTAACCCTAGCCCGAACCCTAACACTTACCCTTCCCCGAAGCCTGACCCTCACCCGTCCCCTAATCCTAACCCGTACGCAAACGCTAACCCATGCCCTCACACATACGCTCCCCCTAAAGCGTTGTCGTACCTTCACCTGGACCCTAAACCGTCCCCGACCCCTAAGCCTAACCCTAGACCGAACCCTAACCCTAAACCTTCCCCGAAACCTGACCCTCACCCGTCCCCTAATCCTAACCCGTACGCTAACGCTAACCCGCACCCTCACACGTACGCTCCCCCTAAAGCGTTGTCGTACCCTCACCTGGACCCTAAACCGTCCCCGTCCCCTAACCCTAACCCTACCCCGAACCCTAACCCTAACCCTACACCGAAGCCTGACCCTCACCTGTCCCCTAATCCTAATCTGTACGCGAACACTGACATGCGCCCTAACAAGTAGGCTACCCCTAAAGCGTTGTCATACCCTAACCTGGACCGTCAACCGTCCCAGTCCCCGTCCCCTAACCCTAGCCCAAACCCTAACCCTAACCCTTCCCCGAAGCCTGACCCTCACCCGTCCCCTAATCCTAACCCGTACGCTCACACTAACCTGCGCCCTCACACGTACGCTCCCCCTAAATCGTTGTCGTACCCTCACCTGGACCCTAAACCGTCCCAGGCCCCTAACCCTAATCCTACCCCGAACCCTAACCCTAACACTTCCCCGAATCCTGACTCTCACCCGTACCATAATCCTATCACGTACACTAACACTAACCCACGCCCTCACACGTATGCTCCCCCTAAAGCGTTCTCGTACCCTCACGTGGACCCTAAACCGTCCCCGTCCCCTAACCCTAACCCTAGCCCGAACCCTAACCCTAACAATTCCCCGAAGCCTGAACCTCACCCATGCCCTAATTCTAACCCGTACGCTAACGCTAACCCGCGCCCTCACACGTACGCTCCCCCTAAAGCGTTCTCGTACCCTCACCTGGACCCTAAACCGTCCCCGTCCCCTAACCCTAACCCTAGCCCGAACCCTAACACTAACCCTTCCCCGAAGCCTGACCCTCACCCGTCCCCTAATCCTAACCCGCACGCGAACGCTAACCCACGCCCTCACACGTACGCTCCCCCTAAAGCGTTGTCGTACCTGCACCTGGACCCTAAACCGTCCCTGTCCCCTGACCCTAAACCTCGCCCGATCCCTAACACTAACCCTTCCCCGAAGCCTGATCCTCACCCGTCCCCTAATCCTAACAAGTACGCTAACAATGACCCGCACTCTCACAACTACACTCCCCCTAAAGCGTTGTCATACCCTCACCTGGACCCTCAACCGTCCCCGTCCCTGTCCCCTAACCCTAGCCCGAACCCTAAACCTAACACTTCCCTGAAGCCTGACCCTCACCTGTCCCCTAATCCTAACCCGTACGCTAACACTAACCCGCGCCGTCACAAGTACGCTCCCCCTAAAGCGTTGTCATACCCTCACCTGGACTCTCAACCGTCCCCGTCCCCTAAGCCTATCCCTAGCCCGAACCCTAACCCTAACCCTTCCACGAAGCCTGACCCTCACCCGTCCCCTAATCCTAACTCGTACGCTAAGACTCACCCGCACCCTCACACGTACGCTTCCCCTAAAGCGTTGTCGTACCCTCACCTGGACCCTAAACCGTCCCCGTCCCCTAACCCTAACCCTAGACTGAACCCTAACCCTAAACCTTCCCTGAAGCCTGAACCTCACCCGTCCCCTAATCTTAACCCATACGCTCACACTAACCCGCACGCTCACACGTACGCTCCCCCTCAAGCGTTGTCGTACCCTCACCTGGACCCTAAACCGTCCCCGTCCCATAACCCTAACCCTAGCCCCAACCCTAACCCTAACCGTTCCCCGAAGCCTTCCCCTCACCCGTCCCCTAATCCTAACCCGTACGCTCACACTAACCCGTGTCCTCACACGTACGCTCCCCCTAAACCGTTGTCGTACCCTGACGTGGACCCTAAACCGTCCCCGTCCCCTAAACTTAAACCTAGCCTGAAGCCTAACCCTAACCCTTTCCCGAAGCCTTCCCCTCACCCGTCCCCTAATCCTAGCCCGTACGCTCACACTAACCCGCGCCCTCTCACGTACGCTCCCCCGAAACCGTTGTCGTACCCTCACCTGGACCCTAAACCGTCCCCGTCCCCTAACCCTAACCCTAGCCCGAACCCTAACCCTAACACTTCCCCGAAGCCTTCCCCTCACCCGTCCCATAATCGTAACCCGTACGCTCAAACTAACCCACGCCCTCACACGTACGCTGCCCCTAAAGCGTTGTCGTACCCTCACCTGGACCCTCAAACATCCCCTTCTCCTAACCCTAACCCTAGACCGAAACATAAGCCTGACCCTTCCCCGAAGCCTGACCCAACACGTCCCCTAATCCTAACCCGTACGCTAACGCTAATCCGCTCCCTCACACGTATGCTAAACCTAAAGCGTTGTCGTACCCTCACCTGGACCCTAAACCGTCACCATCCCCTAAACCTAACCCTAGCCCGAACCCTAACCCTAACGATTCCCCGAAGCCTGACACTCACCTGTCCCCTAATCCTAATCCGAAAGCTAACGCTAACACGCGCCCTCACACGTACGCTCCATCTAAAGCGTTGTCGTACCCTCACCTGGACCCTAAACCGTCCCCGTCCCCTAACCCTAACCCTAGGCCGAACCCTAACCTTAACCCTTCCCCGAATCCTGACCCTCACCCGTCCCCTAATCCTAACCCGTACGCTAACACTAACCCGCGCTCTCACACGTACGCTCCCCCTAAAGCGTTCTCGTAACCTCACATGAACCCTAAACCGTCCCGGTCCCCTAACCTTAACCCTAGCCTGATCGCTAACCCTAACCCTTCCCCGAAGCCTGACCCTCACCCGTCCCCTAATCCTAACCTGTACGCTAACACTGACATGCGCCCTCACAAGTACGCTACCTCTAAAGCGTTGCCATACCCTAACCTGGACCCTCAACCGTCCCAGTCGCCGTCCCCTAACCCTAGCCCGAACCCTAACCCTAACAGTTCCCCGAATCCTGACCCTCACCCGTCCCCTAATCCTAACCCGTACGCTAACACTAACCCGCGCCCTCACACGTACGCTCCCCCTAAAGCGTTGTCGTAACCTCACCTGAACCCTAAACTGTCCCCGTCCGATAACCCTAACCCTAGCCGGAACCCTAACCCTAACCATTCCCCGAAGCCGGACCCTCACCCGTCCCCTAATCCTAACCCGCACGCTAACGCGAACCCGCGCCCTCACACGTAGGTTCCCCCTAAAGCGTTGTCGTACCCTCACCTGAACCCTAAACCATCCCCATCCCCTAACCGTAACCCTAGCCCAACCCTAACCCTAACCCTTCCCCGAATCCTGACCCAACCCGTCCCCTAATCCTAACCCGTACGCTAACGCTAATCCACGCCCTCACACGTACGCTACACCTAAACCGTTGTTGTACCCTCAGCTGGACACTAAACAGTCCCCATACCCTAAACCTAACCCTAGCCCGAACCCTAACCCTAACACTTCCCTGAATCCTGACCCTCACCCGTCCCCTAATCTTAACACGTACGCTCACGCTAACCGGCACCCTGACACTTACGCTCTCCCTAAAGCGTTGTCGTACCCTCACCTGGAACCTAAACCGTCCCTGTCTCCTAACCCTAACCCTAGCCCAAACCCTAACCCTAACCCTTCCCCGAATCCTCACCCTCACCCGTTCCCTAATCCTAACCCGCACGCTAACGCTAACCCATGCCTTCACACGTATGCTCCCCCTAAAGCGTTGTCGTACCCTCACCTGGACCCTAAACCGTCCCCGTCCCCTAACCCTAACCCTAGACTGAACCCTAACCCTAACCCTTCCCCGAAGCCTGACCCTCACCCGTCCTCTAATCCTAACCCATACGCTACCGCTAACCCATGCCCTCACATGTACGCTCCCCCTAAAGCGTTGACGTACCCTCACCTGGACACTAAACCGTCCCCGTCTCCTAACTCTAACCCTACCGCGAACCCTAACCCTAGCCCTTCTCCGAAGCCTGACTCTCACCCGTCGCCTAATCCTAGACTGTACGCTCTCGCTAACCCACCCCCTCACACGTACGCTCCCCCTAAAGCATTGTCGTACCCTCACCTGGACACTAAACCGTCCCTGTCCCCGTCCCCTAACCCCAGCCCGAACCCTAACCCTAACACTTCCCCGAAGCCTGACTCTCACCCGTCCCCTAATCCTAACCCGCACGCTAACCCTAACCCGCGCCCTCACACGTACGCTCCCCCTAAAGCGTTGTCGTACCCTCACCTGGACCCTAAACCGTCCCCGTCCCCTAACCCTAACCCTACCCCGAACCCTAACCCTAACCCTTCCCAGAAACCTGACCCTCACCCGTCCCCTAATCCTAACCCGTACGCTAACACTAACCCGCGCCCTCACACTTACGCTCCCCCTAAAGCGTGGTTGTACCCTCACCTGGACACTAAACTGTCCCCGTCCCCTAACTCTAACCCTAGCCCGAACCCTAACCCTAACGATTCCACGAAGCCTGACACTCACCCGTCCCTTAATCCTAATCCGTACGCTAACACTAACACGCATCCTCACACGTACGGTCCATCTAAAGCGTTGTCGTACCCTCACCTCGACCCTAAACCGTCCCCGTCCCCTAACCCTAACCCTAGCCTGTCCCTAACCCTAACCCTTCCCCGAAGCCTAACCCTCACCCGTCCCCTAATCCTAACCCGTACGCTGACACTAACACGCGCCCTCACACGTACGCTCCCCCTAAAGCTTTGTCGTACCCTCACGTGGACCCTAAACCGTCCCCATCCCCTAACCCTAGCCCGAACCCTAACCCTAACAATTCCCCGAAGCCTGAACCTCACCCATGCCCTAATCCTAAACCGTACCCTAACGCTAACCCGCGCCCTCACATGTACGCTCCCCCTAAAACGTTCTCGTACCCTCATCTGGACCCTAAACCTTCCCCGTCCCCTAACCCTAACCCTAGCCCGAACCCTAACACTAACCATTCCCCGAAGCCTGACCCTCACCCGTCCCCTAATCCTAACAAGTACGGTAACACTAACCCACGCCGTCACAAGTACACTCCCCCTAAAGCGTTGACAGACCCTCACCTGGACCCTCAACCGTCCCCGTCCCCTAACCCTAACCCTAGCCCGAACCCTAACCGTAACCCTTCCACGAAGCCTGACCCTCACCCGTCCCCTAATCCTAACCCGTACTCTAACACTAACCCGCGCCCTCACACGTACGCTCCCCATAAACCGTTGTCGTACCCTCACCTGGACCCTAAACAGTTCCCGTCCCCTATCCCTAACCCTAGCCTGTCCCTAACCCTAACCCTTCCCAGAAGCCTGACCCTCACCCGTCCCCTAATCTTAAACCGTACACTAACACTGACCCGCGCCCTCACACGTACGCTCCCCCTAAAGCGTTGTCGTACCCTCACCTGGACCCTAAACCATCCCCGTCCCCTAACCCTAACCCTAGCCCGAACCCTAACCCTAACACTTCCCCGAAGCGTGAGCCACACCCGTACCCTAATCCGATCACATATGCTAACACTAACCCACGCCCTCACACGTACGCTCCCCCTAAAGCGTTGTCGTACCGTAACCTGGACCCTAAACCGTCCCCTTCCCCTAACCCTAACCCTAGCCCGAACCCTATCCCTTACACTTCCCAGAAGCCTGACCCTCACCCATCCCCTAATCCTAACCCGTACGTTAACACTAACCTGCACCCTCACACATACGCTCTCCCTAAAGCGTTGTCGTACCCTCACGTGGACCCTAAACAGTCTCCAAACCGTAACCCTAACCCTAGCCAGACCCCTAACCCTAACCCTTCCCCGAAGCCTGACCCTCACACGTCCCCTAATCCTAACCCGTACGCTAACACTAACCCGCACACTCACAAGTACGCTCCCCCTAAAGCGTTGACAGACCCTCACCTGGACCCTCAACCGTCCCCGTCCCCTAACCCTAACCCTAGCCCGAACCCTAACCCTAACCCTTCCCCGAAGCCTTCCCCTCACCCGTCCCCTAATCCTAACCCGTACGCTCACACTAACCCGTGTCCTCACACGTACTCTCCCCCTAAACCGTTGTCGTACCCTGACGTGGACCCTAAACCGTCCCCGTCCCCTAAACTTAAACCTAGCCTGAAGCCTAACCCTAACCCTTTCCCGAAGCCTTCCCCTCACCCGTCCCCTAATCCTAGCCCGTACGCTCACACTAACCCGCGCCCTCTCACGTACGCTCCCCCGAAACCGTTGTCGTACCCTCACCTGGACCCTAAACCGTCCCCGTCCCCTAACCCTAACCCTAGCCCGAACCCTAACCCTAACACTTCCCCGAAGCCTTCCCCTCACCCGTCCCATAATCGTAACCCGTACGCTCAAACTAACCCACGCCCTCACACGTACGCTGCCCCTAAAGCGTTGTCGTACCCTCACCTGGACCCTCAAACATCCCCTTCTCCTAACCCTAACCCTAGACCGAAACATAAGCCTGACCCTTCCCCGAAGCCTGACCCAACACGTCCCCTAATCCTAACCCGTACGCTAACGCTAATCCGCTCCCTCACACGTATGCTAAACCTAAAGCGTTGTCGTACCCTCACCTGGACCCTAAACCGTCACCATCCCCTAAACCTAACCCTAGCCCGAACCCTAACCCTAACGATTCCCCGAAGCCTGACACTCACCTGTCCCCTAATCCTAATCCGAAAGCTAACGCTAACACGCGCCCTCACACGTACGCTCCATCTAAAGCGTTGTCGTACCCTCACCTGGACCCTAAACCGTCCCCGTCCCCTAACCCTAACCCTAGGCCGAACCCTAACCTTAACCCTTCCCCGAATCCTGACCCTCACCCGTCCCCTAATCCTAACCCGTACGCTAACACTAACCCGCGCTCTCACACGTACGCTCCCCCTAAAGCGTTCTCGTAACCTCACATGAACCCTAAACCGTCCCGGTCCCCTAACCTTAACCCTAGCCTGATCCCTAACCCTAACCCTTCCCCGAAGCCTGACCCTCACCCGTCCCCTAATCCTAACCTGTACGCTAACACTGACATGCGCCCTCACAAGTACGCTACCTCTAAAGCGTTGCCATACCCTAACCTGGACCCTCAACCGTCCCAGTCGCCGTCCCCTAACCCTAGCCCGAACCCTAACCCTAACAGTTCCCCGAATCCTGACCCTCACCCGTCCCCTAATCCTAACCCGTACGCTAACACTAACCCACGCCCTCACACGTACACTCCCCCTAAAGCGTTGTCGTACCCTCACCTGGACCCTAAACCGTCCCCGTCCCCTAACCCTAACCTTAGCCCGAACCCTAACCCTAACCCTTCCCCGAAGCCTGACCCTCACCCGTACCCTAATCCTATCACGTACGCTAACACTAACCCACGCCCTCACACGTACGCTCCCCCTAAAGCGTTGTCGTACCCTCACCTGGACGCTAAACCGTTCCCGTCCCCTAGCCCTAACCCTAGCCAAAACCCTAAATCTTAAACTTCCGCGAAGCCTGACCCTCACCGTCCCCTAATCCTAACCCGTACGCAAACGCTAACCCACGCCCCCACACGTACGCTCCCCCTAAAGCGTTGTTGTACCCTCAACTGTACCCTAAACCGTCCCCATCCCCTAAACCTAACCCTAGCCTGTCCCTAACCCTAACACTTCCCCGAAGCCTGACCCTCACCAGTCCCCTAATCCTAACCCGTACGCTGACACTAACACGCGCCCTCACACGTATGCTACCCCTAAAGCTTTGTCGTACCCTCACGTGGACCCTAAACCGTCCCTGTCCCCTAACCCTAACCCTAGCCCAAACCCTAACCCTAACCATTCCCCGAAGCCTGACACTCACCCGTCCCCTATCCTAACCTGTACACTAACGCTAACCCGTGCCCTCACACGTACGCTCCCCCTAAAGCGATGGCGTACACTCATCTGGACCCTAAACCGTCCCGGTCCCCTAACCCGAAACCTAGCCCGATCCCTAACCCTAACCCTTCCCCGAAGCCTGACCCTCACCCGTCCCCTAATCCTCACAAGTACGCTAACACTGACCAGCGCTCTCACAACTACGCTACCCCTAAAGCGTTGTCATACCCTCACCTGGACCCTCAACCGTCCTCGTCCCCTAACCCTAACCCTAGGCCGAACCCTAACCCTAACCCTTCCACGAAGCCTGACCCTCACACGTCCCCTAATCCTAACGCGTACACAAACGCTAACCCATGCCCTCACACATACGCTCCCCCTAAAGCGTTTTCGTACCTTCACCTGGACCCTAAACCGTCCCCGACCCCTAAGCCTAACCCTAGACCGAACCCTAACCCTAAACCTTCCCCGAAACCTGACCCTCACCCGTCCCCTAATCCTAACCCGTACGCTAACACTAACCCGCGCCCTCACACGTACGCTCCCCCTAAAGCGTGGTTGTACCCTCACCTGGACCCTAAACCGTCCCCGTCCCCTAAACCTAAACCTAGCCTGAACCCTAAACCTAACCCTACCCCGAAGCCTGACCCTCACCCGTCCACTAATCCTAACACGTACGCTCACGCTAACCCACGCGTTCACACGTACGCTCCCCCTAAAGCGTTGTCATACATTCACCTGGACCCTAAACCGTCCCTGTCCCCTAACCCTAACCCTAGCCCAAACCCTAACCCTAACTATTCCCCGAAGCCTGACCCCTACCCGTCCCCTAATCCTAACCCGTACGCTAACGCTAACTTATGCCCTCACACGTACGCTCCTCCTAAAGCGTTGTCGTACCCTCACCTGGACAGTAAACAGTCCCCGTCCCCTAACCCTAACCCTAGCCCGAACCCTAAACCTAACACTTCCCCGAAACCTGACGCTCACCCTTCCCCTAATCCTAACCCACGCCCTCACACGTACGCTCACGCTAAAGTGTTGTCCTACCCTCAACTGGACCCGAAACCGTCCCCGTCCCCTAACCCTAACCCTAGACCGAACCCTAACCCTAACCCTTCCCTAAAGCCTGACCCTCACCCGTCCCCTAATCCTACCCCGTACGCTAACACTAACCCACGCCCTCACACGTACGCTCCCCGTAAAGCGTTGTCGTACCCTCACCTCTACCCTAAACCGTCCCGGTCCCCTAATCCTAACCCTAGCCTATCCCTAACCATAACCTCTCCCCGAAGCCTGACCCTCATCCGACCCCTAATCCTAACCCGTAGGCTAACACTAACCCACGCCCTCACACGTACGCTCCCCCTAAAGCGTTGTCGTACCCTCACGTGGACCCTAAACCGTCCCCGTCCCCTAACCCTAACCCTAGACCAAAACCTAACCCTAACACTTCCCCGAAGCCTGACACTCACCCGTCCCCTAATCCTAACCCGTACGCTCACGCTAACCCGCGCCCTCACACATACGCTCCCCGTAAAGCATTGTCGTACCCTCACCTGGACCCTAAACCGTCCCCGTCCCCTAACCCTAAACCTAGCCCGAACCCTAACCCTAACACTTCCCCGAAGCCTGACCCTCACCCGTCCCCTAATCCTAACCCGTATGCTCACGATAACCTGCGCCCTCACACGTATGCTCCCCCTAAAGAGTTGTCGTATCCTCACATGGACCCTGAACCGTCCCCGTCCCCTAACACTAACCCTAGCCCGAACACTAAACCTAACCCTTCCCCGAAGCCTGACCCTCACCCGTCCCCTAATCCTAACAAGTACGCTAACGCGAACCCACGCCCTCACACGTACGCTCCCCCTAAAGCGTTGTCATACCCTCACCTGGACCCTAAACCGTCCCCGTCCCCTAACCCTAACCCTAGACCGAACCCTAACCCTAACCCTTCCCCGAAGCCTTCCCCTCACCCGTCCTCTAATCCTAACCCGTATGCTAACACTAACCCATGGCCTCACACGTACGCTCCCCCTAAACCATTGTCGTACCCTCACCTGGACCCTAAACCGTCCCCGTCCCCTAACCCTAACCCTAGCCCGAACACTAAACCTAACCCTTCCCCGAAGCCTTCCCCTCACCCGTTCTGTAAACCTAAGCCGTACGCTAACACTAACCCGTGCCCTCACACGTACGCTCACCCTAAACCGTTGTCGTACCCTCACCTGGACTCTAAACCGTCCCCTTCCCCTAACCCTAACCCTAGCCCGAACCCTAACCCTAACCCTTCCCCGAAGCCTTCCCCTCACCCGTCCCCTAATCCTAACCCGTACGCTCACACTAACCCGTGTCCTCACACGTACTCTCCCCCTAAACCGTTGTCGTACCCTGACGTGGACCCTAAACCGTCCCCGTCCCCTAAACTTAAACCTAGCCTGAAGCCTAACCCTAACCCTTTCCCGAAGCCTTCCCCTCACCCGTCCCCTAATCCTAGCCCGTACGCTCACACTAACCCGCGCCCTCTCACGTACGCTCCCCCGAAACCGTTGTCGTACCCTCACCTGGACCCTAAACCGTCCCCGTCCCCTAACCCTAACCCTAGCCCGAACCCTAACCCTAACACTTCCCCGAAGCCTTCCCCTCACCCGTCCCATAATCGTAACCCGTACGCTCAAACTAACCCACGCCCTCACACGTACGCTGCCCCTAAAGCGTTGTCGTACCCTCACCTGGACCCTCAAACATCCCCTTCTCCTAACCCTAACCCTAGACCGAAACATAAGCCTGACCCTTCCCCGAAGCCTGACCCAACACGTCCCCTAATCCTAACCCGTACGCTAACGCTAATCCGCTCCCTCACACGTATGCTAAACCTAAAGCGTTGTCGTACCCTCACCTGGACCCTAAACCGTCACCATCCCCTAAACCTAACCCTAGCCCGAACCCTAACCCTAACGATTCCCCGAAGCCTGACACTCACCTGTCCCCTAATCCTAATCCGAAAGCTAACGCTAACACGCGCCCTCACACGTACGCTCCATCTAAAGCGTTGTCGTACCCTCACCTGGACCCTAAACCGTCCCCGTCCCCTAACCCTAACCCTAGGCCGAACCCTAACCTTAACCCTTCCCCGAATCCTGACCCTCACCCGTCCCCTAATCCTAACCCGTACGCTAACACTAACCCACGCTCTCACACGTACGCTCCCCCTAAAGCGTTCTCATAACCTCACATGAACCCTAAACCGTCCCGGTCCCCTAACCTTAACCCTAGCCTGATCGCTAACCCTAACCCTTCCCCGAAGCCTGACCCTCACCCGTCCCCTAATCCTAACCTGTACGCTAACACTGACATGCGCCCTCACAAGTACGCTACCTCTAAAGCGTTGCCATACCCTAACCTGGACCCTCAACCGTCCCAGTCGCCGTCCCCTAACCCTAGCCCGAACCCTAACCCTAACAGTTCCCCGAATCCTGACCCTCACCCGTCCCCTAATCCTAACCCGTACGCTAACACTAACCCACGCCCTCACACGTACACTCCCCCTAAAGCGTTGTCGTACCCTCACCTGGACCCTAAACCGTCCCCGTCCCCTAACCCTAACCTTAGCCCGAACCCTAACCCTAACCCTTCCCCGAAGCCTGACCCTCACCCGTACCCTAATCCTATCACGTACGCTAACACTAACCCACGCCCTCACACGTACGCTCCCCCTAAAGCGTTGTCGTACCCTCACCTGGACGCTAAACCGTTCCCGTCCCCTAGCCCTAACCCTAGCCAAAACCCTAAATCTTAAACTTCCGCGAAGCCTGACCCTCACCGTCCCCTAATCCTAACCCGTACGCAAACGCTAACCCACGCCCCCACACGTACGCTCCCCCTAAAGCGTTGTTGTACCCTCAACTGTACCCTAAACCGTCCCCATCCCCTAAACCTAACCCTAGCCTGTCCCTAACCCTAACACTTCCCCGAAGCCTGACCCTCACCAGTCCCCTAATCCTAACCCGTACGCTGACACTAACACGCGCCCTCACACGTATGCTACCCCTAAAGCTTTGTCGTACCCTCACGTGGACCCTAAACCGTCCCTGTCCCCTAACCCTAACCCTAGCCCAAACCCTAACCCTAACCATTCCCCGAAGCCTGACACTCACCCGTCCCCTATCCTAACCTGTACGCTAACGCTAACCCGTGCCCTCACACGTACGCTCCCCCTAAAGCGATGGCGTACACTCATCTGGACCCTAAACCGTCCCGGTCCCCTAACCCGAAACCTAGCCCGATCCCTAACCCTAACCCTTCCCCGAAGCCTGACCCTCACCCGTCCCCTAATCCTCACAAGTACGCTAACACTGACCAGCGCTCTCACAACTACGCTACCCCTAAAGCGTTGTCATACCCTCACCTGGACCCTCAACCGTCCTCGTCCCCTAACCCTAACCCTAGGCCGAACCCTAACCCTAACCCTTCCACGAAGCCTGACCCTCACACGTCCCCTAATCCTAACGCGTACACAAACGCTAACCCATGCCCTCACACATACGCTCCCCCTAAAGCGTTTTCATACCTTCACCTGGACCCTAAACCGTCCCCGACCCCTAAGCCTAACCCTAGACCGAACCCTAACCCTAAACCTTCCCCGAAACCTGACCCTCACCCGTCCCCTAATCCTAACCCGTACGCTAACACTAACCCGCGCCCTCACACGTACGCTCCCCCTAAAGCGTGGTTGTACCCTCACCTGGACCCTAAACCGTCCCCGTCCCCTAAACCTAAACCTAGCCTGAACCCTAAACCTAACCCTACCCCGAAGCCTGACCCTCACCCGTCCACTAATCCTAACACGTACGCTCACGCTAACCCACGCGTTCACACGTACGCTCCCCCTAAAGCGTTGTCATACATTCACCTGGACCCTAAACCGTCCCTGTCCCCTAACCCTAACCCTAGCCCAAACCCTAACCCTAACTATTCCCCGAAGCCTGACCCCTACCCGTCCCCTAATCCTAACCCGTACGCTAACGCTAACTTACGCCCTCACACGTACGCTCCTCCTAAAGCGTTGTCGTACCCTCACCTGGACAGTAAACAGTCCCCGTCCCCTAACCCTAACCCTAGCCCGAACCCTAAACCTAACACTTCCCCGAAACCTGACGCTCACCCGTCCCCTAATCCTAACCCACGCCCTCACACGTACGCTCACGCTAAAGCGTTGTCGTACCCTCAACTGGACCCGAAACCGTCCCCGTCCCCTAACCCTAACCCTAGACCGAACCCTAACCCTAACCCTTCCCTGAAGCCTGACCCTCACCCGTCCCCTAATCCTACCCCGTACGCTAACACTAACCCACGCCCTCACACGTACGCTCCCCGTAAAGCGTTGTCGTACCCTCACCTCTACCCTAAACCGTCCCGGTCCCCTAATCCTAACCCTAGCCTATCCCTAACCATAACCTCTCCCCGAAGCCTGACCCTCATCCGACCCCTAATCCTAACCCGTAGGCTAACACTAACCCACGCCCTCACACGTACGCTCCCCCTAAAGCGTTGTCGTACCCTCACGTGGACCCTAAACCGTCCCCGTCCCCTAACCCTAACCCTAGACCAAAACCTAACCCTAACACTTCCCCGAAGCCTGACACTCACCCGTCCCCTAATCCTAACCCGTACGCTCACGCTAACCCGCGCCCTCACACATACGCTCCCCGTAAAGCATTGTCGTACCCTCACCTGGACCCTAAACCGTCCCCGTCCCCTAACCCTAAACCTAGCCCGAACCCTAACCCTAACACTTCCCCGAAGCCTGACCCTCACCCGTCCCCTAATCCTAACCCGTATGCTCACGATAACCTGCGCCCTCACACGTATGCTCCCCCTAAAGAGTTGTCGTATCCTCACATGGACCCTGAACCGTCCCCGTCCCCTAACACTAACCCTAGCCCGAACACTAAACCTAACCCTTCCCCGAAGCCTGACCCTCACCCGTCCCCTAATCCTAACAAGTACGCTAACGCGAACCCACGCCCTCACACGTACGCTCCCCCTAAAGCGTTGTCATACCCTCACCTGGACCCTAAACCGTCCCCGTCCCCTAACCCTAACCCTAGACCGAACCCTAACCCTAACCCTTCCCCGAAGCCTTCCCCTCACCCGTCCTCTAATCCTAACCCGTATGCTAACACTAACCCATGGCCTCACACGTACGCTCCCCCTAAACCATTGTCGTACCCTCACCTGGACCCTAAACCGTCCCCGTCCCCTAACCCTAACCCTAGCCCGAACACTAAACCTAACCCTTCCCCGAAGCCTTCCCCTCACCCGTTCTGTAAACCTAAGCCGTACGCTAACACTAACCCGTGCCCTCACACGTACGCTCACCCTAAACCGTTGTCGTACCCTCACCTGGACTCTAAACCGTCCCCTTCCCCTAACCCTAACCCTAGCCCGAACCCTAACCCTAACCCTTCCCCGAAGCCTTCCCCTCACCCGTACCCTAATCCTAACCCGTACGCTAACACTAACCCATGCCCGCACTCGTACGCTCACCCTAAACCGTGTTGTACCCTCACCTGGACCCTAAACCGTTCCCGTCCCCTAACCTTAACCCTAGCCCGGACCCTAATCCTAACCCTTCCCCGAAGCCTTCCCGTCACCCTTCCCCTAATCCTAACCCGTAAGCTAACACTAACCCGTGCCCTCACACGTTTGCTCCCCCTAAACCGTTGTCGTAACCTCACTTGGACCCTAAAAAGTCCCCATCCCCTAACCATAACCCTAACCCTTAACCGAAGCCTTACCCTAACACGTCCGCTAATCCTAACCTGTACACCAACACTAACCCATGCCCTCACACGTACACTCAGCCTAAACCACTGTCGTACCCTAACCTCTCCCCTAAATTGTCCCCATCCCCTAACCTTAACCGTAACCCTAACCCTTACCCTTACCCGAAGCCTTACCCTAACCCGTCTCTTAATCCTAACCCGTACGGTAACACTAGTCCCTGCCCTCACACGTACGCTCACCCTAAACCGTTGTCGTACCCTAACCTGTCCACTAAACCGTCTCCGTCCTCTAACCCTAAGCCTAACCTAACCCTAACCCTTACCCAGAGTCTTACCATACCCAGTCCCCTAATCCTAACCCGTGCTCTAACACTAACCCGTGCCCTCACACGTACGCTCCCCCTAAACCGTGGTCGTCCCATCACCTGGACCCTAAACCGTCCCTGTCCCCTAACCCTAACCCTAGCCCGAACCCTAACCCTAAACCTTCCCCGAAGCCTTCCCCTCACCCGTCCCCTAATCCTATCCCGTACGCTAACACTAACCCATGCCCTCACACGTACGCTCCCCGTAAACCGTTGTCGTACCCTCACCCGGACCCTAAACCGTCCCCGTCCCCTAACCCTAAGCCTAGCCCGAACCCTAACCCTAACCCTTCCCCGAAGCCTTCCCCTCACCCGTCCTCTAATCCTAACCCGTACACTAACACTAACCCGTGGCCTTACACGTACGCTCCCCCTAAACCGTTGTCGTACCCTCACCTGGACCCTAAACCGTCCCTGTCCCCTAACCCTAACCCTAGCCCGAACACTAAACCTAACCCTTCCCCAAAGCCTTCCCCTCACCCGTCCCGTAATTCTAAGCCATACGCTAACACTAACCTTTGCCCTCACACGTACGCTCACCCGAAACCTTTGTTGTACCCTCACCTGGACTCTAAACCGTCCCCGTCCCAGTCCCCTAACCCTAACCCTAACCCTAACCCTAACCCTAACCCTAACCCTAACCCTAACCCCTAACCCTAACCCTAACCCTAACCCTAACCCTAACCCTAACCCTAAGCCTTATGCTAACCCGTCCACAAATCCTAACCGGTACGCTAACACTAACCCGTGCCCTCACACGTACGCTCACCCTAAACCGTTGTCGTACAGTAACCTGTCCCCTAACCCGTCCCCTAATCCTAACCCTAACCCTAACCCTTACACGAAGCCTTGCAGTAACCCGATCCCTAAACCTAACCCGTACGCTAACACTAAACCGTGCCCTTACACGTACGCTCACCCTAAACCTTTGTTGTACCCTAACCTGTCCCTTAAACCGTCCCCATCCCCGTCCACTAACACTAACCTTAACCCTAAACCTAACCCTTACCCGAAGCCTTACCCTAACCCGTCCCCTAATCCTAACCCGTACGCTAACACTATCCCGTGCCCTCACACGTACGCTCACCCTAAACCGTTGTCATATCCTAACCTGTCCCCTAAACCGTCCCCATTCCCTAACCCTAAACCTAACCCTAAACCTAACCCTTACCTTAAGCCTTACCGTAACCCGTCCCCTAATCCTAACCCATACGCTAACATTAACCGGCGCCGTCACACGTACGCTCACCCTAAAACCTTGTCGTACCCTAACCTGTCCCCTAAACCGTCCCCGTCACCTAACCCTAACCCTAAACCTAACCCTTACCCAAAACCTTACACTAACCCGTCCCCTAATCCTAACCCGTATGCTAACACTAACCTGTGGCCTCAAACGTATGCTCACCCTAAAGCGCTGTCATACCCTAACCTGTCCCCTAAACCGTCCCCATCCCATAACCCTAACCCTAACCCTAACCCTAACCCTAAACTTACCCGAAGCCTTACCTTAAACCATCCCCTAATCCTAACCCAGATGCTAACACTAACCCGTACCCTCACACGTACGCTCACCCTAAACCGTTGTCGTACCCTAACCTGTCCCCTAAACCATCCCCATCACCTAACCCTAACCTTAACACTAACCCTAACCCTAAACCTTAAACAAAGCCTCACCCTAACCCGTCCCTTAATCCTAACCCGTACGCTAACACTAACCCATGCCCTCACATGTACGCTCACTCTAAACAGTTGTCGTACCCTAACCTGTCCCCGAAATGGTCCCCATCCCCTGACGCTAAACCTACCCCTACCCAAAGCCTTACCCTAACCCGTCCCCTAATCCTAACCCGTACCAAAACGATAACCCGTGCCCTCACACATACACTCACACTAAACCTCTGTGGTATCCTAACCTGTCCCCTAAACCGAACCCGTCCCCTAACCCTAACCCTAACCCTAACCCTTACCCAAAGCCTTACCCTAATCCGTCCCCAAATCCTAACCCATATGCTAACACTAACTCGTGCCCTCACACGTACGCTCACCTTAAAATATTTTCGTACCCTAACCTGTCCCCTATACCGTCCCCGTCCCGTACACTAACCCTAACCCTGACACTTATCTGAAGCCTTACCCTAACCCGTCCCCTAATCCTAAGCCTTACGCTAACACTACCCCGTGCCCTCACATGGATGCTCACTCTAAACAGTTGTCGTACCCTTACCTGTCCCCTAAACAGTCCCCATCCCCTAACCCCATCCCTAATTCTAACACTTACCCGAAGCCTACCCTCACCCATCCCCTAATCCTAAGCCGTACGCTAACACTACCCCGTGCCCTCACACGGACGCTCACCCTAAACAGTTGTCGTACCCTTACCTGTCCCCTAAACAGTCCTCATCCCCTAACCCCATCCCTAATTCTAACACTTACCCAAAGCCTTACCCTAACCCAACGCCTAATCCAAACCCGTACGCTAACACTAACCCGTGCCCTAACACGTACGCTCACCCTAAACCGTTGTCATACACTATCCTGTACCCTAAACCGTCCCCGTCCCCTAACCCTAACCCTAAACCTAACACTTACCCGAAGCCTTACCCTAACCCGTCCCCTAATCCTAACCCATACGCTAACACTAACCCGTGCGCTCACACGTACGCTCACCCTAAACCGTTGTTGTACACTAACCTGTCCCCTAAACCGTCCCTGTCCCCTAACCCTAACCTTAACACTCACCCTAACCCTAACCCTTAAATGAAGCCTTACCCTAACCCGTCCCCTAATCCTAACCCGTACGCTAACACTAACCCATTCTCTCACACGTACGCTCAACCTAAACCGTTGTCGGACCCTAGCCTATCCCCTAAACCGTCCCCGTCCCCTAACCCTAACCCTAGCCCGAACACTAAACCTAACCCTTCCCCGAAGCCTTCCCCTCACCCGTTCTGTAAACCTAAGCCGTACGCTAACACTAACCCGTGCCCTCACACGTACGCTCACCCTAAACCGTTGTCGTACCCTCACCTGGACTCTAAACCGTCCCCTTCCCCTAACCCTAACCCTAGCCCGAACCCTAACCCTAACCCTTCCCCGAAGCCTTCCCCTCACCCGTCCCCTAATCCTAACCCGTACGCTCACACTAACCCGTGTCCTCACACGTACTCTCCCCCTAAACCGTTGTCGTACCCTGACGTGGACCCTAAACCGTCCCCGTCCCCTAAACTTAAACCTAGCCTGAAGCCTAACCCTAACCCTTTCCCGAAGCCTTCCCCTCACCCGTCCCCTAATCCTAGCCCGTACGCTCACACTAACCCGCGCCCTCTCACGTACGCTCCCCCGAAACCGTTGTCGTACCCTCACCTGGACCCTAAACCGTCCCCGTCCCCTAACCCTAACCCTAGCCCGAACCCTAACCCTAACACTTCCCCGAAGCCTTCCCCTCACCCGTCCCATAATCGTAACCCGTACGCTCAAACTAACCCACGCCCTCACACGTACGCTGCCCCTAAAGCGTTGTCGTACCCTCACCTGGACCCTCAAACATCCCCTTCTCCTAACCCTAACCCTAGACCGAAACATAAGCCTGACCCTTCCCCGAAGCCTGACCCAACACGTCCCCTAATCCTAACCCGTACGCTAACGCTAATCCGCTCCCTCACACGTATGCTAAACCTAAAGCGTTGTCGTACCCTCACCTGGACCCTAAACCGTCACCATCCCCTAAACCTAACCCTAGCCCGAACCCTAACCCTAACGATTCCCCGAAGCCTGACACTCACCTGTCCCCTAATCCTAATCCGAAAGCTAACGCTAACACGCGCCCTCACACGTACGCTCCATCTAAAGCGTTGTCGTACCCTCACCTGGACCCTAAACCGTCCCCGTCCCCTAACCCTAACCCTAGGCCGAACCCTAACCTTAACCCTTCCCCGAATCCTGACCCTCACCCGTCCCCTAATCCTAACCCGTACGCTAACACTAACCCGCGCTCTCACACGTACGCTCCCCCTAAAGCGTTCTCATAACCTCACATGAACCCTAAACCGTCCCGGTCCCCTAACCTTAACCCTAGCCTGATCGCTAACCCTAACCCTTCCCCGAAGCCTGACCCTCACCCGTCCCCTAATCCTAACCTGTACGCTAACACTGACATGCGCCCTCACAAGTACGCTACCTCTAAAGCGTTGCCATACCCTAACCTGGACCCTCAACCGTCCCAGTCGCCGTCCCCTAACCCTAGCCCGAACCCTAACCCTAACAGTTCCCCGAATCCTGACCCTCACCCGTCCCCTAATCCTAACCCGTACGCTAACACTAACCCACGCCCTCACACGTACACTCCCCCTAAAGCGTTGTCGTACCCTCACCTGGACCCTAAACCGTCCCCGTCCCCTAACCCTAACCTTAGCCCGAACCCTAACCCTAACCCTTCCCCGAAGCCTGACCCTCACCCGTACCCTAATCCTATCACGTACGCTAACACTAACCCACGCCCTCACACGTACGCTCCCCCTAAAGCGTTGTCGTACCCTCACCTGGACGCTAAACCGTTCCCGTCCCCTAGCCCTAACCCTAGCCAAAACCCTAAATCTTAAACTTCCGCGAAGCCTGACCCTCACCGTCCCCTAATCCTAACCCGTACGCAAACGCTAACCCACGCCCCCACACGTACGCTCCCCCTAAAGCGTTGTTGTACCCTCAACTGTACCCTAAACCGTCCCCATCCCCTAAACCTAACCCTAGCCTGTCCCTAACCCTAACACTTCCCCGAAGCCTGACCCTCACCAGTCCCCTAATCCTAACCCGTACGCTGACACTAACACGCGCCCTCACACGTATGCTACCCCTAAAGCTTTGTCGTACCCTCACGTGGACCCTAAACCGTCCCTGTCCCCTAACCCTAACCCTAGCCCAAACCCTAACCCTAACCATTCCCCGAAGCCTGACACTCACCCGTCCCCTATCCTAACCTGTACGCTAACGCTAACCCGTGCCCTCACACGTACGCTCCCCCTAAAGCGATGGCGTACACTCATCTGGACCCTAAACCGTCCCGGTCCCCTAACCCGAAACCTAGCCCGATCCCTAACCCTAACCCTTCCCCGAAGCCTGACCCTCACCCGTCCCCTAATCCTCACAAGTACGCTAACACTGACCCGCGCTCTCACAACTACGCTACCCCTAAAGCGTTGTCATACCCTCACCTGGACCATCAACCGTCCCCGTCCCCTAACCCTAACCCTAGGCCGAACCCTAACCCTAACCCTTCCACGAAGCCTGACCCTCACACGTCCCCTAATCCTAACGCGTACACAAACGCTAACCCATGCCCTCACACATACGCTCCCCCTAAAGCGTTTTCGTACCTTCACCTGGACCCTAAACCGTCCCCGACCCCTAAGCCTAACCCTAGACCGAACCCTAACCCTAAACCTTCCCCGAAACCTGACCCTCACCCGTCCCCTAATCCTAACCCGTACGCTAACACTAACCCGCGCCCTCACACGTACGCTCCCCCTAAAGCGTGGTTGTACCCTCACCTGGACCCTAAACCGTCCCCGTCCCCTAAACCTAAACCTAGCCTGAACCCTAAACCTAACCCTACCCCGAAGCCTGACCCTCACCCGTCCACTAATCCTAACACGTACGCTCACGCTAACCCACGCGTTCACACGTACGCTCCCCCTAAAGCGTTGTCATACATTCACCTGGACCCTAAACCGTCCCTGTCCCCTAACCCTAACCCTAGCCCAAACCCTAACCCTAACTATTCCCCGAAGCCTGACCCCTACCCGTCCCCTAATCCTAACCCGTACGCTAACGCTAACTTACGCCCTCACACGTACGCTCCTCCTAAAGCGTTGTCGTACCCTCACCTGGACAGTAAACAGTCCCCGTCCCCTAACCCTAACCCTAGCCCGAACCCTAAACCTAACACTTCCCCGAAACCTGACGCTCACCCGTCCCCTAATCCTAACCCACGCCCTCACACGTACGCTCACGCTAAAGCGTTGTCGTACCCTCAACTGGACCCGAAACCGTCCCCGTCCCCTAACCCTAACCCTAGACCGAACCCTAACCCTAACCCTTCCCTGAAGCCTGACCCTCACCCGTCCCCTAATCCTACCCCGTACGCTAACACTAACCCACGCCCTCACACGTACGCTCCCCGTAAAGCGTTGTCGTACCCTCACCTCTACCCTAAACCGTCCCGGTCCCCTAATCCTAACCCTAGCCTATCCCTAACCATAACCTCTCCCCGAAGCCTGACCCTCATCCAACCCCTAATCCTAACCCGTAGGCTAACACTAACCCACGCCCTCACACGTACGCTCCCCCTAAAGCGTTGTCGTACCCTCACGTGGACCCTAAACCGTCCCCGTCCCCTAACCCTAACCCTAGACCAAAACCTAACCCTAACACTTCCCCGAAGCCTGACACTCACCCGTCCCCTAATCCTAACCCGTACGCTCACGCTAACCCGCGCCCTCACACATACGCTCCCCGTAAAGCATTGTCGTACCCTCACCTGGACCCTAAACCGTCCCCGTCCCCTAACCCTAAACCTAGCCCGAACCCTAACCCTAACACTTCCCCGAAGCCTGACCCTCACCCGTCCCCTAATCCTAACCCGTATGCTCACGATAACCTGCGCCCTCACACGTATGCTCCCCCTAAAGAGTTGTCGTATCCTCACATGGACCCTGAACCGTCCCCGTCCCCTAACACTAACCCTAGCCCGAACACTAAACCTAACCCTTCCCCGAAGCCTGACCCTCACCCGTCCCCTAATCCTAACAAGTACGCTAACGCGAACCCACGCCCTCACACGTACGCTCCCCCTAAAGCGTTGTCATACCCTCACCTGGACCCTAAACCGTCCCCGTCCCCTAACCCTAACCCTAGACCGAACCCTAACCCTAACCCTTCCCCGAAGCCTTCCCCTCACCCGTCCTCTAATCCTAACCCGTATGCTAACACTAACCCATGGCCTCACACGTACGCTCCCCCTAAACCATTGTCGTACCCTCACCTGGACCCTAAACCGTCCCCGTCCCCTAACCCTAACCCTAGCCCGAACACTAAACCTAACCCTTCCCCGAAGCCTTCCCCTCACCCGTTCTGTAAACCTAAGCCATACGCTAACACTAACCCGTGCCCTCACACGTACGCTCACCCTAAACCGTTGTCGTACCCTCACCTGGACTCTAAACCGTCCCCTTCCCCTAACCCTAACCCTAGCCCGAACCCTAACCCTAACCCTTCCCCGAAGCCTTCCCCTCACCCGTACCCTAATCCTAACCCGTACGCTAACACTAACCCATGCCCGCACTCGTACGCTCACCCTAAACCGTGTTGTACCCTCACCTGGACCCTAAACCGTTCCCGTCCCCTAACCTTAACCCTAGCCCGGACCCTAATCCTAACCCTTCCCCGAAGCCTTCCCGTCACCCTTCCCCTAATCCTAACCCGTAAGCTAACACTAACCCGTGCCCTCACACGTTTGCTCCCCCTAAACCGTTGTCGTAACCTCACTTGGACCCTAAAAAGTCCCCATCCCCTAACCATAACCCTAACCCTTAACCGAAGCCTTACCCTAACACGTCCGCTAATCCTAACCTGTACACCAACACTAACCCATGCCCTCACACGTACACTCAGCCTAAACCACTGTCGTACCCTAACCTCTCCCCTAAATTGTCCCCATCCCCTAACCTTAACCGTAACCCTAACCCTTACCCTTACCCGAAGCCTTACCCTAACCCGTCTCTTAATCCTAACCCGTACGGTAACACTAGTCCCTGCCCTCACACGTACGCTCACCCTAAACCGTTGTCGTACCCTAACCTGTCCACTAAACCGTCTCCGTCCTCTAACCCTAAGCCTAACCTAACCCTAACCCTTACCCAGAGTCTTACCATACCCAGTCCCCTAATCCTAACCCGTGCTCTAACACTAACCCGTGCCCTCACACGTACGCTCCCCCTAAACCGTGGTCGTCCCATCACCTGGACCCTAAACCGTCCCTGTCCCCTAACCCTAACCCTAGCCCGAACCCTAACCCTAAACCTTCCCCGAAGCCTTCCCCTCACCCGTCCCCTAATCCTATCCCGTACGCTAACACTAACCCATGCCCTCACACGTACGCTCCCCGTAAACCGTTGTCGTACCCTCACCCGGACCCTAAACCGTCCCCGTCCCCTAACCCTAAGCCTAGCCCGAACCCTAACCCTAACCCTTCCCCGAAGCCTTCCCCTCACCCGTCCTCTAATCCTAACCCGTACACTAACACTAACCCGTGGCCTTACACGTACGCTCCCCCTAAACCGTTGTCGTACCCTCACCTGGACCCTAAACCGTCCCTGTCCCCTAACCCTAACCCTAGCCCGAACACTAAACCTAACCCTTCCCCAAAGCCTTCCCCTCACCCGTCCCGTAATTCTAAGCCATACGCTAACACTAACCTTTGCCCTCACACGTACGCTCACCCGAAACCTTTGTTGTACCCTCACCTGGACTCTAAACCGTCCCCGTCCCAGTCCCCTAACCCTAACCCTAACCCTAACCCTAACCCTAACCCTAACCCTAACCCTAACCCCTAACCCTAACCCTAACCCTAACCCTAACCCTAACCCTAACCCTAAGCCTTATGCTAACCCGTCCACAAATCCTAACCGGTACGCTAACACTAACCCGTGCCCTCACACGTACGCTCACCCTAAACCGTTGTCGTACAGTAACCTGTCCCCTAACCCGTCCCCTAATCCTAACCCTAACCCTAACCCTTACACGAAGCCTTGCAGTAACCCGATCCCTAAACCTAACCCGTACGCTAACACTAAACCGTGCCCTTACACGTACGCTCACCCTAAACCTTTGTTGTACCCTAACCTGTCCCTTAAACCGTCCCCATCCCCGTCCACTAACACTAACCTTAACCCTAAACCTAACCCTTACCCGAAGCCTTACCCTAACCCGTCCCCTAATCCTAACCCGTACGCTAACACTATCCCGTGCCCTCACACGTACGCTCACCCTAAACCGTTGTCATATCCTAACCTGTCCCCTAAACCGTCCCCATTCCCTAACCCTAAACCTAACCCTAAACCTAACCCTTACCTTAAGCCTTACCGTAACCCGTCCCCTAATCCTAACCCATACGCTAACATTAACCGGCGCCGTCACACGTACGCTCACCCTAAAACCTTGTCGTACCCTAACCTGTCCCCTAAACCGTCCCCGTCACCTAACCCTAACCCTAAACCTAACCCTTACCCAAAACCTTACACTAACCCGTCCCCTAATCCTAACCCGTATGCTAACACTAACCTGTGGCCTCAAACGTATGCTCACCCTAAAGCGCTGTCATACCCTAACCTGTCCCCTAAACCGTCCCCATCCCATAACCCTAACCCTAACCCTAACCCTAACCCTAAACTTACCCGAAGCCTTACCTTAAACCATCCCCTAATCCTAACCCAGATGCTAACACTAACCCGTACCCTCACACGTACGCTCACCCTAAACCGTTGTCGTACCCTAACCTGTCCCCTAAACCATCCCCATCACCTAACCCTAACCTTAACACTAACCCTAACCCTAAACCTTAAACAAAGCCTCACCCTAACCCGTCCCTTAATCCTAACCCGTACGCTAACACTAACCCATGCCCTCACATGTACGCTCACTCTAAACAGTTGTCGTACCCTAACCTGTCCCCGAAATGGTCCCCATCCCCTGACGCTAAACCTACCCCTACCCAAAGCCTTACCCTAACCCGTCCCCTAATCCTAACCCGTACCAAAACGATAACCCGTGCCCTCACACATACACTCACACTAAACCTCTGTGGTATCCTAACCTGTCCCCTAAACCGAACCCGTCCCCTAACCCTAACCCTAACCCTAACCCTTACCCAAAGCCTTACCCTAATCCGTCCCCAAATCCTAACCCATATGCTAACACTAACTCGTGCCCTCACACGTACGCTCACCTTAAAATATTTTCGTACCCTAACCTGTCCCCTATACCGTCCCCGTCCCGTACACTAACCCTAACCCTGACACTTATCTGAAGCCTTACCCTAACCCGTCCCCTAATCCTAAGCCTTACGCTAACACTACCCCGTGCCCTCACATGGATGCTCACTCTAAACAGTTGTCGTACCCTTACCTGTCCCCTAAACAGTCCCCATCCCCTAACCCCATCCCTAATTCTAACACTTACCCGAAGCCTACCCTCACCCATCCCCTAATCCTAAGCCGTACGCTAACACTACCCCGTGCCCTCACACGGACGCTCACCCTAAACAGTTGTCGTACCCTTACCTGTCCCCTAAACAGTCCTCATCCCCTAACCCCATCCCTAATTCTAACACTTACCCAAAGCCTTACCCTAACCCAACGCCTAATCCAAACCCGTACGCTAACACTAACCCGTGCCCTAACACGTACGCTCACCCTAAACCGTTGTCATACACTATCCTGTACCCTAAACCGTCCCCGTCCCCTAACCCTAACCCTAAACCTAACACTTACCCGAAGCCTTACCCTAACCCGTCCCCTAATCCTAACCCATACGCTAACACTAACCCGTGCGCTCACACGTACGCTCACCCTAAACCGTTGTTGTACACTAACCTGTCCCCTAAACCGTCCCTGTCCCCTAACCCTAACCTTAACACTCACCCTAACCCTAACCCTTAAATGAAGCCTTACCCTAACCCGTCCCCTAATCCTAACCCGTACGCTAACACTAACCCATTCTCTCACACGTACGCTCAACCTAAACCGTTGTCGGACCCTAGCCTATCCCCTAAACCGTCCCCGTCCCCTAACCGTAACCTTAACACTAACCCTAACCCTAATCCTTAACCGAAGCCTTACCCTAACCCGTCCCCTAATCCTAAGCCGTACGCTAACATTAACCCCTGCCCTCACATGTACGCTCACCCTAAACCATTGGCGTATGCTATCCTGTCCCCTAAACCATCCCCATCCCCTAACCCTAACCCTAACCCTTACCCGAAGCCTTATCCTAACCCGTCACCTAATCCTAACCCGTACGCTAACACTAACCCATACCCTCACACGTACGCTCACCCTAAACCATTGTCGTACCCTAACCTGTCCCCTAAACCGTCCACATCCACTAACCCTAACCCTAACCCTAACGCTTACCCGAACCCTTACCCTAACCCGTCCCCTAATCCTAACCCGTACTCTAACACTAACCAGTGCCCTAACAAGTATGCTCACCCTAAAACGTTGTCGTACCCTAACCTGTCCTCTAAACCGTCCCCGTCCCCTAACCCTAACCCTAAACCTAACCCTTACCTGAAGCCTTACCCTAACCCGTCCCCTAATCCTAACCCGAACGCTAACACTATCCCGTGTCCTCATGCGTACGCTCACCCTAAACCGTTGTCGTTACCTAACCGGTCCCCTAAACCGTCCCCGTCCCCTAACCCTAACCCTAATCCTAACCCTAACTCTAACCCTAATCCTAACCCATACGCTAACACTAACTTGTGCCATAACACGTACGCTCACCCTAAACCGTTTTCATACCCTAACCTGAACCCTAAACCGTCCCCGTCCCCTAACCCTAACCTTAACACTAACCCTAACCCTTACCCAAACCTTACCCTAACCCGTTCCCTAATCCTAACCCATACGCTAACACTAACCCGTGCCCTCACACGTACGCTCACCCTAAACCGTTGTCGTACCCTACCCTGTCCCCTAAACCATCCCTGATCCCTAACCCTAACCCTAATCCTAAACCTTACCCAAAGCCTTACCCTAACCCGTCCCCTAATCCTAATCCGTACGCTAACACTAACCCATGCTCTTACACATACGCTCACCCTAAACCATTGTCATACCCTAACCTGTCCCCTAAACCGTCCCCGTCCCCTAACCCTAACCCTAACTCTAACCCTAACCCTAACCCTTACCCGAAGCCTTACACTAACCCGTCCCCTAATCCTAAACCATACGCTAACACTAACTTGTGCCCTCACATGTACGCTCACCCTAAACCGTTATCATACCCTAACCTGACCCCTAAAGCGTCCCCGTCCCCCAACCCTAACCCTAACCCTAAACCCTCCCCATCCCCTAACCCTAACCCTAACCCTAACCCTAACCCTTACCCGAAGCCTTATCCTAACCCGTCACCTAATCCTAACCCATACGCTAACACTAACCCGTGCCCTCACACGTATGCTCACCCTAAACCGTTGTCGTACCCTAACCTTTCCCCGAAATGGTCCCCATCCCGACCCTAAACCTACCCCTACCCAAAGCCTTACCCTAACCCGTCCCCTAATCCTAACCCGTACCAAAACGATAACCCGTGCCCTCACACATACACTCACACTAAACCACTCTGGTACCCTAACCTGTACCCCAAACAGTCCCCGTCCCCTAACCCTAACCCTAGCCCGAACCATAACCCTAACCCTTCCCCGAAGCCTGACCCTCACCCGTCCCCTAACCCTACCCGTACGCTAACACTAACCCATGTCCTCACACGTACGCTCCC
Organism: Leucopleurus acutus; assembly: GCF_964270905.1. Taxonomy (NCBI): domain Eukaryota; kingdom Metazoa; phylum Chordata; class Mammalia; order Artiodactyla; family Delphinidae; genus Leucopleurus; species Leucopleurus acutus. The sequence goes on along the minus strand of NW_028139093.1, from coordinate 189,755 downwards.
CCTAAACCGTTGTCATACCCTCACCTGGACCCTAAACAGTCCCCGTCCCCATAACCCTAACCCTAACTCTTACCTAAAGCCTTACCCTAACCCGTCCGCTAATCCTAACCTGTATGCCAACACTATCCCATGCCCTCACACGTACGCTCACCCTAAACCGTTGTCGTACCCTAACCTGTCCACTAAAATGTCCCCGTCCCCTAACCCTAACCCTAACCCTAACCCTTACCCTTACCCTAAGCCTTACCCTAACCCGTCCCCTAATCCTAACCCGTACGCTCACAATATCCTGTGCCCTCACATGTACGCTCACCCTAAACCGTTGTCATACCCTAACCTGTCCACTAAACCGTCTCCGTCCCCTAACCCTAAGCCTAACCTAACCCAAACCCTTACCCAGAGTCTTACCATAACCAGTCCCCTAATCCTAACCCGTACGCTAACCCTAACCCGTGCCCTCACATGTACGCTCACCCTAAACCGTTTTCATACCCTCACCTGTCCCCTAAACCGTCTCCGTCCCCTAACCCTAACCCTAACCCTAACCCTTACCCGAAGACTTACCGTAACCTGTCCCCTAATCCTAACCCGTAAGCTAACACTAACCCGTGCCCTCACACATACGCTCATCCTAAACCGTTGTCGTACCCTAACCTGTCCTGTAAACCATCCCCATCCCCTTACCCTAACCCTAAAACTAACACTAACCCTTACCCGAAACCTTATGCTAACCCGTCCACAAATCCTAACCGGTACGCTAACACTAACCCGTGCCCTCACACGTACGCTCACCCTAAACCGTTGTCGTACAGTAACCTGTCCCCTAACCCGTCCCCTAATCCTAACCCTAACCCTAACCCTTACACGAAGCCTTGCAGTAACCCGATCCCTAAACCTAACCCGTACGCTAACACTAAACCGTGCCCTTACACGTACGCTCACCCTAAACCTTTGTTGTACCCTAACCTGTCCCTTAAACCGTCCCCATCCCCGTCCACTAACACTAACCTTAACCCTAAACCTAACCCTTACCCGAAGCCTTACCCTAACCCGTCCCCTAATCCTAACCCATACGCTAACACTAACCCGTGCCCTCACACGTAAGCTCACCATAAACCGTTGTCGTACCCTAACCTGTCCCCTAAACCGTCCCCATTCCCTAACCCTAAACCTAACCCTAAACCTAACCCTTACCTTAAGCCTTACCGTAACCCGTCCCCTAATCCTAACCCATACGCTAACATTAACCGGCGCCGTCACACGTACGCTCACCCTAAAACCTTGTCGTACCCTAACCTGTCCCCTAAACCGTCCCCGTCACCTAACCCTAACCCTAAACCTAACCCTTACCCAAAACCTTACACTAACCCGTCCCCTAATCCTAACCCGTATGCTAACACTAACCTGTGGCCTCAAACGTATGCTCACCCTAAAGCGCTGTCATACCCTAACCTGTCCCCTAAACCGTCCCCATCCCATAACCCTAACCCTAACCCTAACCCTAACCCTAAACTTACCCGAAGCCTTACCTTAAACCATCCCCTAATCCTAACCCAGATGCTAACACTAACCCGTACCCTCACACGTACGCTCACCCTAAAACGTTGTCGTACCCTAACCTGTCCCCTAAACCATCCCCATCACCTAACCCTAACCTTAACACTAACCCTAACCCTAAACCTTAAACAAAGCCTCACCCTAACCCGTCCCTTAATCCTAACCCGTACGTTAACACTAACCCATGCTCTCACATGTACGCTCACTCTAAACAGTTGTCGTACCCTAACCTGTCCCCGAAATGGTCCCCATCCCCTGACGCTAAACCTACCCCTACCCAAAGCCTTACCCTAACCCGTCCCCTAATCCTAACCCGTACCAAAACGATAACCCGTGCCCTCACACATACACTCACACTAAACCTCTGTGGTATCCTAACCTGTCCCCTAAACCGAACCCGTCCCCTAACCCTAACCCTAACCCTAACCCTTACCCAAAGCCTTACCCTAATCCGTCCCCAAATCCTAACCCATATGCTAACACTAACTCGTGCCCTCACACGTACGCTCACCTTAAAATATTTTCGTACCCTAACCTGTCCCCTATACCGTCCCCGTCCCGTACACTAACCCTAACCCTGACACTTATCTGAAGCCTTACCCTAACCCGTCCCCTAATCCTAAGCCTTACGCTAACACTACCCCGTGCCCTCACACGGATGCTCACTCTAAACAGTTGTCGTACCCTTACCTGTCCCCTAAACAGTCCCCATCCCCTAACCCCATCCCTAATTCTAACACTTACCCGAAGCCTACCCTCACCCATCCCCTAATCCTAAGCCGTACGCTAACACTACCCCGTGCCCTCACACGGACGCTCACCCTAAACAGTTGTCGTACCCTTACCTGTCCCCTAAACAGTCCTCATCCCCTAACCCCATCCCTAATTCTAACACTTACCCGAAGCCTTACCCTAACCCAACGCCTAATCCAAACCCGTACGCTAACACTAACCCGTGCCCTCACACGTACGCTCACCCTAAACCGTTGTCATACACTATCCTGTACCCTAAACCGTCCCCGTCCCCTAACCCTAACCCTAAACCTAACACTTACCCGAAGCCTTACCCTAACCCGTCCCCTAATCCTAACCCATACGCTAACACTAACCCGTGCGCTCACACGTACGCTCACCCTAAACCGTTGTTGTACACTAACCTGTCCCCTAAACCGTCCCTGTCCCCTAACCCTAACCTTAACACTCACCCTAACCCTAACCCTTAAATGAAGCCTTACCCTAACCCGTCCCCTAATCCTAACCCGTACGCTAACACTAACCCATTCTCTCACACGTACGCTCAACCTAAACCGTTGTCGGACCCTAGCCTATCCCCTAAACCGTCCCCGTCCCCTAACCGTAACCTTAACACTAACCCTAACCCTAATCCTTAACCGAAGCCTTACCCTAACCCGTCCCCTAATCCTAAGCCGTACGCTAACATTAACCCCTGCCCTCACATGTACGCTCACCCTAAACCGTTGGCGTATGCTATCCTGTCCCCTAAACCATCCCCATCCCCTAACCCTAACCCTAACCCTTACCCGAAGCCTTATCCTAACCCGTCACCTAATCCTAACCCGTACGCTAACACTAACCCATACCCTCACACGTACGCTCACCCTAAACCATTGTCGTACCCTAACCTGTCCCCTAAACCATCCCCATCCACTAACCCTAACCCTAACCCTAACGCTTACCCGAACCCTTACCCTAACCCGTCCCCTAATCCTAACCCGTACTCTAACACTAACCAGTGCCCTAACAAGTATGCTCACCCTAAAACGTTGTCGTACCCTAACCTGTCCTCTAAACCGTCCCCGTCCCCTAACCCTAACCCTAAACCTAACCCTTACCTGAAGCCTTACCCTAACCCGTCCCCTAATCCTAACCCGAACGCTAACACTATCCCGTGTCCTCATGCGTACGCTCACCCTAAACCGTTGTCGTTACCTAACCGGTCCCCTAAACCGTCCCCGTCCCCTAACCCTAACCCTAATCCTAACCCTAACTCTAACCCTAATCCTAACCCATACGCTAACACTAACTTGTGCCATAACACGTACGCTCACCCTAAACCGTTTTCATACCCTAACCTGAACCCTAAACCGTCCCCGTCCCCTAACCCTAACCTTAACACTAACCCTAACCCTTACCCAAACCTTACCCTAACCCGTTCCCTAATCCTAACCCATACGCTAACACTAACCCGTGCCCTCACACGTACGCTCACCCTAAACCGTTGTCGTACCCTACCCTGTCCCCTAAACCATCCCTGATCCCTAACCCTAACCCTAATCCTAAACCTTACCCAAAGCCTTACCCTAACCCGTCCCCTAATCCTAATCCGTACGCTAACACTAACCCATGCTCTTACACATACGCTCACCCTAAACCATTGTCATACCCTAACCTGTCCCCTAAACCGTCCCCATCCCCTGACCCTAACCCTAACTCTAACCCTAACCCTAACCCTTACCCGAAGCCTTACACTAACCCGTCCCCTAATCCTAAACCATACGCTAACACTAACTTGTGCCCTCACATGTACGCTCACCCTAAACCGTTATCATACCCTAAACTGACCCCTAAAGCGTCCCCGTCCCCCAACCCTAACCCTAACCCTAAACCCTCCCCATCCCCTAACCCTAACCCTAACCCTAACCCTAACCCTTACCCGAAGCCTTATCCTAACCCGTCACCTAATCCTAACCCATACGCTAACACTAACCCGTGCCCTCACACGTATGCTCACCCTAAACCGTTGTCGTACCCTAACCTGTCCCATAAACCATCCCCGTCCCCTAACCCTAACCCTAACCCTTACCCAAAGACGTAACCTAACACGTCCACTAATCCTAACCCTTACGCTAACACTAAACCGTGCCCTCATGCGTGCGCTCACCCTAAACCATTGTCATACCCTAACCTGTCCCCTAAACCATCCCCGTCCCCTAACCCTAACACTTACCCTAAGTCTTACCCTAAACCGTCCCCTATTGCTAACCCGTACGCTAACACTAATCCGTGCCCTCACACGTACACTCACCCTAAACCGTTGGCGTACACTAACCTGTCCCCTTAACCATCCCCGTCCCCTAACCCTCACCATAACCCTCACCATAACCCTAACCCTAACCCATACCCAAAGCCTTACTCTATCCCGTCCCCTAATCCTAACCCGTACGCTAACGCTAACCCATGCCCTCAGATGTACGCTCACCCTAAACCGTTGTCGTACCCTAACCTGTCCCCTAAACCGTCCCCGTCCCCTAACCCTAACCCTGAACCTAACCCTAACACTTACCCGAAGCCTTACCCTAACCCGTCCCCTTATCCTAACCCGTACGCTAAGACTAACCCATTCCCTCACACGTACGCCTACCCTAAACCATTGTCGTACCCACACCTGTTCCCTAAACAGTCCCCATCCCCTAATACTAACACTAACCCTAACCCGAAGCCTTACCCTAACCCATCGCCTAATCCTAACCCGTAGGCTATCACTAACCCCTGCCTTCACATGTACGCTCACCCTAAACCGTTGTCGTACCCTAACCTGTACCCTAAACCGTCCCCGTCCCCTAACCCTAACCCTAACCCTTACCCAAAGCCTTACCCTAACCCGTCCCCTAATCCTAACCCGTAAGCTAACACTAACCCATGCCCTCAAACGTACCCTCACCCTAAACCGTTGTCGTACGCTAACCTGTCCCCTAAACCGTCCCCGTCCCCTAACACTAACCCTAATCCTATCCCTAACTCGTCCCCTAATCCTAACCCATATGTTAACACCAACTCGTGCCCTCACACGTATACTCACCCTAAACCATTTTCATACCCTAACCTGTACCCTAAACCATCCCCGACCCCTAACCCTAACCCTAACCTTAACCCTTACCTGAAGCCTTACCCTAAACCATCCCCTAATCCTAATCCATACGCTAACACGAACCTGTGCCCTCACACGTACGCTCACCCTAAAACGTTGTCGTACCGTAACCTGTCCCCTAAACCGTCCCCGTCCCCTAACCCTAAACCTAACCCTAACCCTTACCCGAATCCTTACCCTAAACCATCCACAAATCCTAACCCGTATGCTAACACTAACCCGTGCCCTTACACGTACGCTCACCCTAAACCGTTGACTTACCCTAACCTGTCCCCTAAACCATCCCCGTCCCCTAACCCTAACACTAACCCTAACCCGTCCGCTAATGCTAATCCATACGCTAACACTAACCTGTGCTCTCAGACGTACGCTCACCCTAAACCGTTGTTGTACCCTACCCTGTCCCCTAAACCATCTCCGTCCCCTAACCCTAACCCTAACCCTAAACCTTACCCGAAGCCTTAATCTAACCCGTCCCCTAATCCTAACCTGTATGCCAACACTAACCCATGCCCTCACACTTACGCTCACCCTAAACCATTGTCGTACCCTAACCTGTCCCCTAAACCGTCCCCATCCCCTAACCCTAACCCTAACCCTTACCAGAAGTCTTACCCTAACCCGTACCCTAATCCCAAACCGTACTCTAACACTAACCTTTGCCCTCACACGTACGCTCACCACAGACCGTTGTCGTACCCTAACCTGTCTCCTAAACCATCCCCGTCCCCTAACCAACCCTAACCTGAAGCCTTAACATAACCCGTCCCCTAATCCTAACCCATACGCTAACACTAACCCGTGCCCTCACACGTACGCTCACCCTAAACCGTTGTCGTACCCTAACATGTCCCCTAACTGTCCCCATCCCCGTCCCCTAATCCTAACCCTAACCCTAACACTTACCCGAAGCCTTACCCTAACCCGTGCCCTAATCCTAACCCGTACGCTAAGACTAACCTGTGCCCTCACACGTACGCTTACCCTATACCACTGTCGTACCCTAACCTGTTTCCTAAACGTTCCCTTCCCCTAACCCTAACACTAACCCTTACCCGAAAACTTACCCTAACCCATCCGCTAATCCTAACCCGTACGCTAACACTAACCCATGCCCTCACACGTACGCTCAACCTAAAACATTGTCGTACCCTAACCTGTCCCCTAAACCGTCCGCATCCAATAACCCTAACCCTAACCCTAACCCTAACCGTTACCCGAAGCCTTACCCTAACCCATCCCCTAATCCTAACCCGTTTGCTAACACTAACCCATGCCATCACACGTACACTCACGCTAAACTGTTGGCGTACCCTAACCTGTCCCCTAAACCGTCCCCTAACCCTAACCATAACCCTAACCCTAACCCTTACCCGAAGCCTTACACGAACCCGTCCCATAATCCTAACCCGTACGCTAACACCAACCCGTGCCCTCACACGTATGCTCACCCTAAACCATTATCGTACCCTAACCTGTCCCGTAACCGTCCCCATCCCGTAACCCTAGCCCTAACCCTAAACCTAACCCTAACACTTACCCGAAAGCTTACCCTAACCTGTCCCCTAATCCTAACACGTACGCTAACACTATCCCATGCCCTCACACGTACGCTCACCCTAAACCGTTGTCGTACCCTACCCTGTCCCCTAAACCGTCCCCGTCCCTTAACCCTAACCCTAATCCTCAACCTAACTGAACCCCTAATCCTAACCCATACGTTAACACTAACTCATGCCCTCACACGTACGCTCACCCTAAACTGTTTGCCTACACTTACCTGTACCCTAAACCGTCCCGGTCCCCTAACCCTAACCCTAACCCTAACCTTAACACTTATCCGAAGCCTTACTCTAACCCGTCCCATAATCCTAACCCGTACGCTAACACTAACCTGTGCCCTCACACGTATGCTGACCCTAAACCGTTGTCGTACACTAACCTGTCCCCTATACCATCCTCGTCCCCTAACCCTAACACTAACCCTAACCCTTACCCGAACCCTTACCTTAACCCATCCCCTAATGCTAACCCATACGCTAACACTAACCCATACCCTAACACGTACGCTCACCCTAAACCGTTGTCGTACCCTACCGTGTCCCCTAAACCATCCCAGTCCCCTAACACTAACCCTAACCCTTACCCAAAGCCTTACACGAACCCGTCCCATAATCCTAACCCGTACGCTAACACCAACCCGTGCCCTCACACGTACGCTCACCCAAAACCATTATCGTACCCTAACCTGTCCCGTAAACCGTCCCCGTCCCCTAACCCTAACCTTAACCCTAAACCTAACCCTAACACTTACCCGAAACCTTACACTAACCCGTCCCCTATTCCTAACATGTACGCTAACACTATCCCATGCCCTCACACGTACGCTCACCCTAAACCGTTGTCGTACCCTACCCTGTCCCCTAAACCGTCCCCGTCCCTTAACCCTAACCCTAATCCTCAACCTAACTGAACCCCTAATCCTAACCCATACATTAACACTAACTCATGCCCTCACACGTACGCTCACCCTAAACTGTTTTCCTACACTTACCTGTACCCTAAACTGTCCCGGTCCCCTAACCCTAACCCTAACCCTAACCTTAACACTTATCCGAAGCCTTACTCTAACCCGTCCCATAATTTAACCCGTACACCCATACTAACCTGTGCCCTCACACGTATGCTGACCCTAAACCGTTTTCGTACACTAACCTGTCCTCTATACCATCCCCGTCCCCTAACCCTAACCCTAACCCTAACACTTACCCGAACCCTTACCTTAACCCGTCCCCTAATGCTAACCCGTACGCTAACACTAACCCATACCCTAACACGTACGCTCACCCTAAACCGTTGTCATACCCTACCGTGTCCCCTAAACCATCCCAGTCCCCTAACCCTAACCCTAACCCTAACACTTACCCGCAGCCTTACACGAACCTGTCCCATAATCCTAACCCGTACGCTAACACCAACCCGTGCCCTCACACGTACGCTCACCCTAAAACATTATCGTACACTAACCAGTCACCTAAACCATCCCCGTCCCCTAACCCTAACCCTAAGCCTTATCAGAAGCCTTACCCTAACCAGTCCCCTAATAACAAACCGTACGCTAACACTAACCTGTGTTCTGACACGTACACTCACCCTAAACCGTTGTCGTACCCTAACCAGTCCCCTAAACCGTCTCCGTCCCCTAACACTAACCCTAACCCAAAGCCTTAACCTTACCCGTCCCCTCATCCTAACTCGTACGCTAACACTAACACGTGCCCTCTCACTTATGCTCACCCTAAACCATTGTCATACCCGAACCTGTCCCCTAAAACGTCCCCGTCCCATAACCCTAACCCTAACACTTACCCAGAGCCTTACCCTAACCCGTCCCCTAATCCTAAACCGTACGCTAACACTAACCCATGCCCTGACACGTACTCTCACCCTAAACCGTTGTCATACACTATCCTGTACCCTAAACCGTCCCTGTCCCCTAACCCTAACCCTAAACCTAACACTTACCCGAAGCCTTACCCTAACCCGTCCCCTAATCCTAACCCATACGCTAACACTAACCCGTGCGCTCACACGTACGCTCACCCTAAACCGTTGTTGTACACTAACCTGTCCCCTAAACCGTCCCTGTCCCCTAACCCTAACCTTAACACTCACCCTAACCCTAACCCTTAAATGAAGCCTTACCCTAACCCGTCCCCTAATCCTAACCCGTACGCTAACACTAACCCATTCTCTCACACGTACGCTCAACCTAAACCGTTGTCGGACCCTAGCCTATCCCCTAAACCGTCCCCGTCCCCTAACCGTAACCTTAACACTAACCCTAACCCTTACCCGAAACCTTACCCGAAGCCTTACCCTAACCCGTCCCCTAATCCTAAACCGTACGCTAACACTAACCCATGCCCTCACACGTACGCTCACCCTAAAACATTATCGTACCCTAACCAGTCACCTAAACCATCTCCGTCCCCTAACCCTAACCCTAACCCTAAGCCTTAGCAGAAGCCTTACCCTAACCAGTCCCCTAATACCAAACCGTATGCTAACACTAACCTGTGCCCTGACACGTACACTCACCCTAAACCGTTGTCGTACCCTAACCTGTACCCTAAACCATCACCGTCCCCTAACCCTAACCTAACCCGAAGCCTTAACCTTACCCGTGCCCTCATCCTAACCCATACGCTAACACTAACACGTGCCCTCACACTTACGCTCACCCTAAACCATTGTCATACCCGAACCTGTCCCCTAAAACGTCCCCATCCCATAACCCTAACCTTAACCCTAACCCTTACCCAAAGCCTTAACCTAACCCGTCCCCTAAACCTCACCCGTACGCTAACACTAACCCGTGCCCTCACACGTACGCTCACCCTAAACCGTTGTCATACACTATCCTGTCCCCTAAACCATCCCTGTCCCCTAACCCTAACCCTAACCGTAACACTTACCCGAAGCCTTACCCTAAACCGTCCCCTAATCCTAACCCGTACGCTAACACTAACCCGTGCCCTCACACGTACGCTCACCCTAAACCGTTGTCATACACTATCCTGTCCCCTGAACCGTCCCCATCCCCTAACCCTTACCCTAATCCTTACACTAACACTTACCCGAAGCCTTACGCTAACCCGTCCCCTAATCCTAACCCGTACGCTAGCACTAACCTGTGCCCACACACGTACGTGCACCCTAAACACTTGTAGTACCCTAACTTGTCCCCTAAACCGTCACCATCCCCTAATCCTAACCTTAACCCTAACCATAACCCTTACCCGAAGCCTTACCCTAACCCGTCCCCTAATCCTATATCATACGCTAACACTAACCCGTGCCCTCACACGTACGCTCACCCTAAACAGTTGTTGTACCCTAACCTGTCCCCTAAACCGTCCCTGTCCCCTAACCCTAACCTTAACACTAACCCTAACCCTAACCCTTAACCGAAGCCTTACCCTAACCCGTCCCCTAATCCTAACCCGTACGCTAACACTAACCCATTCCCTCACACGTACTCTCAACCTAAACCATTGTCAGACCCTAACCTGTCCCCTAAACCGTCCCCATCCCCTAACCCTAAACTTAACACTAACCCTAACCCTAACCCTTAACCGAAGCCTTACCCTAACCCATCCCCCAATCCTAACCCGTACGCTAACACTAACCCATTCTCTCACAAGTACGCTCAACCTAAACCATTGTCGTACCCTAACCTATCCCCTAAACCATCCCCATCCCCTAACCCTACCCCTAAACCTTACCCGAAGCCTTACCGTAAACCGTCCCCTAATCCTAACCCGTACGCTAACACTAACCCGTGCCCTCACACGTACACTCACCCTAAACCGTTGGCGTACCCTAACCTGTCCCCTATACAGTCCCCGTCCCCTAACCCTAACCCTAACCCTAACCCTTATCTGAAGCCTTTCCCTACCCGTCCCCTAATCCTAAGCCGTATGTTAACACTAACCCGTGCCCTCACACGTACGCTCACCCTAAACCATTGGCGTAAGCTATCCTGTCCCCTAAACCGTCCCCGTCCCCTAACCCTAATCCTAAACCTAAACCTAATCCTTACCCGAAGCCTTATCCTAACCTGTCACCTAATCGTAACCCGTACGCTAACACTAACCCGTGCCCTCACATGTACGCTCACCCTAAACCATTGTCGTACCCTAACCTGTCCCCTAAACCGTCCCCATTCCCTAACCCTAACCCTAAACCTAACGCTTACCCGAAGCCTTACCCTAACCCGTCCCCTAATCCTAACCAGTACGCTAACACTAACCAGTGCCCTAACAAGTACGCTCACCCTAAAACATTGTCGTACCCTAACCTGTCCCCTAAACCGTCCCTGTCCCCTAGCCCTAACCCTAAACCTAACACTTACCCGAAGCCTTACCCTAACCTGTCCCCTATTCCTAACCCGAACCCTAACACTATCCCGTGTCCTCATGCGTACGCTCACCCTAAACCATTGTCGTAACTTAACCTGTCTCCTAAACCGTCCCCGTCCCCTAACCCTAACCCTAATCCTAACCCTAACTCGACCCCTAATCCTAACCCATACGCTAACACTAACTTGTGCCCTCACACGTACGCTCACCCTAAACCGTTTTCATACCCTAACCTGAACCCTAAACCGTCCTCGTCCCCTAACCCTAACCCTAACACTAACCCTAACCCTTACCCGAAACCTTACCCTAACCCGTTCCCTAATCCTAACCCATACGCTAACACTAACCCATGCCCTCACACGTACGCTCACCCTAAACCGTTGTCATACCCTACCCTGTCCCCTAAACCATCCCTGATCCCTAACCCTAACCCTAATCCTAAACCTTACCCAAAGCCTTACCCTAACCCGTCCCCTAATCCTAACCCGTACGCTAACACTAACCCGTGCCCTCACACGTACGCTCACCCTAAACCGTTGGTGTACCCTAACCTGTCCCCTAAACCATCTCTGTCCCCTAACCCTCACCATAACCCTAACCCTAACCCTAACCCTAACCCGTACCCAAAGCCTTACTCTATCCTGTCCCCTAATCCTAACCTGTATGCTAACACTAACCCATGCCCTCAGATGTACGCTCACTCTAAACCGTTGTCGTACCCTAACCTGTCCCCTAAACCATCCCCGTCCCCTAACCCTAACCCTAAACCTAACCCTTACCCAAAGCCTTACCCTAACCCGTCCCCTAATCCTAACCCGTACGCTAACACTATCCCGTGCCCTCACGCGTACGCTCACCCTAAACCGTTGTCATATCCTAACCTGTCCCCTAAACCGTCCACGTCCCCTAACCCTAACTCTAATCCTAACCCTAACTCGTCCCCTAATCCTAACCCATATGCTAACACTAACTCGTGCCCTCACACGTACGCTCACCCTAAACCGTTTTCATACCCTAACATATACCCTAAACCGTCCCCATCCCCTAACCCTAACTCTAACCCTAACACTTACCCGAAGCCTTACCCTAACCCGCCCCCTAATCCTAAACCGAACGCTAAGACTAACCCGTGCGCTCACACGTACGCTCACCCTAAACCGTAGGCGTACCCTAACCTGTCCCTTAAACCATCCCCTTCCCCTAACCCTCACCATAATCCTAACCCTAACCCTAACCCGTACCCAAAGCCTTAATCTATCCCATCCCCTAATCCTAACCTGTATGCGAACACTAACCCATGCCCTCAGATGTACGCTCACCCTAAACCGTTGTCGTACCCTAACCTGTCCCCTAAACCGTCCCCATCCCCTAACACTAACCCTAAACCTAACCCTTACCCGAAGCCTTATCCTAATCGTCCCCTAATCCTAACCCGTACGCTAACACTAACACGTGCTCTCACACGTACGCTCACCCTAAACCATTGACGTACCCTAACCTGTCCCATAAACCGTCCCCGTTCCCTAACCCTAACCCTAACCCTAAACCTAACCCTAACGCTTACCCAAAGCCTTACCCTAACCCGTCCCCTAATCCTAACCCATACGCTAACACTAACCAGTGCCCTCACACGTACGCTCACCCTAAACCGTTGTCGTACCCTAACCTGTCCCCTAAACCGTCCCCGTCCCCTAACACTAACTCTAAACCTAACCCTTACCCAAAGCCTTACCCTAACCCGTCCCCTAATCCTAACCCGTACGCTAACACTATCCCGTGCCCGCACACGTACGCTCACCCTAAACCGTTGTCATATCCTAACCTGTCCCCTAAACTGTCCCCGTCCCCTAACCCTAACTCTAATCCTAACCCTAACTCGTCCCCTAATCCTAACCCATATGCTAACACTAACTTGTGCCCTCACACGTACGCTCAACCTAAAACGTTGTCGTACCCTAACCTGTCCCCTAAACCGTCCCCATCCAATAACCCTAACCTTAACCCTAACCCTTACCCGAACCCTTATCCTAACCCGTTCCCTAATCCTAACCCGTATGCTAACACTAACCCGTGCCCTCACACGTATGCTCACCCTAAACTGTTGTCATACCCTAACCTGTCCCCTAAACCGTCCCCGTCCCCTAACCCTAACCCTTAGCTGAAGCCTTACCCTAACCCGTCCCCTGATACTAACCCGTACACTAACACTAATCCGTGCCCTCACATGTACGTTCACCCTAAACCGTTGTCGTACCCTAACCTGTCCCCTAAACCGTCCCAATCCCCTAACCCTAACCCTAACCCTTTCCCGAAGCCTTACCCTAAACCATCCCCTAATCCTAACCCGTATGCTAACACTAACCCGTGCCATTACACGTACGTTTACCCTAAACCGTTGACGTACCCTAACCTGTCCCCTAAACCATACCCATCCCCTAACCCTAACACTAACCCTAACCCTTACCCGAAGACGTAACCTAAACCGTCCACTAATCCTAACCCTTACGCTAACACTAAACCGTGCCCTCACGCATACGCTCACCCTAAACTGTTGTCGTACCCTAACCTGTCCCCTAAACTGTCCCCGACCCCTAACTCTAACCCTAACCCTAACCCTTACCCGAAGCCTTACCCTAACCCATTCCCTAATCCTAACGCGTACGCTAACACTAACCCATGCCCTCACACGTACGCTCACCCTAAACCATTGTCGTACCCTAACCTGTCCCCTAAACCGTCCCCGTCCCCTAACCCTAACCCTTACCTGAAGCCTTACCCTAACCCTACCCTAATACTAACCCATACGCTAACACTAATCCGAGCCCTCACACGTACGCTCACCCTAAACCGTTGTCGTACCCTAACCTGTCCCCTAAACCATCCCCATCCCCTAACCCTAACCCTAACCCTTACCCGAAGCCTTACCCTAACCCATTCCCTAATTCTTACCCGTTCGCTAACACTAACCCTTGCCATCACACGTACGCTCACCCTAAACCGTTGTCGTACCCTAACCTGTCCCCTAAACCGTCCCTGTCCCCTAACCCTAACCCTAACCCGTCCACTAATCCTAACCCTTACTCTAACACTAACCCGTGCCCTCACACGTATGCTTACCCTAAACCATTGTCGTACCTTAACCTGTACCCGAAACCGTCCCTGTCCACCTAATCCTAACAGTAACCCTAACCCTTACCTAACCCTAACCCCTAGCGAAGCCTTACCCTAACCCGTCCCCTAATCCTAACCCGTACAATAACACTAACCCGTGCCTTCACACTTACGCGCACCCTAAACCGTTGTTGTACACTTACCTGTCCCCTAAACTGTCCCCGTCCCCTAACCCTATCCCTAACCCTTACCCGAAGCCTTACCCTAACCCGTCCCCTAATCCTAACAAGTACGCTAACACTAACACATACCCTAACATGTACGCCTCACCCTAAACCTTTGTCGTACCCTAACCTGTACCGTAAACCGTCCCCGTCCCCTAACCGTAACCCTAACCCTTACCCGAAGCCTTACCCTAACCCGTCCCCTAATCCTAACCCGTACGCTAACACTAACCCATATCCTAACACTTATGCTCACCCTAAACCGTTGTTGTACACTAACCTGTGCCCTAAACCGTCTCCATTCCCTAACCCTAACCGTACCCCTTACTGGAAGCCATACCCTAAACTTTCCCCTAATCCTTACCCATACGCTGACACTATCCTGTACCCTAACATGTATGCTCACCCTTAACCATTGTCGTACCCTAAACTGTACCCTAATCCGACCCTGTCCCCTAACCCTAACACTTACCCGAGGCCTTACACTAACTCGTCCCCTAATCCTAAGCCATACCCTAACACTAACCTGTACTCTAATACCTATGCTCACCCTAAACCGTTGTTGTACCCTAACATGTACCCTAAACCGTCCCTGTCCCATAAGCCTAACCCTAACACTTACCCGAAGCCTTATCCCATCCTGTCCCTTCATCCTAACCCGTACGCTAACACTAACTCATATCCTAACACGTACACTCACCCTAAACCGTTGTAGTACCCTAATCTGTACCCTAAACCGTCCCCGTCCCTTAACCCTAACCCTAACCCTTACCTGAAGCCTTACCCTAACCCGTCACCTAATCCTAACCCGTACGCTAACACTAACCTATACCCTAACACGTACGGTCACCCTAAACCGCTGTCACACCCTAACCTGTACCCTAAACTGTCCCCCTCTCCTAACCCAACCCTTACCTGAAGCCTTACCCTAACCCGTCCCCTAATCCTAACCCATACGCTAAACTAACCCGTACCCTAACACGTACACTCACCCTAAACCATTGTCGTACCCTAAACTGTACCCTAAACTTCCCCGTCCCCTAACCCTAACCCTAACCTTTACCCGAAGCCTTACCTTAACCTGTCCACTAATCCTAACCCGTATGCTAACACTAACCCATGCCCTAACATGTACACTCACCCTAAACCATCGTCGTTCCCTAACCTGTACCCTAAACCTTCCCAGTCCCCTAATCCTAACCTTAAACTTTACCTGAAGCCTTACCGTAACCCGTCCCCTAATTCTAACCCATATTCTAACACTAACCCATACCCTAACATGTACGCTCACCCTAAACTCTTGTCGTACCCTAACCTGTACCCTAAACTTTCCCCGTC
Organism: Leucopleurus acutus; assembly: GCF_964270905.1. Classification (NCBI taxonomy): domain Eukaryota; kingdom Metazoa; phylum Chordata; class Mammalia; order Artiodactyla; family Delphinidae; genus Leucopleurus; species Leucopleurus acutus. Next base: position 173,712 of record NW_028139093.1, on the reverse strand, counting down.
CCCTAACCCTTACCCGAAATCTTACCCTATCCGGTCCCCTAATCCTAACCCATACGCTAACTCTAACTCATACCCTAACATGAATGCTGACTCTCAACCATTGTCATACCCTAACCTGTTCCCTAAACGGTCACCGTCCCCTATCCCTAACGCTAACCCTAACCCTTACCCGAAGCCTTACCCTAACCCGTCCCCTAATCCTCACCCGTACGCTAACACTAACCCTTACCCTTACATGTACGCTATCCCTAAACTGTTGTCGTACCCTAACCTCTACCCTAAACCATCCCCATTCCCTAAACATAACCCTAACCTGAAGCATTACCCTAACACTTACCCTAATCCTAAACGGTACACTAACACTGACCTGTACCCTAACACTTTCGCTCACCCTAAACCATTGTCCATCCTAAACCATACCCGTTCCCTAACCCTAACCTTAACCCTAACCCTAAACCTACTTATAGCACTATAACTCAGGAAAATTAAAATAACAAGAAACAACCACCCCAAAGTTTAGGGCTGCTCTGTTTACAAGAGTCTCGACTACGGTACAAATTAAATATCCTTGAAAGAGAGAAATGGATAAAGACGTTTTCATACTTACGTACAATGGAACATCACTCAGCAATGAAATCAATGTCGTCCGGCCTGTACAAGCATAATGAATGGATTTAGGTACAATGATTCAAAGGAAATAAGTCACACAGAAAAAGAAACTTATCATAAGATATCACTTATAGAGGGAATGTAAACTTGGCTACACATGAACTGAATTACAAAACAGAACAGAGTCTCACATTTAGAAAACAAACTTATGCTTTCTTAAGGGGAATGATGAGTTGGGGTGCTACGTAAAACCAGAGATTGAAATTAGCACAGATACTATTCCATAAGCCAAATATGTAATAGACGAGATATACTCCTTGCTCAACGAATTAGACTCAACACCGCCTATTCACTGCAGAGGAATATATCTGACAATAAGAATATTAAAACATATGTATTTATATGTCTCCGTAAGAGAATCAAGTGTGTGTAGAGCAGTATACACAGCCATGAAAATCAACTAAACCCCATTATTAAAATAAATTTCAAAAACAAAGACAGTGAAGGAGAGAAAGTTCTTAAATAATTCGTTCAGGGCTTGTGATGAAACTTGGATTTACCACATCCACACCCACAGCTGGGTGAGACATAAGGCAGGACATTTGGGGCTGAGAGGATTGGTGAGGTTCGGTGAGCAAATGGAGACCCTTTGAAGTAATACTGTATGCTACCCATTCCATGGGTCCCAACTCTCCTGGTTTAAGGGATTCTTCCTACAGCTAAAACATGCATGGGAAACCCAGAGGATTGTACACCATGTGATCGGGCAACGTTTCTAAACCTCATCTCATTTTTTGTCCCTTGGTACACGGGTTCGCCATTCCAGATGCTTTACTAAAAATCTCCCCAAGTGGAGAGTCTGTGCCTTAAAACTCCTGTTTAGCACAGTTAGCAGTTTCTGCAGAGGTTGAACAGGAATAGGGAGAACCAATGAGAGACTAGCTGTAGGTGTTTGGACGGTCACATTTCACTCTAATTTCCCACCAGGAAGAGGAATTAACAAAAGGCTCAGCATGCCGTGATGAAACCAGATTAGGGCCTGAAGCAATCCTGTGGTTTTCCTGCCAGCTCACAAGAAAGCGAGTTGAAGAAAGGACCTTAGGGGCACTGTAATTCATAAACCTGCAGAGTTATAAATGACAGCTATCGTCCAAAAATATACTGAAGTAAGGCTGCAAAGAGGACTTGAAAGCACGGCACAATTGCAGGAAATATATTTCAGGAGGTAGATGGAAACTGCATTAAAACATATGAAAAGCGGCAGAACTTCGACAATGATGCACTTGGCCAAAAAATGCACATGCGTTTTTTCCTGAATATATCCAGGAAAAAACGCATACGGCCTTTTTAGCCAACCAAGGAAGCGTGCAATGGAAATCCGCACTACAATGAAGTCTCACTTCCCACCGGTCAAATGGGCCATCTGAAAAAAGTGTAAAAACCAGAAAGGCAGGACAGGCCATGGAGAACAGGGAGCCTTGTTGTGCTGATGGGCGGGATGTAAATGGCCAACAGCCACTCTGGAGAAGTGTATGGTGTTTCCTGAAACCTCTAAAAAATAAAGCTACAGAGACTCGGGCACTTCCACCTATGACCCTATAGCTTAGGAAAATTAAAATCAACAAGACTCAGCCACCCCAAAGTTTAGGGCTGCTGTGTTTACAAGAACCTCGACAACGGAACAACTTAAGTATCCCAGAAAGAGAAAAATGGATAAAGAAGTTGTGGTACTTACATAGACTGGAATATCACTCTGCAATGAAATCAATGTCATCAGGCCCATAGCAGCATAATGAGTGGATTTAGGTAAGATGATTCTGAGTGAAATAAGTCACACAGAAAAAGAAACTAGTCATAAGATATCACTTATAGAGGGAATGTAAACTTGGCTACACATGAACTGAATTACAAAACAGAACAGAGTCTCACATTTAGAAAACCAACTTATGCTTGCTTAAGGGGAAAGGTGAGTTGGGGTGCTGCATAAAACCAGAGATTGAAATGAGCACAGATACCGTTCCATAAGCCAGTAATAGACAAGATATATTCCTTGTTCAACGAAGTGGACTCAACAACCCCTATTCACTGCAGAGGAATATATCTGACTAGTAAGAATCTTAAAACCTATGTGTTTATATGTCTCCATAAGAGGATCAAGTGTGCATCGAGCGGCATAAACACAGCAGTGAAAATCAGCTAAACCCCATTATAAAAATAAATTTCAAAATCAAAACACAAAGACAGTGAAAGAGAGATAAATTCTTAAATAATTCGTTCAGGGCTTGTGACGAAACCTGGATTTACCACATCTACACCCACAGCTGGGAGAGACATAAGGCTGGACACTTGGGGCTGTGAGGATTGGTGAGGTTCGGTGAGCAAATGCAAACCCTTTGAAGTAGTACTGCGTGCTACCCATTCCATGGGTCCCAACTCTCCAGGTTTAAGGGATTCTTCCTACAGCTAAAACATGTGTGGGAAACCCAGAGGATGGTCCACAGTGTGATCGGGCAAGGTTTCTAAAACGCATCTCATTATTCGTCCGCTGGTACTCGGGTTCACCATTCCAGGCGCTTTACTAACAATCTCCCCACTTGGAGAGTCAGTGCTTGTAACCTCCTGTTTGGCACACTCTGCAATTTCTGCGGAGGATGAACGGGAATAGGGAGAACCAATGAGAGACTAGCTGTAGGTGTTTGGACGGGCACATTTCACTCTAATTTCCCACCAGGATGTAGAATTAACCAAAGACTCAGCGTGCCGTGCCGGAACCAGAATAGGGCCTGAAGCAATCCTGTTGATTTGTGGCCAGCTCACAGAAAGCGAGTTGAAAAAACGAGCTCAGGGGCACTGCAATTCACAAACCTGCAGAGTTATAAAGGACAACTATTGTCCAAAAATGTATTGAGGTATGGCTGTGAAGAGGACTTGAAACAAGGCACAATTGCAGGAAACAGATTTCAGGAGGTAGATTGGAATTGCATTTAAAGCATATGAAAAGCGGCAGATCTTCGGCAACGATGCACTTGGCCAAAAAGGGCGTATGCGTTTTTTCCTGAATATATTCAGGATAAAACGCATACGCCCTTTTTGGCCAACCAAGCAAGCGGGAAATTCAAATCTACACTACAAAGAAGTCTCATCCTAACACGTACCCTAACCCTATCCTGCTACCGTACCCTAACCTGTACCTGAGACCGTACCCATTCCCTAACCCTAACCCTTACCGTAAGCTGTACACAAACACTAACCCGTATGCTAACATGTACCCTAACAGTAACACATAGCCATACACTAAACTTTATCCTTACCCTACCCCATATCCTAACCCTTTCCCTAAACCGTACCATAACCCGTACCCTAATCCTAACCCATCCCCTAACATTAACCCATAACCTAACCCGTACCCTAATCCTAACCCATACACTCACACGTACCCTAACCCTAACCCGTTGTCATACCCTAACCTGTAACCTAATCTGTACCCATTCCCTAACCCTAACCCTAACCCTTACACTATCCCGTACCATAATCCTAACCTGTACACTAACACTAAACTATACCTTAACACTTACCCTACTCCTAACCCGTGGTCATACCCTAAACTGTACCCCAAACCATACCCGTTCCCTAACCCTAACCCTAACCCTTACCCTAAACCATACCTTAATCCTAACCCGTACACTAACACTAAACTGTACCCTAACACGTACCCTAACCCTAACCCTTTGTTGTTCCCTATACTGTACCCTAAACTGTACCCCTTCCTTAACACTAAACCTAACCCTAACCCTTACCCTAACCCATACCTAACACTAACCCATACACTAAACCTAACCATAACCCTGAATGTAAACCATACCCTAATCCTAACCCATACCCTAACACTAACCCATACCTTAACCCGTACCCTAACACTAAACCATAGCCATACCCTAAACTGTACCCTAACACTAACCCATACCACAACCATAACCCTAAACCATACTCTAAGCCGTACAATAATCCTAACCCGTATCCTAACCTTAAACCTTACCCTAAACCCTAATCCTTACCCTTAGCTTAATTTAGTTTTTTTGTATTTAAAAAAATATTTTCTTGGGTTAAAACAAACTAACAGAACAACAAAATAGGGGGCTTCGCTGGTGGTGCGGTGGTTAGAATCTGCCTGCTAATGCAGGGGACACAGGTTCGAGCCCTGGTCTGGGAGGATCCCACATGCCATGGAGCAACTAGGCCCATAAGCCACAACCAGTGAGCCCTCGCATCTGGAGCCTGTGCTCTGCAACAAGAGAGGCTGCAATAGTGAGAGGCCCGCGCACCGAGATCAAGAGTGGCCCCCCACTTGCCACAACTAGAGAAAGCCCTCACACGGAAACTCAGACCCAACACAACAAAAATAAATAATTAAATAATAAACTCCTACCCCCCCCCAGAAAAAGAACAACAAAATAAAACAGAAAGTAACCTGAGTGTCCCTCAAAAAGCTAAGTCTGAAATAGTTGGTACTTCTGTTCTATGGACTGTTATGTAGCCTATAAAAAGTGTGAGAGCTAAATCTGTTTTTCTACAGTGAGAAGCATGATATTCCAGATGTATAGAACACCTGGATAAAATGAGAACTCTACACATTATGCTGGTCGTTTCAGTAAATGGGAAAGGATGGCAAGTGGTAAAATATTATCTTTTCCTTTAATTTTTTAAATTTCACTTGTTACAAAGAACTTCAATTATAATTGTACTTTAAAAAAGTAACAATGGAAATTTAAAAGAAAAAATATATATTGTGTGTTCAGTTATGTTTCATAGAATTATGAAATGCTCCACCCTCTGGCCATTACCTGCAAAAGCAGCTTTAAAACCTATGCTAATTTTCACTTCATATGAACAAGTCCTGCAGGGCTGTAAAGGAAACCTGCCTTCATCATGTTTTGCAGGAGGTAAAGATCAAAGTATTTCAAAATGTGGCACATATTTCAAGAAAACCATTTGAAGAACTAAGCTGTAATAACCATTTGAAAAATAAAAGGACATGCTTGAAAGCTCAATTTCAAAGGATTATGAGACACATGCAAATCCAACCACACAGAGGTATCAGCTCACACCATTCAGAATAACCATCAGGAAAGAAACTACAAATGATCAATGCTGAAGAGGTTGTGGAGAAATGCATACCCTTAATTTGAAGTGGGACGTAACCTGGTAAGAGTCACTAATGGGAACAGGGTGGAGGTGCCTTTAAAAGGTAAACATTGAGCTACTATATGATCCAGCAGGCCCACTCCTGGGCCTATAACATAAGAAGACATAATTGGAAAGACACAGGCAGGCAAATCTGCACTGCAGCAGTATTACAATAGCCAAGACATGGAAGCAACCAAAAGTCCATCAACAGATGAGTGGACAAAGAGGAACTGTTACATATAGAGATGGAATATTAGCTCGGGAAAAAAATGAAACCATGCCATTTGCAGCACCATAGATGAGTCTAGAGGTAACCATGCAACTTGTAGTAAGTGAGAAAGCGAAAGACACCTAATGTATATCACTTATAGGTGTTACCTGAAAATTGATAACAATGAAGATATTTCCACAGAGAAAGGCAATCACAGATTCATTGAACAAACTTATGGTTCCCCAAATCAAAAGGTGTGAGGATTGGATACATTATGATATTGGGGTTAACATAGATATAGAAACACATGTGAAATATATAATCACCAAAGACCTATGGAATACCAAGAGAAGACTACTCAACATTGTGTCATAACCTACCTGGGAAAAGGTTCCAAAGAAGAATAGATATATGTATGTGTGTGAAAGAACCACATCTTGCACACCTAGAACAAAAAAAAAAAACCATTGTAATCAAATTTGCTGCGATAAAAAATAAAAATTAAATTAAAAATATGAACAAGAAATAATGAGACATAAACTGAAAGGAATTTTTCCTGGCACATCCCATTCTAATTTTCAACCTAGAACAGGACTTCCATTAAGGCTCTGTTGCCCTGGTAACCAGATTTGGTAAAGGAGAAATGCTGCCGCCTTGTGGCTGTTTCACACAACAGCAGCTTTAAACCAAGAGGTAATGTTCACTTAATATTCAAAATATGTGCAGCACTGTAAAGGACACCGGGCCTCAAAAGATGTCCTGGGGTCGTAATCGACCAGAAAATTCAAAAGACGTCAACATTTCAAGAAGACAATGTCAAGAGGCATATTTTACGCACATTTTGTCTTTTCTTTTTTTCTCTTTAAAATAAAAGGAAATTGAAAAATGCGCAACATCAGCAATGAATAAAGCCATGCAAATCCAATTACAGAAATGTTCACCTCACAGCCGTCAGAATGTTCTTCAGCAAAAAGTCTACAAAGAATAAATGCTGAAGGGGTTTCAGAGAACTGTGTACCCTCCAGCTGCTGGGGGGATGTAAACTGGTAACAGCCAGTAGCGAGAACATAATGGAGGTGCGTTTAAGGGTAAAAATTGAGCTACCATGTGATCTGGTAGGTCCTTTGATGTGCCTATCACCTGAGCAGAGCAGAATGGAAAAGACACAGGCTGGCAATCCTGTACTGCAGGAATATTTAACATAGCCAAGACTTGGAAGAAACCAAAATGTCCATCAACAGAAAAATGCACAAAGAGGAAGTGGTCCATATAAACAATGGAATATTAGCCATGGAAAACAATGAAACAGTGCCGTTTGCACCACCATATAAGGACCTAGAGATAATCACTCAAATTAAAGAAAGAAAGTGAAAGACAGATATCCTATGACATCACTTCTAGGTGTTACCTAAAAGTTGATACTCACGAACTTATTTCCAAGAGAAGGAAAAGCATGGATTAAGAAAAAAAAATTATGTTTAACCAAATGGAAAAGTGTAAGGAATGTGTGAATTAGGATATGAGGGTTAACAGACATGTGCTAATACATATGAAATATATAATCACAAAATACCTATGGAATACCAAGAGAGGTCTAGGCAACACTCTGTAATAACCTACACAGTAAAGAATGCAAAGATAAATGACAGATACATTGATATAATGAACCAGATTCTGTACACCTAGGAGAAACAAAATATTTTTATCAAGTTTGCTCTGATAATTAATAAAAATTAAATTTATAAAACAAACAAGAAGTAAGGAGATATAAGCTCTTGGGGATGTGCTCTGGCACATTCCACTCTAATTTGCAGCCTACTAACACGATTTCCAGGAAGGCTCTGCTGCCCAAAAACCCAGAGTTGGCAATGTAGAAATTCTGCTGCCTTGTGGCCGTTTTCCGCAAGAGTGGCGTTAAGCCCACAGCTAATGTTCTCTTAACATTCACAAGGACTCAGGGCTGCAAAGGACACCTGCCCTAAACAACTGTGCTGAGGTAGGGAATGGACAATAAAATTCAAAACTGACAAATTTTTCAAGACGATAGTATGAAGAGGTAAGTTTGACTCACTCTCTTGTTTAAAAAAAGGAAAATGGGTGAAAGCTCAACCTCAGGAATTATTAGACTCATGCAAATCTAATGTACAAAAAGGTTTCAACTCACACCAGTCGACTGACCATCAGCAAAAGATCTACAAACAATAAATTCTGAAGGGGTTTTAGAGAACTGTGTACCCTCTAGCTGCTGGTGAGATGTAACGTGGTAAGAGCCAATAATGAGAACAGAAAGGAACTACGATTAAAAGTAAAAGTTGAGATACCATTCGATGCAGCAGTCACACCACTGGGCCTCTCACCTGAGAAGACCAGAATCGAGAAGACTCGGGCTGCAAAAGCTACACTGCAGCCTTATTCACAATAGCCAAGACAGTGAAGCCACCAAAATGTCCATCAACAGATGTATGGATGAAGAAGAAGTGGTCCACGTTCACAATAGAATATTAGCCATAGAAAACAATGAAACACTGCTATTTGAGGTGCCATAGATGAGCTTGGAGATAATCACAGAATATGAGGTAAGTCAGAAAGCAAAAGACCTATATCCTATGATATCACTTATAGGCGTTATCTAATAACTAACACAAATGAACATATTTCCACAGAGAAAGACACTCACAGACTTAGAAATTAAGTATGCTTATCTAAAAGGAAAGGTGGGCAGAATGGATAAATTAAGATTAACCTTACCATACGTATACAAATACATATAATAAACATATATCGAAAAGACGGACCATATAGCAAGGGAGGTCTATGGAACACTGTAATATTTTACATGGGAAGAGGATCTGAACATGAATAGACATATATATTGTACAAATGAACCAGATTGTGTACATCTGGACAAACAATATCTAATCATTACCCCGATTAAATAAATTTTAAAAACCAAGATGTAATGAGACATAAACTTATGGGCGTTCCTCCTGGCACATTCCATTCTAACTTAAAACCTAGGACCACGACTTCCAGAAAGGCTCTGCTGCCCTAGTACTCAGATTTGGGAAAGGACAAATGCTGCCTCCTTGTGGCCGTTTCCCACAACAGCAGCTTTAAACCCAGTGCTAATTGTCACTAAATATTCACCAAACTTGCAGTTCTGTAATGACATCTGCCCTCCAAAAAAATCCTGGGGTCGAATATCCACCAAAAATTCAAAAGAGGGCAACCTTCCAAGAAGAGAGCTTCAAGAGATATATTGTACTCACACTTGATTTTTAACAGAAAGGAAAAAGGCGTGGAAAATGATGAATTTTAGGAATTTTTAAAGTCATGCAAACCCAAATTACAAAAACCTATCAGGTCACAGCAGTCAGACTGGCCATTAGCAAAAATGCTGCAAACTATAAATGCTGAAGGGATTGTGGAGAAGTTCGTACCCTCGGTTCTAAGGGAGACATGGTAAGAGCCACTAATGAAAACACAATGGAGGTGCTTTGAAAAGGTAAACATTGAGCTACTAGTCAATCAGTCACACCCACTGCTGGGCCTATCACCTGAGAAAATGAGAATCAAAAAGTCACAGGCTGGCAATCTTGCACTCCAGCAATATTTAATATAGCCAACACTTGGAAGCAACGAAAATGTCCCTCAACAGAGCTATGCACCAAGAAGTGGTCCATATACACGATGGAATATTACTCCGATAAAAATATAAATTAAATTTAAAAAAGAAACAAAAATAAGGAGACATCAGCCTTTGGGGGTTTATCCGGGCACATTCCACTCTAATTTATAACCGAGGAAGACCACTGGCTGGAAGCTCTGTTTCCCTAGTACCAGCATGGGGAACAAAGAAAGGCTGCCGCAATCTGGCCGTTATCTGCAAAAGCAGCTTTAAAGCCTGTGCTAATGGTCACTTCATGTGAACAAGTACTGCAGGGCTGTAAATGAAACCTGCCCTCAAAATGTTTTGAGGGAGGTAATGGCCAATAAATTTCAAAATGTAACACATACTTTAGAAAACACTTTGAAGGGTTAAGCTGTAATCACAGTTTGAAAAATAAAAAGGACATGTCTTAAAGCTCAGTTTCAAAGGATTATGAGTCATATGTAAATTCAACCACAAAGAGGTATCAGCTCACACCAGTCAGAATATCCATCAGCAAGAAAACTACAAACAATAAATGCTGAAGCCATAAAAAGAAACAAAATTGAGCTATTTGTAATGAGGTGGATAGACCTAGAGTCTGTCATACACAGTGAAGTAAGTCAGAAAGAGAGAGACAAATACCGTATGCTAACACATATACCTGGAATTTAAGAAAAAAAAATGTCATGAAGAACCTAGGGGTAAAACAGGAGTAAAGACAGAGACCTACTAGAGAATGGACTTGAGGATATGGGGAGGGGGAAGGGTAAGCTGTGACAAAGGGAGAGAGAGGCATGGACATATATACACTACCAAACGTAAGGTAGATAGCTAGTGGGAAGCAGCAGCATGGCACAGGGAGATCAGCTCGGTGCTTGTGACCGCCTGGAGGGGAGGGAGGGTGGGAGGGAGGGAGACGCAAGAGGGAAGTGATATGGGAACATATGTATATGTATAACTGATTCATTTTGTTGTAAAGCACAAGCTAGCACACCATTGTAAAGCAATTATACTTCAATAAAGATGTTAAAAATAAATAAATAAATAAATGCTGAAGGTGTTGTGGAGAAATGCATACCCTCAACTTTAAGTGAGATGTAACCTGGAAAGAGCCACTAATGAGCACAGAATCATGGTGCATTTAAACGGTAAACCCTGAGATACTATATGATACAGGAGGCCCACTCTTGGGCCTATAACATAAGAAGACAGAATTGGAAAGACACAGGCAGGCAAATGTGCAGTGCAGCAGTATTACAATAGCCAAGACATGGAGGCAACCAGAAAGTCCATCAAGAGGTGAGTGGACAAAGAAGAACTGGTACATGTACAGATGGAATATTATCTAGGGAAAAAAATGAAACAATGCCATTTGCAGCACCGTAGATGATTCTAGAGGTAATCAGGCAAATTGTACTAAGTCAGACAGCAAAAGACACATATCCTATAATATCACTTATAGGTGTTAGCTAAAAATTGATACCAATGAAGATATTTCCACAGAGAAAGGCAATCACAGATTCATTAAACAAAGTTAAGGTTCACCAAATGGAAAGGTGTGAGGACTGGATATATTAGGATATTGGGGTTAACATAGGTATAGAAACACATGTGAAATATATAATCATCAAAGACCTACGGAATACCAAGAGAAGACTACTCAACATTGTGTCACAAGCTACATGAGAAAACGATCTGAAGAAGTATAGATACATGTAAAAGAACCACATCTTACACACCTAGAACAAACAAAACATTTTAATCAAATTTGCTCTGATAAAAAATAAAAATTAAAAAAAGAACAAGAAAAAAAAGAGAGAAAAAAGGAAAAAAAAGAACAAGAAGTAATGAGACATACACTTAAGGGACTTTTTGCTGGCACATTGCACGACTTCCATTAAAGCTCTGTCATCACTAATAAAGCAGCTTTATAAGCAATGTTGAAGGTAGCTTAAAAGAATTCTCACTAATTATTGACAGTAACAAGAAAACAAACAAAAGTAAAAATCTCACGGCAAAAAGTATACATAGAGTAAGGGTAGTAGATCAAACACTTATTAAACTTCTGTAAAGAATAAAAGACAACAGTAGTACTTTTTTTAAAAGAGAGGGCCCAAATAAATTAGAACTGAAAGAGATGATGTTACAAGAGCCACCACAGAAATACAAAGTATCCTAAGATACACACAGGGTAACTCAGGGCTCAGACTGGACAGAGCCCACTCTCCATTCCCCTGTACATGACTTACAGGAGACTCAGGAACTGAGGAGGGGGTCCTTGAGGAGAGGCACAAGATAGAAGATGTTAGGCATTAACATGACTGCATTCATTTTAAACATGCCTGAACTACATTCACATGAGATGATTTTGTCCTGTTTGTACATCAGCACCTCTAGTCGGAACTGCAGATCTTTGGTTTCACCACCTCTATGACAGCATTAGCTTCACCTGCTGTGGACCGTCTCCTATAGGATTTCTAGAACCACAAAACATCGAAGCTCCACAGGACCCAGAGTCTGTGCGACTCCACTCAGAGTCTCAACTGCACTCAGAGACTCAGAGTCTCAACAGAGACTCCCCTCTTGGAGGACACACACAAAGTAGTGTGCACATCAGGACCCAGGGGAAGGAGCAGTCACCCCATAGGTGAATGATCATACCTAGCTGCTAGTTTTAGAGGGTCTCCTGCAGAGGTGGGGTGTGGCTGCAGCTCACCATGGGGACAATGACACTGACAGCAGAAGTTCTGGGAAATACTCCTTGGCGTGAACTCTCCCAGAGTCCACCATTAGCCTCACCAAGAGCAAGGTAGGCTCCAGTGCTGGGTCGCCTCAGTCCAAACAACCAACAGGGAGAGAACCCAGCCCCATGCCTCAGCAGACAAGCGGATTAAACTTTTTATTAAACTTTTATTTAATCCACAGACAAGCAGATTAAAGCTCTGCCCACCAGAGCAACACCCAGCTCTACCCACCACCAGTCCCTCGCATAAGGAAGCTTGCACAAGCCTCTCAGATAGACTCAATCACTGGAGAGCAGACAGCAGAAGCAAGAAGAACTACAATTCTGCAGCCTGTGGAAGGAAAACCACATTCACAGAAAGATAGAGAAAATGAAAAGGCAGAGGACTTTATACCAGATCAAGGAACAAGATAAATCCTCAGAAAAACAATGAAATGAAGTGGGGATAAGTAACCTTCCAGTAAAAGAATTCAGAATAATGATAGTGAAGATGATCCAAGACCTTAGAAAAATAATGGAGGCAAAGATCGAGAAGATGCAAGAAATGCTTAACAAAGACCTAGAAGAATTAAGGAACAAACACCTAGAAGAATTAAAGAACAAACAAACAGAGATGAACAATACAATAACTGAAATGAAAAATACACTAGAAGGAATCAGTAGCAGAATAACTGTGACAGAAGAACGGATAAGTGACCTGGAAGACAGAAAGGTGGAAATCACTGCCATGGAACAGAATAAAGAAAAAGAATGAAAATAAATGAAGACAACCTAAGAGACTTCTGGGACAACATTAAATGCAACAACATTCGCATTATAGGGGTCCCAGATGGAGAACAGAGAGAGAAAGGACTCGAGAAAATATCTGAAGAGATTATAGTTGAAAACTTCCCTAACATGGGAAAAGAAATAGCCACCGAAGTCCACGAAGCGCAGAGAGTCCCAGGCAGGATAAACCAAAGGAGAAAAATGCCGAGACACACAGTAATCAAATTGAAAAAATTAAAGACAAAGAAAAATTATTGAAAGCAACAAGGGAAAAATAACAACATACAACGGAACTCCCATAAGGTTAACAGCTGATTTCTCAGCAGAAAATCTACAAGCCAGAAGGGAGTGGCATGATAAATTTAACGTGATGAAAAGGAAGAACCTACCACCAAGAGTACTCCACCCAGCAAGTATCTCATTCAGATTTGATGGAGAAATCAAAAGCTTTACAGACAAGCAAAAGCTAAGAGAATTCAGCACCATGAAACCAGCTCTACAACAAATGCTAAAGGAACTTCTCTAAGTGGGAAACACAAGAGAAGAAAAGGACCCACTAAGACAAACCCATAACAATTAAGAAAATAGTAATAGGAACATACATATTGATAATTACCTTAAACATGAATGGATTAAATGCTCCAACCAAATGACACAGGCTTACTGAATGGATAGAAAAACAAGATCCATATATATGCTGTCTACAAGAGACCCATTTCAAACCTAGGGACACATACAGACTGAAAGTGAGGGGATGGAAAATATATTCCATGCAAATGAAAATCAAAAGAAAGCTGGAGTAGCAATACTCATATCAGATAAAATAGATTTTAAAATAAAGAATGTTACAAGAGACAAGGAAGGACACTACATAATGATCAAGGGATCAATCCAAGATATAACAATTATAAATATATATGTACCCAACACAGGAACACCTCAATATATAAGGCAACTGCTAACAGCTATAAAAGAGGAAATCAACAGTAACATAATAATAGCAAGGGACTTTAACACCTCACTTACACCAATGGAGATCATCCAGACAGAAAATTAATAAGGAAACACAAGCTTTAAATGACACAATAGACCAGATAGATTTAATGGATATTTATAGGACATTCCATCCAAAAACAGCAGACTACAAGTTCTTCTCAATGGTACACGGAACATTCTCCGGGATAGATCACATCTTGGGTCACAAATAAAGCCTCAGTAAATTTAACAAAACTGAAATCATATCAAGCAGCTGTTCCGACCACAATGCTATGAGATTAGAACTCAATTACAGGGAAAATAACGTAAAAAACAAACACATGGAGGCTAAACAATACGTTTCTAAATAACCAAGAGATCACTGAAGAAATAAAAGAGGAAATCAAAAACTACCTAGAGACAAATGACAACAAAAACACGATGATTGAAAACCTATGGGATGCAGCAAAAACAGTTCTAAGAGGGAAGTTTATAGCAATAAAAGCCTACCTCAAGAAACCAGAAAAATCTCAAATAAACAATCTAACCCTACACCTAAAGGAACTAGAGAACGAAGAACAAAACCCAAAGTTAATAGAAGGAAAGAAATCATAAAGATCAGAGCAGAAATAAATGAAATAAAAACAATAGCAAAGATCAATAAAACTAAAAGCTGGTTCTTTGAGAAGATAAACAAAAATGATAAACCTGTAGCCAGACTCAAGTAAAAGAGGGAGAGGACTCAAATCAATAAAATTAGAAATGAAAAAGGAGAAGTTGTAACAGACACCACAGAAATACAAAGCATCCTAAGAGACCTCTACAAACAACTCTATGCCAATAAAATGGACAACCTGGAAGAAATGGACAAATTCTTAGAAAGGTATAACCTTCCAAGACTGAACCGGGAAGAAATAGAAAATATGAACAGACCTATCACAAGTAATGAAATTGAAAGTGTGATTAAAAATCTTCCAACAAACAAAAGTCCAGAACTAGATGGCATCAGAGGTGAATTCTATCAAACATTTAGACAAGAGCTAACACCCAATCTTCTCAAACTCTTCAGAACTTTTCAGGGGAAGGAACAGTCCCAAACTCATTATATGAGGCCACCATCACCCTGATACCAAAACCAGACAAAGATACTACAGAAAAAGAAAATTAGAGACCAATATCACTGATTAATATAGATGTAAAAATCCTCAACAAAATACTAGGAAACAGAATTGAACAACACATTAAAAGGATCATGCACCATGATCAGGTGGGGTTTATCCCAGGGATGCAAGAATTCTTCAATATACACAAATCAATCAATGTGATACACCACATTAACAAATTGTAGAATAAAAATATGATCATCCCAATAGATGCAGGAAAAGCTTTCGACAAAATTCAACACCAATTTATGATTAAAAGTCTCCAAAAAGTGGGCATAGAGGGAATCTACCTCAACATAATAAAGGCAGTATATGACAAACCCACAGCAAACATCATTCTCAATAGTGAAAAACTAAAAGCATTTCCTCTAAGATCAGGAACAAGACAAGGATGTCCACTCTCACCACTATTACTCAACATAGTTTTGGAAGTCCTAGACACAGTAATCAGAGAAGAAAAAGAAATAAAAGGAATACAAATTGGAAAAGAAGAAGTAAAATTGTCACTGTTTGCAAATGACACGATACTACACATAGTGAATCCTAAAGATGCCACCAGAAAACTACTAGAGCTAATCAATGAATTTGATAAAGTTGCAGGATACAAAATTAATGCACAGAAATCTCTTGCATTCCTATACACTAATAATGAAAGATCAGAAAGAGAAATTAAGGAAACAATCTCATTCACCATTGCAACAAAAAGAATAAAATACGGAGGAATGAACCTACATAAGGAGGTAAAAGACCTGTACTCAGAAAACTATAAGACACTGCTGAAAGAAATCAAAGATGATATAAACATATGGAGGTATAAACCATGTTCTTGGATTAGAAGAATCAATATTGTGTAAATGACTATAGTACCCAAAGCAAGCTACAGGTTCAATGCAATCCCTATCAAATACCACTGGCATTTTCTACAGAACTAGAACAAAAAAATCTTAAAATTTGTATGGAGACACAAAAGACCCCGAATAGCCAAAGCAATCTTGAGGGAAATTAAAAGAGCTGGAGGAATCAGACTTCCTAACTTCAGACTATACTACAAAGCTACATTAATCAAGACTATATGGTACTGGCACAAAAACAGAAATATAGATCAATTGAACAAGATAGAAAGCCCAGAGATAAACCTACGTACCTATGGCTAACTCATCTATGACAAAGGAGGCAAAGATATACAATGAAGAAAAGACAGTCTCTTCAGTAAGTGGTGCTGGGAAAACTGGACAACCACACGTGAAAGAATGAAATTAGAACGCTCCATAACACCATACACAAAAATAAACTCAAAATTAATTAGAGATCTAAATGTTAGACCAGACACTATAAAATTATTAGAGGAAAACATAGGCAGAACACTCTATGACATAAATCACAGCAAGATCCTTTTTGACCCACCTCCTAGAGAAGTGGAAATAAAAACAAAAATAAACAAATGGGACCTAATGAAACTTCAAAGCTTTTGCACAGCAAAGGAAAACATAAACAAGACGAAAATACAACCCTCAGAATGGGAGAAAATGTTTTCAAATGAAGCAAATGACAAAAGATTAATCTCCAAAATTTACAAGCAGCTCGTGTAGCTCAATATCACAAAAACAAACAACACAATCCAAAAATGGGCAGAAGACCTAAATAGACATTTCTCCAAAGGAGATATACAGATTGCCAATAAACACATGAAAGGATGCTGAACATCACTAATCATTAGAGAAATGCAAATCAAAACTACAGTGAGTTATCACCTCCCAGCAGTCAGAATGGCAATCATCAAAAAATCTACAAACAATAAATGCTGGAGAGGCATTTACTGGAGAAAAGGGAACGTTCTTGCACTGTTGCTGGGAATGTAAATTGTTATACCCACTAGGGATAACAGTATAGAGGTTTCTTAAAAAACTAAAAATAGAAGTACCATACGACCCAGCAATCCAACTACTGGGCATTTGCCCTGAGAAAACCATAATTCAAAAAGAGTTATATACAACAATGTTCGTTGCAGTTCTACTTACAATAGCCAGGACATGGAAGCAACCTAAGTGTCCATCGACAGATGAATGGATAAAGAATATCTGGCACATATATAAATGGAATATTACTCAGCCATAAAAAGAAACAAAACTGAGTTATTTGTAGTGAGGGGGATGGACTTAGAGTCTGTCCTACACAGTGAAGTGAGTCAGAAAGAGAAAAATAAATACCGTGTGCTAACAGAGATATATGGAATCTAAAGAAAAAAGTTTATGAAGAACCTAGGGGCAGGACAGGATTAAGGACACAGACATAGAGAAAGGACTTGAGGACACGGGGAGGGGGAAGGGTAAGCTGGGACGAAGTGAGAGAGTGCCATGGACATATATACATTACCAAATGTAACATCGATAGCTACTGGGAAGCAGCCACATAGCACAGGGAGATCAATTCGGTGCTTTGCGACCACCTAAAGGGGTGGGATGTGGAGGGTGGGAGGGAGATGTAAGAGGGAGGGGATATGGTGATATATGTATATGTATAATTGATTCACTTTGTTATACAGCAGAAACTGACACTCCATTGTAAAGCAATTATACTCCAATAAAGGTGTAAAAGGAAAATAAAAAAGAAAGAAGCCCAGAGATAAACCTACACACGTATGGTCAACTAATCTATGACAAAGTAGGCAAGACTATACAATGGAGAAAAGACAGTGTCTTCAATCAGTGGTGCTGGGAAAAATGGACAGCTACATGTAAAAGAATGAAATTAGAACACCCCCTAACACCATACACAAAAATAAATTCAAAATGGATTAGAGACCTCAATGTAAGACCGGACAGTATAAAACTCTTAGAGGAAAACATAGGAAGAATACTCTAACATAAATCACAGCAAGATCTTTTTTGATCCACCTCCTAGAGTAATGACATAAAAAAGAAAACTAAACAAATGGGACCTAATGAAACGTAAAAGCTTTTGCAAAGCAATGGAAACTACAAACACAAAAAGACAACTCTCAGAATGGGAGAATATATTTGCAACTGAATCAATGGACAAAGGATTAATCTCCAATATATATAAACAGCTGATGCAGCTCAATATTAAAAAAACAAACAACCCAATACAAAAATGGGCAGAAGATCTAAATAGACATTTCTTCCAAAAAGACGTAGAGATGGCCAAGGAGCACATGAAAAGCTGCTCTACATCACTAATTATTAGAGAAATGCAAATCAAAACTACAATGAGGTATCACCTCACACCTGTTAGAATGGGCATCATCAGAAAATCTACAAACAACAAATGCTGGAGAGGGTGTGGAGAAAAGGAACCCTCTTCCACGATTGGTGGGAATGTAAATTGATAGTCACTATGGAGAACAGTATGGAGGTTCCTTAAAAAACTAAAAATAGAATTACCATATGATCCAGCAACCCACTACTGGGCATATACCCAGAGAAAACCATAAATCAAAAAGACACATTCACCACAATGTTCATTGCAGCACTATTTACAATAGCCAGGTAATGGAAGCAACCTAAATGCCCACAGACAGACAAATGGATAAAGATGTGGTACATATATAAAATGGACTATTAGCCATAAAAAGGAATGAAATTGGGTCATTTGTAGAGACGTCGATGGATCTAGAGACTGTCATACAGAGTGAAGTAAGTCAGAAAGAGAAAAACAAATATTGTATATTAACGCATATATGTGGAACCTAGAAAAACTGTACAGATTAATCGGTTTGAAGGGAAGAAATAGAGACACAGATGTAGAGAACAAATGTATGGACACAAAGAGGGGAAAGCCATGGGGGGGTGGCGGTGGGAGGAGTTGGGAGATCGGGATTGACATGTATACATTTATATGTATAAAATAGATAACCAATAAGAACCTGCTGTATAAAAAATAAATAAAATAAAATGAAAAATAAAATTTTTTAAAAAACGGAAAAATGTTATTCCCTTCACATACATGTATTTATATGAATGAATTATTTCCATGCTTACATCCATAAGTACAAAAAAGAGGAATAAAACCTACCTTGAAACAAAAAACAAAACAGAACCCACCAGTTATACAGATGAAAACCCAATCAGGGCACTTGCTCCAGTGATAGACAATTCTGAAGTTGGTCAGAGGTGGGGATTCCGCTTGCATGCAGCCAGCAGCCACCCCGCAAGGAGTGTCCTCATTACAAGCCTGGGGGACCGTGCCGAGGCATCTGTGAGTAAACGTGAGATGAGCCCCAGGCCAGCTGCTGCTGAACTGTTCCCACCCGTCCCAGGTAAAACACCTGAATATATACAAGGACTTGAAAGCCTAGAGGAAGGGCCATAGAGCCACACGAGTGACAGCATGCCGGCCAACTTGGTGCCTGCAGGCCAGCCAGGATGGTCCTGGCCCTGGGTGCTCTTCTGGAAGATTTCCATTTCCCTGCCTGAGATACCCGTCCTGTCCCTGCCCCCACTGCTTTTTTCCTTCCTCACCTCTGCCCAGGGAGAAATTCCAGCAGCAGGTATGGGTGACACATCCTCTTCTTTAGCAGGTGGCAGCCTGGCAACTGCTGCAGAAAGTCCAGCAGAGCCCCACTCACACTGGGCCACCCACAAAGCCGTGGCCTCTCACTCCCTCCCACCAGCCCAGCCCCGAGACTGCTGACAGGGCAGAGAAAATGGCGTCAGGCACGGCTGCAGGGGCTCTTGCTGCCTGGAGTGGTATTTATATTGATCTCAACCCAGGCACACCTGGGAAGGGCAGGCTGGCACGGTAAGGCTGCCCAGCTCAGCCAATCATCACCCCTCAGGGGCTCACAGTTGCAGAAAATGGAACTTGCTGAACCGGCCAGGTCCAAGGAACAGGTGTGGGCTCCTGAGAGTCAGGATAGACAAGGGGCTGCAGCTTTGGCTTGTTTTCTAATCATTTTATCTGGCCCATGAGTGGGAGACAACTTCAAGAAAACCCTCTCCTAATGAGAGAAACCCAGGAGTCAGGGAGAGGAGGGGTGGGTGGTGGTTGGAGACAGAGGCCTGGTGCCCTGGGTGCAGTGGAAGTCTCTGGAAGACCAGGTGGAGGGAGGCCGCACAGAGTGATGCCCAGGGTCACAGACCTGTCGCAGCTACTGTTTGTTAGTTCAAGTCCTGCTCTGAGGTGCTCTGTGTCAGCTCTGAGCGACAGGTGAGCTGGGGGTGCTCTGCAATGAGGGCTATGTGCACAGTTCCTGTGTGCAGGCCTGCCACGGTACCTGCAAGGGTAGCTCTGTATCCTGGGAGGGGCCTGACCACGAGAGCCCCGTGGGCTGGGGTGGGGGTGGGGTACCTGCCCAGGTGAGCTCCATATTCTGGGATTGGTCTGACCACGAGAGCCCCATGGGCTGCTGGGGACCTGGTAAAGGATGTCAGGACAGTCAGTGAAGCCACCGAGGATATACCTCCAGTTGCTCCTAATTCCTACACCCTGCTGGTCATTCTACCAACCACCAGGACATGGTATTCTGTATTAGTCTTCAATGATGCCTTCTTTTGTATTCCATTAGTCCCAGAGTCACAAGAAATTTTGGCTTGTGAGTGGCAGGACTCAACATACAACTAAAACAATACTTCCGGGCCGTCTTGCCCCAAGGGTGCAAAAATTCCCACACCATCTTTGGGGAAACCTTAGCTAAAGACCTAAAAGTTCTACCTCTGGAAAAGGAAACCCTCCTTCAGTACGCAGACGACATTCTGATCGCCAGCCCTACTAAGGAGGCCTCTGAACTACCAAGCCAATAAAGGATAGAAGTTGTCCAAGAAAAAGCTCAAATATCACAGACTGCGGTGACCTGCCTGGGCTTCATTCTCACAGAAGGTCGGAGAAGCCCATCCCAGGAAAGGGAAGAAACCATTTTCAGCCTTACCCCTTTCTAAAACTAGAAGACAGCTTAGGGGTTCCTGGGGAGGCCAGAGTTTGCTGCTTCTGGATCCCTAACTACACTCTACTAGCTGGGCCTCTATATGAAACACTGAAAGGAAAAGATGATGATCCTTTTGAATAGAATCCAGAAGTGGCCTTTCAAGAATGGAAAGAGCAGTCAATTCAGACCCTTGCCCTGGAACTCCCTAATTTAGCTAAACCCTTTGATCTTTACATTCCTGGTGAAAGGTGAATCGCCATTGGAGAATTAGTGCAAAAACTGGGACCACTTGAAATGGAACAATGCAAGAATGCCATCCAGGTAGGATAAACTACGGTCACCAAGGGGCTTGGCCTACTGCCACATCTGGCCAAGATACTGGCGGTATCTAAAAACCTGGAAATCAGCAGCCCAAAAGGCCACCTCCCTCCTAAGGGAAAAGGACCCCACGTGGTGATCCTAACCACCAACCATGCCCTGAAGTTGCAGGGTTCGCTCCGTGGGCACACCAACCTCGAGTGAGGAGGCCCTCCAACTCCAACATCCAGAGAGATAACCGGGGGCAACAGGGCACCATGACGACTCGTGTGAACATCACTTGACCTGGAGTTTCTCTCATAAAACAACAAGAGTGTGTCCCAAAAGAGTAGACTACTGCTTGCAGGACTTACTGCACCCAGAGGGGAGCTAATAATCTTGGCGGGGGAACCGTATATCACACTGTCACCATAGAAAAGCCTACAGACACCGTGCTGATGGTGGCCAATAAGACTGGCTGGACTCCTGTTTACTTCAAAAGGCTGTTGACTCAGTGGCCATCATGGTCCTTGATCACCACTGACCCTGGACTGTCTGGGAGTTGAGCGGGCAGGGCTCTGACACCTGGTGCTGTTTGTACGTTAATTCAGGGGCCTAAATGAAGAAAGCGCAGACTACTGGTCAGAGCATCTAGGCTGGCAGAAACGGTCAGCCTAAGGTGGCCGAACAAATGTGGGGCGGGGTGAAACCGGCCCCCACAGCGTCTCTGCACATCTCTTTCCTGGACCCTTAAAGGTCATTAGAATCTATAACACTTCCAATGCTGGTGCTCAGGCGGACGAGCAAGGATGCAGGGGGCCTGGGGACAATCAACGTCACCTGGAGGCTGCTGGGGAGAAGTTCTGACCCTCGTCCCTGGGTTTGAGGACTCCCAACTCAGCACTCAGCAGTTACAGAAGAAGTGTCTGCACCCTCAGAACTCCAAGAATGAGGAACGGGACAAAAGGCAGAGGAGGTGTTTGTCCCCAGCAAAGCCCATTAAAAATCCCTGGGAGATAAAAATAGAATCTGTGCAATAAAGTCAAGTCTAACCTTTTTTATCCTTTGTGCTTTGTCTAATTTCATGTGCTCCTAGGGTCCCGCATGCAGAGGTTCCACACCCGGCACTTCAGACCAGATTTCCTAGTGCAGAATGGCTGGGTCGACACCTCAGCTCCTGGGGCCCAGTGCAGACTCCGCGATATAGAGCCTGAACTGCAGCCAACCCGGCCCTCGAGAGCTCCGCCCCCTCCCTCCCACTGACTCTGACAGGATCTCTACACAGCAGCCCAGCCCACAGCCCACGGGGTAGTGCATGCTCTCACCTCTCCATTCTCTGATCAAAATATAAAGTTTCCTTTGCTTGTGAACCAAACTCAGTCTCGATCTGTTGGCCCCAATGACACTGCGCAGGGGGACACTTGTTGGGGTCCACTCTGGAGGATCAGTAACAGAAATTGAGACTATTGTAACCTCAATGAACAGATGTGTGAGCCAAACTGTAGTTAACATAGAGCAGTGTATAAGGCTCGGGTAAAATAAGATGTTTCTAACGCTTCCATTGGATATTTCCATCACTTTATTATAAGCAAGTTCAGTGAAAAGGTTTGTCTTATTTGTCAGGTCAATATTAGAGAAACGAAGTGATTTCTTTCCAAGGATGTACATCTAATAATCTTGGTTAAAGCTTCAATCTTGTTTTAAATGCTTTTCCATTGAAAATGATACCTCTCTTTCAGCTCTCCCATTTCTGAGAAGTATAAAATCTTATAATTTATTATTACCAAAGCGGAAAGGTGGGAGGAGGGATAAATTAACAGTTTGGGATTAACACATACACACTGCTATGTATAAAATAGATCATCAACAAGGAACTACTGAATAGCACAGGGAACTACACTCAACATTTTGCAATAACCTATAAGGGGAAATAATCTGAAAAAGAATAGATATTTTTATTGACATCATCTATCAATGACAGTTAAAGTGTAACCTAAGGGAAGCTGGTGGTGAGTGATTCTGAACCTGAAGACTTCAATCATCTAAAGTTTGGACTCTGCCTACTTCCCAAGGCCCTTAATGAACATATGTGTAGCCGTAGCTTAAAAAATTCCCCAGTTTGGGTTTCGGGGAGACACTGATTTTGAAAAAGCCCTGGTGTTTTCCTTACATGAATGGGACTCTTCCTACTGCTAAAACATGTCTGTCACACCCAGAGGATGGTATACCGTCTGATCGGGAAGAGTTTGGAAAAGGCATCTCATCTCCTCATCTCCTGGTGCTCGGGTTCACCCCTCCAGCGTCTTTACTAACAGTCTCCCCACTTGGAGATGGCAGCACTGTCAACATCGTGTTACGTACAGTTTGGAATTTGTCCAGAGGATGAAGCGGAAGGATGAGGAACAATGAGAGACAAGTCCTAGGTGTTCAGACAGGCACATGTCACTCTAATTTCCAATCAGGAAGACGAATTGACCAAAGGCTAGGGTTGCCCATGGAAACAGTATAGGGCTTGAGGAAATCCCACTGCTTTGTGGCCAGTTCCCATAAACACAAGTTGAACAATGGAACTCAGGGGCAGTAAAATTCACGAAACTGCAGAGTTGAAAATATCTATCACTGAAAAATGTCTTGAGGAAAGTCAGAGAAAAGGACTTGTAAGCAAGGGAGAATGGCAGGAAAGGGATTTGAGGAGGTAGAAAGGACTCGCCATTAAGCACAAGAAAAGGGGCTGAACATTGCCAACATTGCAGTTGGCCAAAAAGGGTGTATGCGTTTTTTTCTGTATATATTCAAGAAAAGGGCATACACTTTTTTAGCCAACCAAACAGGTGGGCACTGGAAATCAATATTACAAAAGATATCACTTCGGATCAGTCAGAAGAGCCATCCTCATAAAGCGTAAACAACAGAAATGCAGGACAGGGCAAGGAGAAGAGGGAGCCCTGTGAGACTTATAGTGGAAAATATATATTGCCAACGTCCATTCTGGAGAAGTGTATTGTGTTTACTAAAGCATCTAAAAAATGAGCTACAGAGCATAGGGCACTTGCACTCATGGGCGTATATCTTGGGAAAAACAAAAATGGAGAGGACACAGGCACCCCAATGTTTACCGCCTCTCTGTTTAAAAGATCCTCGACTAGGATATAACTTAAATGTCTCTGGAGGGAAAACATGGATAGAGATGTGGTACTTATGTAGAGTGGAATATTACTCAGCCTGGAAATCAATGAAATATGGCCAGTTGTAACAACTCCTAGGGAGTTACGTATGATCATTCTAAGTGACATAATTCAAAAAGAAAAAGACACATATCATAAGATATCACTTAAAGGTGGAATCCAAAATAGCTACACATGAAATAACTTACAAAACAAAAACATAGTCAAATATGTAGAAAACACGCATAAGGCTGCTAAACGGGAAAGGTGGGGAGGGGTGAGGCATCATCCAAGAGGTTGAAATTAGCAAAGATACCATTCCAAATACCAAACTGATAATCAACAAGGCCTACACGGTAGCTAAAAGAACTGCACTCAGCACACTCAAGTCACCGGAAAAGAATATATACGACTGGTAAGAATCTGAAAAAGAATTTACTGATGTCTCTCTGTACGTGAATCAAGTGGATGTACAGCAGCAAGAAACAGAGCTTTGAAAATAAGCTGTAACCAATATAGTAATAAATTGAAAAAAAATAAACGACAGAGAGACAGAGAAAACCTCTTACAACTTTTCCTCAGGGACGGTGATGCAACATGGATTGAACACGTCTAGACCCACAGCAGGATGAGACATAAGGCTGGAAACTGTTTGCACTAAGAGAAATGTGAGGTTGGGTGAGGAAATGCACACCCTTTAAAGTAACACTACCTGGTACCCATTCAATGGGTCCCAAATCTGCAGGTTCAAGGGATCTTCCTACAGCTAAAACATGCATGGAAAACCCAGAGGACTGTACACCATGTGATCGGGAGATGTGTCTAAAATGCAGCTCATTTATCCTCTCCTGGTGCTCCTGTTCACCATTCCAGCCACGTTACTTAGAATCTCCCCACTTGGAGAATCAGCACATTTCAACTTCTGTTTCACACATTTTGCAAATTGTGAGGAGGATGAACGGGAAGAGGGGGAACCAATGAGAGAATAGTTGTAGGGGGTTGTACGGGCACATATCACTCTAATTTCCCATTAAGAATGAGAATTGAAAAAAGGCTCAGCCCGCCTCGCCCGAGCCAAAATAGGGCCTGAAGCAATCCTGCGGGTTTGAGGCCAGCTCACAAAAGAGCAACTTAAAAAATGGAGCTCAGGGTCACTGCAATTCACAAACCTGCAGAGTTATAAATGAAAACTAACGTCCAAAAATATGTTGAGGTAAGGCAAAGAAGAGGATCTGAATGCAAGACAGAATTGCAAGAAACAGATTTCAAGAGATAGATTGGACTCGTCTTTAAAGCACATGAAAAGCAGCAGAATTTCGACAATGATGCAGTTGGCCCAAAAGGGCGTATGCGTTTTTTCCTGATTATATCCAGGAAAAAATGCATACACAATTTATGGACAATGAAGCAAGCAAGCAATGCAAATGTGCACAACAAAGAAGTCTCATTTCCCACCAGTCAAAAGGGCCATCCTAAACAATTGTAAAAACCAGAAATGCAGGACAGGCCATGGAGAACAGGGAGCCTTTATACGCTGATGGGCAGTGTGTGAACTGCTGAGAGCCACTCTGGAGAAGTGTATGGTGGTTCCTAAATCATCTAAAAAACAGAGCTACAGAGCATAGGACACTTCCAATCATGGGAATATATCTAGGGAAGTCTAAAAATCAACAAGACACAAGCACACCACAGTTTAGGGCTACTCTGTTTACAAGAACCTCAACTTCAGTACACCTTAAATATCCCAGGAAAGAGAACAATGGATAAAGAAGATGTGGCACTTATGTACAATGGAATATCTCTTCACCATGAAATCAATGTAATAAGGCTAGTAGAAGGATAAAGAGTGGATTTAGGTCCGATAATACTACTTGAAATTAGTCAAACAGAAAAAGAAACATATCATAAGATATCACTTATAGAGGGAGGGTAAATATGGCTGCACAAAAAATGAATTACATAACAGAACAGTGTCTCACATTTAGAAAACACACTTATGTCAGCTTAAGGGGAAAGGAGAGGTGGGGTGATGCATAAAACCAGAGTTTGAAATTAGCACAGATACCGTTCAATAAACCAAATAAGTATTAGACAAGATCTACACCTTGCTCAATGAACTGGCCTCAACACACCCAATACACTGCACAGAAATAAATCTGAGTAATAAGAATCTTAAGACCCATGTATTGACATATCTTCATAAGGGAATCAAGTGTGTGCAGAGCGGCACAAACACAGCAGTGAAAATGAGCTAAACCCCATTATAGAAATAAATTTTAAAAACAAAACGCTTAAACAATCAAAGAGAGAAAAATTCTTACAATATTCGCTCAGGGGCTGTGATGCAACCTGGATTGACCACATATAAACCCACAGCTAGATAAGACATAAGGCTGGACACTTGGGGCTGAGAGGATTGGTGAGCTTTGGTGAGCAACTGCCGAAAGTTTAATGCAATACTTCATGCTACTCATTCCAAGGGTCCCAACACTCCAGGTTGAAGGGAATATTCCTACAGCTAAACCATGCTTGGGAAACCCAGCGACAGGTATACCATATGATCGGGAAAGGTTTCTAAAACGCACCTCATTGTTCCTCTCCTGGGGCTCCGGATTGACATTCATGCCGCTTTACTAACAAAAACCCCACATGGAGAGTCAATGCCTTTAAGTTCCTGTATCGCACAGTCTGCAGTTAGTGCGGAGGATGAATGGGAATAGGGGGAACCAGTGAGAAACTAGCTGTAGCGGTTTCAATGGGCACATGTCACTCTAATTTTACATCAGTAAGCAGAATTAACCAAAGGCACAGCAAGGTGCCCCAGAAGAACAATAGGGTCTGAAGGAATCCTGTGGTTATGAGGCAAGATCAGAAAAATAAGAGCTGAAAAATGGAGCTAAGGGTCACTGCAATTCAAAACCTGCAGAGTTATAAAGGCCAACTATTTTCAAAAAATATATTGAGGTAAGGCTATGAAGAGGCATTGAAAGCAAGGCAGAATTGCAGGAAACAGATTTCAGGAGGTAGACTGGAATTGCATTTAAAGCATAGGAAAAGAGGCAGAACATCGACAATGATGCACTTGGCCAAAAAGTGCGTATGCGTTTTTTCCTGAATATATTCAGCAAAAAACACATACGCACTTTTTGGCCAACCAAGCAACCTTGCAAAGGAAATCTGCACTACAATGAAGTCTCACTTCAACCAGGTCAAAAGGGCCATCTGAAAAAAGTGTAAAATCCAGAAAGGCAGGACAGGCCATGGAGACCTGGGAGCCTTGTTATGCTGATGGGCGGGATGTAAATTGCCAACAGCCACTCTGGAGAAGTCTATGGTGTTTCCTTAAACATCTAAAAAACAAAGCAACAGAGCCTAGGGCACTTCCACTTATGGTCCTATAGCTTAGGGAAATTAAAATCAAAAAGACACAGCCACCCCAAAGTTTGGGACGGCTCTGTTTACAAGAACCTCGTTTACAGTACAAGTTCAATATCGCAGAAAGTGAAAAATGGATAAAGAAGTTGTGGTACTTACGTACAATGCAATATCACTCAGCAATGAAATCTATGTCATCAGGCCCGTAGCAGCATAATGAGTGGATTCAGGTATGATGATTCTAACTGAAATAAGTCACACAGAAAAAGAAATATCATAAGATATCACTAATACACGGAATGTAAACTTGGCTACACAGGAACTGGATTACAAAACAGAACAGGGTCTCAAATTTAGAAAACCAACTTATGCTTGCTTAAGGGGAAAGTTGAGTTGGGGTGCTGCATAAAACCAGAGATTGAAATGAGCACAGATAAAGTTCCTTAAGCCAAATATGGAATAGACAAGAGCTACTCCTTGCTCAATGAAATGGACTCAACACCCCATATTAAACGCCTAAGAATGTACCTGACTAGTAAGTATCTTAAAACCTATGGATTGCTATGTCTCTGAAAGAAAATCAAGCGTGTGTACAGGGGCATAAACGCAGCAGTGATAGGATTGGAGAGGTTCGGTGAGCAAATGAAGACCCTTTGAAGTCATATTGCATGGTACCCATTCCACGGGTCTCAACTCTCCAGGTTTAAGGGATTCTTCCTTCAGCTAAAACATGCACGTGGAACCCAGAGTATGATCAACCGTGTGATCGGGAGACGTGTTCCAATATGTCTCAGTTCTCGTCCCCTGGTACTCGGGTGCAACATTCCAGACACTTTAGTAACACTCTCCCGACTTGGAGAGTCAGTGCCTTTAAACTCCTGTTTGGCCCAGTTTGCAATTTCTGAGGAAGATGAACAGGAATAGGGAGAACCAATGAGTGACTAGCTCGAGGTTTCTGGACGGGCAAATTTAACTCTCATTTCCCACCAGGAAGAGGAATTAACCAAAGGCTCAGCGTGCCATGCCGGAACCAGATTAGGGCCTGAAGCAATCCTGCGGTGTTGCGGCCAGCTCACAAGAAAGCGAGTTGAAGAAAGGAGCTCAGAGGCACTGTAATTCACACACCTGCAGAGTTATAAATGACAGCTATCGTCCAAAAATATACTGAAGTAAGGCTGCCAAGAGGATTTGAAAGTGGGGCAGAATTGCAGGAAACCGATTTCAGGAGGTAGACTGGAATTGCATTTAAAGCATAGGAAAAGAGGCAGAACGTCCACAATGATGCACTTGGCCAAAAAGGGCGTATGCGTTTTTTCCTGAATATATTCAGGAAAAAACGCATACGCCCTTTTTGGCCAACCAAGCAAGCTTGCAAAGGAAATCTGCACTACAATGAAGTCTCACTTCCCCCAGGTAAAAAGGGCCATCTGAAAAAAGTGTAAAATCCAGAAAGGCAGGACAGGCCATGGAGAACTGGGAGTCTTCTTATGCTGATGGGCGGGATGTAAATTGCCAAGAGCCACTCGGGAGAAGTGTATGGTGTTTCCTGAAATATCTAAAGAACAAAGCAACAGAGCCTAGGGCACTTCCACTTATGGTCCTATAGCTTAGGGAAATTAAAATCAAAAAGACACAGCCACCCCAAAGTTTGGGATGCCTCTGTTTACAAGAACCTCGTTTACGGTACAATTTCAATATCGCAGAAAGTGGAAAATGGATAAAGAAGTTGTGGTACTTACGTACAATGCAATATCACTCAGCAATGAAATCTATGTCATCAGGCCTGTAGCATCATAATGAGTGGATTCAGGTATGATGATTCTAACTGAAATAAGTCACACAGAAAAAGAAACATCATAAGATATCACTAATACACGGAATGTAAACTTGGCTACACAGGAACTGGATTACAAAACAGAACAGGGTCTCAAATTTAGAAAACCAACTTATGCTTGCTTAAGGGGAAAGGTGAGTTGGGGTGCTGCATAAAACCAGAGATTGAAATGAGCACAGATAAAGTTCCTTAAGCCAAATATGGAATAGACAAGAGCTACTCCTTGCTCAACGAAATGGACTCAACACCCCATATTAAACGCCTAAGAATGTACCTGACTAGTAAGTATCTTAAAACCTATGGATTGCTATGTCTCTGAAAGAGAATCAAGCGTGTGTTCAGGCGCATAAACGCAGCAGTGATAGGATTGGAGAGGTTCGGTGAGCAAATGAAGACCCTTTGAAGTCATATTGCATGGTACCCATTCCACGGGTCTCAACTCTCCAGGTTTAAGGGATTCTTCCTTCAGCTAAAACATGCATGTGGAACCCAGAGTATGATCAACCGTGTGATCAGGAGACGTGTTCCTATATGTCTCAGTTCTCGTCCCCTGGTACTCGGGTGCAACATTCCAGACGCTTTGCTAACACTCTCCCGACTTGGAGAGTCAGCGCCTTTAACCTCCTGTTTGGCCCAGTTTGCAATTTCTGCGGAAGATGAACAGGAATAGGGAGAACCAATGAGAGACTAGCTGGAGGTGTCTGGATGCGCAAATTTAACTCTCATTTCCCACCAGAAAGAGGAATTAACCAAAGGCTCAGCGTGCCATGCCGGAACCAGATTAGGGCCTGAAGCAATCCTGCCGTGTTGCGGCCAGCTCACAAGAAAGCGAGTTGAAGAAAGGAGCTCAGGGGCACTGTAATTCACAAACCTGCAGAGTTATAAATGACAGCTATCGTCCAAAAATATACTGAAGTAAGGCTGCCAAGAGGACTTGAATGCGGGGCAGAATTGCAGGAAACCGATTTCAGGAGGTAGACTGGAATTGCATTTAAAGCATAGGAAAAGAGGCAGAACGTCCACAATGATGCACTTGGCCAAAAAGGGCGTATGCGTTTTTTCCTGAATATATTCAGGAAAAAACGCATACGCCCTTTTTGGCCAACCAAGCAAGCTTGCAAAGGAAATCTGCACTACAATGAAGTCTCACTTCCCCCAGGTAAAAAGGGCCATCTGAAAAAAGTGTAAAATCCAGAAAGGCAGGACAGGCCATGGAGAACTGGGAGCCTTCTTATGCTGATGGGCGGGATGTAAATTGCCAAGAGCCACTCTGGAGAAGTGTATGGTGTTTCCTGAAATATCTAAAGAACAAAGCAACAGAGCCTAGGGCACTTCCACTTATGGTCCTATAGCTTAGGGAAATTAAAATCAAAAAGACACAGCCACCCCAAAGTTTGGGACGGCTCTGTTTACAAGAACCTCGTTTACGGTACAAGTTCAATATCGCAGAAAGTGAAAAATGGATAAAGATGTTGTGGTACTTACGTACAATGCAATATCAGTCAGCAATGAAATCTATGTCATCAGG
The DNA here is from genome assembly GCF_964270905.1 of Leucopleurus acutus. Classification (NCBI taxonomy): domain Eukaryota; kingdom Metazoa; phylum Chordata; class Mammalia; order Artiodactyla; family Delphinidae; genus Leucopleurus; species Leucopleurus acutus. Next base: position 142,328 of record NW_028139093.1, on the reverse strand, counting down.
CCCGTAGCAGCATAATGAGTGGATTCAGGTATGATGATTCTAACTGAAATAAGTCACACAGAAAAAGAAACATCATAAGATATCACTAATACACGGAATGTAAACTTGGCTACACAGGAACTGGATTACAAAACAGAACAGGGTCTCAAATTTAGAAAACCAACTTATGCTTGCTTAAGGGGAAAGGTGAGTTGGGGTGCTGCATAAAACCAGAGATTGAAATGAGCACAGATAAAGTTCCTTAAGCCAAATATGGAATAGACAAGAGCTACTCCTTGCTCAACGAAATGGACTCAACACCCCATATTAAACGCCTAAGAATATACCTGACTAGTAAGTATCTTAAAACCTATGGATTGCTATGTCTCTGAAAGAGAATCAAGCGTGTGTACAGGGGCATAAACGCAGCAATGATAGGACTGGAGAGGTTCGGTGAGCAAATGAAGACCCTTTGAAGTCATATTGCATGGTACCCATTCCACGGGTCTCAACTCTCCAGGTTTAAGGGATTCTTCCTTCAGCTAAAACATGCATGTGGAACCCAGAGTATGATCAACCGTGTGATCAGGAGACGTGTTCCTATATATCTCAGTTCTCGTCCCCTGGTACTCGGGTGCAACATTCCAGACGCTTTACTAACACTCTCCCGACTTGGAGAGTCAGTGCCTTTAACCTCCTGTTTGGCTCAGTTTGCAATTTCTGCGGAAGATGAACAGGAATAGGGAGAACCATTGAGAGACTAGCTGGAGGTGTCTGGATGCGCAAATTTAACTCTCATTTCCCACCAGAAAGAGGAATTAACCAAAGGCTCAGCGTGCCGTGCCGGAACCAGATGAGGGCCTGAAGCAATCCAGCGGTGTTGCGGCCAGCTCACAAGAAAGCGAGTTGAAGAAAGGAGCTCAGGGGCACTGTAATTCACAAACCTGCAGAGTTATAAATGACAGCTATCGTCCAAAAATATACTGAAGTAAGGCTGCCAAGAGGACTTGAAAGCGGGGCAGAATTGCAGGAAACCGATTTCAGGAGGTAGACTGGAATTGCATTTAAAGCATAGGAAAAGAGGCAGAACGTCCACAATGATGCACTTGGCCAAAAAGGGCGTATGCGTTTTTTCCTGATTCAGGAAAAAACGCATACGCCCTTTTTGGCCAACCAAGCAAGCTTGCAAAGGAAATCTGCACTACAATGAAGTCTCACTTCCCCCAGGTAAAAAGGGCCATCTGAAAAAAGTGTAAAATCCAGAAAGGCAGGACAGGCCATGGAGAACTGGGAGCCTTGTTATGCTGATGGGCGGGATGTAAATTGCCAAGAGCCACACGGGAGAAGTGTATGCTGTTTCCTGAAATATCTAAAGAACAAAGCAACGGAGCCTAGGGCACTTCCACTTATGGTCCTATAGCTTAGGGAAATTAAAATCAAAAAGACACAGCCACCGCAAAATTTGGGACGGCTCTGTTTACAAGAACCTCGTTTACGGTACAAGTTCAATATCGCAGAAAGTGAAAAATGCATAAAGAAGCTGTGGTACTTACGTACAATGCAATATCACTCAGCAATGAAATCTATGTCATCAGGCCCGTAGCAGCATAATGAGTGGATTCAGGTATGATGATTCTAACTGAAATAAGTCACACAGAAAAAGAAACATCATAAGATATCACTAATACACGGAATGTAAACCTGGCTACACAGGAACTGGATTACAAAACAGAACAGGGTCTCAAATTTAGAAAACCAACTTATGCTTGCTTAAGGGGAAAGGTGAGTTGGGGTGCTGCATAAAACCAGAGATTGAAATGAGCACAGATAAAGTTCCTTAAGCCAAATATGGAATAGAGAAGAGCTACTCCTTGCTCAACGAAATGGACTCAACACCCCATATTAAACGCCTAAGAATGTACCTGACTAGTAAGTATCTTAAAACCTATGGATTGCTATGTCTCTGAAAGAGAATCAAGCGTGTGTACAGGGGCATAAACGCAGCAGTGATAGGATTGGAGAGGTTCGGTGAGCAAATGAACACCCTTTGAAGTCATATTGCATGGTACCCATTCCACGGGTCTCAACTCTCCAGGTTTAAGGGATTCTTCCTTCAGCTAAAACATGCATGTGGAACCCAGAGTATGATCAACCGTGTGATCGGGAGATGTGTTCCTATATGTCTCAGTTCTCGTCCCCTGTTACTCGGGTGCAACATTCCAGACGCTTTACTAACACTCTCCCGACTTGGAGAGTCAGTGCCTTTAACCTCCTGTTTGGCCCAGTTTGCAATTTCTGCGGAAGATGAACAGGAATAGGGAGAACCAATGAGAGACTAGCTGGAGGTGTCTGGATGCGCAAATTTAACTCTCATTTCCCACCAGGAAGAGGAATTAACCAAAGGCTCAGCGTGCCGTGCCAGAACCAGATTAGGGCCTGAAGCAATCCTGCCGTGTTGCGGCCAGCTCACAAGAAAGCGAGTTGAAGAAAGGAGCTCAGGGGCACTGTAATTCACAAAACCTGCAGAGTTATAAATGACAGCTATCGTCCAAAAATATACTGAAGTAAGGCTGCCAAGAGGACTTGAAAGCGGGGCAGAATTGCAGGAAACCGATTTCAGGAGGTAGACTGGAATTGCATTTAAAGCATAGGAAAAGAGGCAGAACGTCCACAATGATGCACTTGGCCAAAAAGGGCGTATGAGTTTTTTCCTGAATATATTCAGGAAAAAACGCATACGCCCTTTTTGGCCAACCAAGCAAGCTTGCAAAGGAAATCTGCACTACAATGAAGTCTCACTTCCCCCAGGTAAAAAGGGCCATCTGAAAAAAGTGTAAAATCCAGAAAGGCAGGACAGGCCATGGAGAACTGGGAGCCTTCTTATGCTGATGGGCGGGATGTAAATTGCCAAGAGCCACTCTGGAGAAGTGTATGGTGTTTCCTGAAATATCTAAAGAACAAAGCAACGGAGCCTAGGGCACTTCCACTTATGGTCCTATAGCTTAGGGAAATTAAAATCAAAAAGACACAGCCACCGCAAAATTTGGGACGGCTCTGTTTACAAGAACCTCGTTTACGGTACAAGTTCAATATCGCAGAAAGTGGAAAATGGATAAAGAAGTTGTGGTACTTACGTACAATGCAATATCACTCAGCAATGACATCTATGTCATCAGGCCCGTACCAGCATAATGAGTGGATTCAGGTATGATGATTCTAACTGAAATAAGTCACACAGTAAAAGAAACATCATAAGATATCACTAATACACGGAATGTAAACTTGGCTACACAGGAACTGGATTACAAAACAGAACAGGGTCTCAAATTTAGAAAACCAACTTATGCTTGCTTAAGGGGAAAGGTGAGTTGGGGTGCTGCATAAAACCAGAGAGTGAAATGAGCACAGATAAAGTTCCTTAAGCCAAATATGGAATAGACAAGAGCTACTCCTTGCTTAACGAAATGGACTCAACACCCCATATTAAACGCCTAAGAATGTACCTGACTAGTAAGTATCTTAAAACCTATGGATTGCTATGTCTCTGAAAGAGAATCAAGCGTGTGTACAGGGGCATAAACGCAGCAGTGATAGGATTGGAGAGGTTCGGTGAGCAAATGAAGACCCTTTGAAGTCATATTGCATGGTACCCATTCCACGGGTCTCAACTCTCCAGGTTTAAGGGATTCTTCCTTCAGCTAAAACATGCACGTGGAACCCAGAGTATGATCAACCGTGTGATCGGGAGACGTGTTCCAATATGTCTCAGTTCTCGTCCCCTGGTACTCAGGTGCAACATTCCAGACGCTTTACTAACACTCTCCCGACTTGGAGAGTCAGTGCCTTTAACCTCCTGTTTGGCCCAGTTTGCAATTTCTGCGGAAGATGAACAGGAATAGGGAGAACCAATGAGAGACTAGCTGGAGGTGTTTGGATGCGCAAATTTAACTCTCATTTCCCACCAGGAAGAGGAATTAACCAAAGGCTCAGCGTGCCGTGCCGGAAGCAGATTAGGGCCTGAAGCAATCCTGCGGTGTTGCGGCCAGCTCACAAGAAAGCGAGTTGAAGAAAGGAGCTCAGGGGCACTGTAATTCACAAAACTGCAGAGTTATAAATGACAGCTATCGTCCAAAAATATACTGAAGTAAGGCTGCCAAGAGGACTTGAAAGCGGGGCAGAATTGCAGGAAACCGATTTCAGGAGGCAGACTGGAATTGCATTTAAAGCATAGGAAAAGAGGCAGAACGTCCACAATGATGCACTTGGCCAAAAAGGGCGTATGCGTTTTTTCCTGAATATATTCAGGAAAAAACGCATACGCCCTTTTTGGCCAACCAAGCAAGCTTGCAAAGGAAATCTGCACTACAATGAAGTCTCACTTCCCCCTGGTCAAAAGGGCCATCTGAAAAAAGTGTAAAATCCAGAAAGGCAGGACAGGCCATGGAGAACTGGGAGCCTTGTTATGCTGATGGGCGGGATGTAAATTGTCCAGATCCACTGGGGAGAAGTGTATGGTGTTTCCTGAAATATCTAAAGAACAAAGCAACGGAGCCTAGGGCACTTCCACTTATGGTCCTATAGCTTAGGGAAATTAAAATCAAAAAGACACAGCCACCGCAAAGTTTGGGACGGCTCTGTTTACAAGAACCTCGTTTACGGTACAAGTTCAATATCGCAGAATGTGGAAAATGGATAAAGAAGTTGTGGTACTTACGTACAATGCAATATCACTCAGTAATGAAATCTATGTCATCAGGCCCGTAGCAGCATAATGAGTGGATTCAGGTATGATGATTCTAACTGAAATAAGTCACACAGAAAAAGAAACATCATAAGATATCACTAATACACGGAATGTAAACTTGGCTACACAGGAACGGATTACAAAACAGAACAGGGTCTCAAATTTAGAAAACCAACTTATGCTTGCTTAAGGGGAAAGGTGAGTTGGGGTGCTGCATAAAACCAAAGATTGAAATGAGCACAGATAAAGTTCCTTAAGCCAAATATGGAATAGACAAGAGCTACTCCTTGCTCAATGAAATGGACTCAACACCCCATATTAAACGCCTAAGAATGTACCTGACTAGTAAGTATCTTAAAACCTATGGATTGCTATGTGTCTGAAAGAGAATCAAGCGTGTGTACAGGGGCATAAACGCAGCAGTGATAGGATTGGAGAGGTTCGGTGAGCAAATGAAGACCCTTTGAAGTCATATTGCATGGTACCCATGCCACGGGTCTCAACTCTCCAGGTTTAAGGGATTCTTCCTTCAGCTAAAACATGCATGTGGAACCCAGAGTATGATCAACCGTGTGATTGGGAGACGTGTTCCTATATGTCACAGTTCTCGTCCCCTGGTACTCGGGTGCAACATTCCAGACGCTTTACTAACACTCTCCCGACTTGGAGAGTCAGTGCCTTTAACCTCCTGTTTGGCCCAGTTTGCAATTTCTGCGGAAGATGAACAGGAATAAGGAAAACCAATGAGACACTAGCTGGAGGTGTCTGGATGCGCAAATTTAACTCTCATTTCCCACCAGAAAGAGGAATTAACCAAAGGCTCAGTGTGCCGTGCCGGAACCAGATTAGGGCCTGAAGCAATCCTGCAGTGTTGCGGCCAGCTCACAAGAAAGCGAGTTGAAGAAAGGAGCTCAGGGGCACTGTAATTCACAAACCTGCAGAGTTATAAATGACAGCTATCGTCCAAAAATATACTGAAGTAAGGCTGCCAAGAGGACTTGAAAGCGGGGCAGAATTGCAGGAAACCGATTTCAGGAGGTAGACTGGAATTGCATTTAAAGCATAGGAAAAGAGGCAGAACGTCCACAATGATGCACTTGGCCAAAAAGGGCGTATGCGTTTTTTCCTGAATATATTCAGGAAAAAACGCATACGCCCTTTTTGGCCAACCAAGCAAGCTTGCAAAGGAAATCTGCACTACAATGAAGTCTCACTTCCCCCAGGTCAAAAGGGCCATCTGAAAAAAGTGTAAAATCCAGAAAGGCAGAACAGGCCATGGAGAACTGGGAGCCTTGTTATGCTGATGGGCGGGATGTAAATTGCCAAGAGTCACTGGGGAGAAGTGTATGGTGTTTCCTGAAACATCTAAAAAACAAAGCAACAGAGCCTAGGGCACTTCCACTTATGGTCCTATAGCTTAGGGAAATTAAAATCAAAAAGACACAGCCACCGCAAAGTTTGGGACGGCTCTGTTTACAAGAACCTCGTTTACGGTACAAGTTCAATACCACAGAAAGTGGAAAATGGATAAAGAAGTTGTGGTACTTACGTACAATGCAATATCACTCAGCAATGAAATCTATGTCATCAGGCCCGTACCAGCATAATGAGTGGATTCAGGTATGATGATTCTAACTGAAATAAGTCACACAGAAAAAGAAACATCATAAGATATCACTAATACACGGAATGTAAACTTGTCTACACAGGAACTGGATTACAAAACAGAACAGGGTCTCAAATTTAGAAAACCAACTTATGCTTGCTTAAGGGGAAAGGTGAGTTGGGGTGCTTCATAAATCCAGAGATTGAAATGAGCACAGATAAAGTTCCTTAAGCCAAATATGGAATAGACAAGAGCTACTCCTTGCTCAACGAAATGGACTCAACACCCCATATTAAACGCCTAAGAATGTACCTGACTAGTAAGTATCTTAAAACCTATGGATTGCTATGTCTCTGAAAGAGAATTAAGCGTGTGTACAGGGGCATAAACGCAGCAGTGATAGGATTGGAGAGGTTCGGTGAGCAAATGAAGACCCTTTGAAGTCATATTGCATGGTACCCATTCCACGGGTCTCAACTCTCCAGGTTTAAGGGATTCTTCCTTCAGCTAAAACATGCACGTGGAACCCAGAGTATGATCAACCGTGTGATCGGGAGACGTGTTCCAATATGTCTCAGTTCTCGTCCCCTGGTACTCGGGTGCAACATTCCAGACGCTTTACTAACACTCTCCCGACTTGGAGAGTCAGTGCCTTTAACCTCCTGTTTGGTCCAGTTTGCAATTTCTGCGGAAGATGAACAGGAAAAGGGAGAACCAGTGAGAGACTAGCTAGAGGTGTCTGGACGGGCAAACTTAACTCTCATTTCCCACCAGGAAGAGGAATTAAGCAAAGGCTCAGCGTGCCGTGCCGGAACCAGATTAGGGCCTGAAGCAATCCTGCGGTGTTGCGGCCAGCTCACAAGAAAGCGAGTTGAAGAAAGGAGCTCAGGGGAACTGTAATTCACAAACCTGCAGAGTTATAAATGACAGCTATCGTCCAAAAATATACTGAAGTAAGGCTGCCAAGAGGACTTGAAAGCGGGGCAGAATTGCAGGAAACCGATTTCAGGAGGTAGACTGGAATTGCATTTAAAGCATAGGAAAAGAGGCAGAACGTCCACAATGATGCACTTGGCCAAAAAGGGCGTATGCGTATTTTCGTGCAGGAAAAAACGCATACGCACTTTTTGGCCAACCAAGCAAGCTTGCAAAGGAAATCTGCACTACAATGAAGTCTCACTTCCCGCCAGTCAAAGGGGCCATCTGAAAAAAGTGTAAAATCAAGAAAGGCAGGACAGGCCATGGAGAACTGGGAGCCTTGTTATGCTGATGGGCGGGATGTAAATTGCCAAGAGCCACTCGGGAGAGGTGTATGGTGTTTCCTGAAACATCTAAAAAACAAAGCAACAGAGCCTAGGGCACTTCCACTTATGGTCCTATAGCTTAGGGAAATTAAAATCAAAAAGACACAGCCACCCCAAAGTTTGGGACGGCTCTGTTTACAAGAACCTCGTTTACGGTACAAGTTCAATATCGCAGAAAGTGAAAAATGGATAAAGAAGTTGTGGTACTTACGTACAATGCAATATCACTCAGCAATGAAATCTATGTCATCAGGCCCGTAGCAGCATAATGAGTGGATTCAGGTATGATGATTCTAACTGAAATAAGTCACACAGAAAAAGAAACATCATAAGATATCACTAATACACGGGATGTAAACTTGGCTACACAGGAACTGGATTACAAAACAGAACAGGGTCTCAAATTTAGAAAACCAACTTATGCTTGCTTAAGGGGAAAGGTGAGTTGGGGTGCTGCATAAAACCAGAGATTGAAATGAGCACAGATAAAGTTCCTTAAGCCAAATATGGAATAGACAAGAACTACTCCTTGCTCAACGAAATGGACTCAACACCCCATATTAAACGCCTAAGAATGTACCTGACTAGTAAGTATCTTAAAACCTATGGATTGCTATGTCTCTGAAAGAAAATGAAGCGTGTGTACAGGGGCATAAACACAGCAGTGATAGGATTGGAGAGGTTCGGTGAGCAAATGAAGACCCTTTGAAGTCATATTGCATGGTACCCATTCCACGGGTCTCAACTCTCCAGGTTTAAGGGATTCTTCCTTCAGCTAAAACATGCACGTGGAACCCAGAGTATGATCAACCGTGTGATCGGGAGACGTGTTCCAATATGTCTCAGTTCTCGTCCCCTGGTACTCGGGTGCAACATTCCAGACGCTTTACTAACACTCTCCCGACTTGGAGAGTCAGTGCCTTTAACCTCCTGTTTGGCCCAGTGTGCAATTTCTGCGGAAGATGAACAGGAATAGGGAGAACCAATGAGAGACTAGCTGGAGGTGTCTGGACGGGCAAATTTAACTCTCATTTCCCACCAGGAAGAGGAATTAACCAAAGGCTCAGCGTGCCGTGCCGGAACCAGATTAGGGCCTGAAGCAATCCTGCGGTGTTGCGGCCAGCTCACAAGAAAGCGAGTTGAAGAAAGGAGCTCAGGGGCACTGTAATTCACAAACCTGCAGAGTTATAAATGACAGCTATCGTCCAAAAATATACTGAAGTAAGGCTGCCAAGAGGACTTGAAAGCGGGGCAGAATTGCAGGAAACCGATTTCAGGAGGTAGACTGGAATTGCATTTAAAGCATAGGAAAAGAGGCAGAACGTCCACAATGATGCACTTGGCCAAAAAGGGCGTATGTGTTTTTTCCTGAATATATTCAGGAAAAAACGCATACGCCCTTTTTGGCCAACCAAGCAAGCTTGCAAAGGAAATCTGCACTACAATGAAGTCTCACTTCCCCCCGGTCAAAAGGGCCATCTGAAAAAAGTGTAAAATCCAGAAAGGCAGGACAGGCCATGGAGAACTGGGAGCCTTGTTATGCTGATGGGCAGGATGTAAATTGCCAACAGCCACTCGGGAGAGGTGTATGGTGTTTCCTGAAACATCTAAAAAACAAAGCAACAGAGCCTAGGGCACTTCCACTTATGGTCCTATAGCTTAGGGAAATTAAAATCAAAAAGACACAGCCACCCCAAAGTTTGGGACGGCTCTGTTTACAAGAACCTCGTTTACGGTACAAGTTCAATATCGCAGAAAGTGAAAAATGGATAAAGAAGTTGTGGTACTTACGTACAATGCAATATCACTCAGCAATGAAATCTATGTCATCAGGCCCGTAGCAGCATAATGAGTGGATTCAGGTATGATGATTCTAACTGAAATAAGTCACACAGAAAAAGAAACATCATAAGATATCACTAATACACGGGATGTAAACTTGGCTACACAGGAACTGGATTACAAAACAGAACAGGGTCTCAAATTTAGAAAACCAACTTATGCTTGCTTAAGGGGAAAGGTGAGTTGGGGTGCTGCATAAAACCAGAGATTGAAATGAGCACAGATAAAGTTCCTTAAGCCAAATATGGAATAGACAAGAACTACTCCTTGCTCAACGAAATGGACTCAACACCCCATATTAAACGCCTAAGAATGTACCTGACTAGTAAGTATCTTAAAACCTATGGATTGCTATGTGTCTGAAAGAAAATGAAGCGTGTGTACAGGGGCATAAACGGAGCAGTGATAGGATTGGAGAGGTTCGGTGAGCAAATGAAGACCCTTTGAGGTCATATTGCATGGTACCCATTCCACGGGTCTCAACTCTCCAGGTTTAAGGGATTCTTCCTTCAGCTAAAACATGCACGTGGAACCCAGAGTATGATCAACCGTGTGATCGGGAGACGTGTTCCAATATGTCTCAGTTCTCGTCCCCTGGTACTCGGGTGCAACATTCCAGACGCTTTACTAACACTCTCCCGACTTGGAGAGTCAGTGCCTTTAACCTCCTGTTTGGACCAGTTTGCAATTTCTGCGGAAGATGAACAGGAATAGGGAGAACCAATGAGAGACTAGCTGGAGGTGTCTGGACGGGCAAATTTAACTCTCATTTCCCACCAGGAAGAGGAATTAACCAAAGGCTCAGCGTGCCGAGCCGGAACCAGATTAGGGCCTGAAGCAATACTGCGGTGTTGCGGCCAGCTCACAAGAAAGCGAGTTGAAGAAAGGAGCTCAGGGGCACTGTAATTCACAAACCTGCAGAGTTATAAATGACAGCTATCGTCCAAAAATATACTGAAGTAAGGATGCCAAGAGGACTTGAAAGCGAGGCAGAATTGCAGGAAACCGATTTCAGGAGGTAGACTGGAATTGCATTTAAAGCATAGGAAAAGAGGCAGAACGTCCACAATGATGCACTTGGCCAAAAAGGGCGTATGCGTTTTTTCCTGAATATATTCAGGAAAAAACGCATACGCCCTTTTTGGCCAACCAAGCAAGCTTGCAAAGGAAATCTGCACTACAATGAAGTCTCACTTCCCCCCGGTCAAAAGGGCCATCTGAAAAAAGTGTAAAATCCAGAAAGGCAGGACAGGCCATGGAGAACTGGGAGCCTTGTTATGCTGATGGGCGGGATGTAAATTGCCAAGAGCCACTCGGGAGAGGTGTATGGTGTTTCCTGAAACATCTAAAAAACAAAGCAACAGAGCCTAGGGCACTTCCACTTATGGTCCTATAGCTTAGGGAAATTAAAATCAAAAAGACACAGCCACCCCAAAGTTTGGGACGGCTCTGTTTACAAGAACCTCGTTTACGGTACAAGTTCAATATCGCAGAAAGTGAAAAATGGATAAAGAAGTTGTGGTACTTACGTACAATGCAATATCACTCAGCAATGAAATCTATGTCATCAGGCCCGTAGCAGCATAATGAGTGGATTCAGGTATGATGATTCTAACTGAAATAAGTCACACAGAAAAAGAAACATCATAAGATATCACTAATACACGGGATGTAAACTTGGCTACACAGGAACTGGATTACAAAACAGAACAGGGTCTCAAATTTAGAAAACCAACTTATGCTTGCTTAAGGGGAAAGGTGAGTTGGGGTGCTGCATAAAACCAGAGATTGAAATGAGCACAGATAAAGTTCCTTAAGCCAAATATGGAATAGACAAGAACTACTCCTTGCTCAACGAAATGGACTCAACACCCCATATTAAACGCCTAAGAATGTACCTGACTAGTAAGTATCTTAAAACCTATGGATTGCTATGTCTCTGAAAGAAAATCAAGCGTGTGTACAGGGGCATAAACGCAGCAGTGATAGGATTGGAGAGGTTCGGTGAGCAAATGAAGACCCTTTGAAGTCATATTGCATGGTACCCATTCCACGGGTCTCAACTCTCCAGGTTTAAGGGATTCTTCCTTCAGCTAAAACATGCACGTGGAACCCAGAGTATGATCAACCGTGTGATCGGGAGACGTGTTCCAATATGTCTCAGTTCTCGTCCCCTGGTACTCGGGTGCAACATTCCAGACGCTTTACTAACACTCTCCCGACTTGGAGAGTCAGTGCCTTTAACCTCCTGTTTGGACCAGTTTGCAATTTCTGCGGAAGATGAACAGGAATAGGGAGAACCAATGAGAGAGTAGCTGGAGGTGTCTGGACGGGCAAATTTAACTCTCATTTCCCACCAGGAAGAGGAATTAACCAAAGGCTCAGCGTGCCGAGCCGGAACCAGATTAGGGCCTGAAGCAATACTGCGGTGTTGCGGCCAGCTCACAAGAAAGCGAGTTGAAGAAAGGAGCTCAGGGGCACTGTAATTCACAAACCTGCAGAGTTATAAATGACAGCTATCGTCCAAAAATATACTGAAGTAAGGCTGCCAAGAGGACTTGAAAGCGGGGCAGAATTGCAGGAAACCGATTTCAGGAGGTAGACTGGAATTGCATTTAAAGCATAGGAAAAGAGGCAGAACGTCCACAATGATGCACTTGGCCAAAAAGGGCGTATGCGTTTTTTCCTGAATATATTCAGGAAAAAACGCATACGCCCTTTTTGGCCAACCAAGCAAGCTTGCAAAGGAAATCTGCACTACAATGAAGTCTCACTTCCCCCCGGTCAAAAGGGCCATCTGAAAAAAGTGTAAAATCCAGAAAGGCAGGACAGGCCATGGAGAACTGGGAGCCTTGTTATGCTGATGGGTGGGATGTAAATTGCCAAGAGCCACTCGGGAGAGGTGTATGGTGTTTCCTGAAACATCTAAAAAACAAAGCAACAGAGCCTAGGGCACTTCCACTTATGGTCCTATAGCTTAGGGAAATTAAAATCAAAAAGACACAGCCACCGCAAAGTTTGGGACAGCTCTGTTTACAAGAACCTCGTTTACGGTACAAGTTCAATATCGCAGAAAGTGAAAAATGGATAAAGAAGTTGTGGTACTTACGTACAATGCAATATCACTCAGCAATGAAATCTATGTCATCAGGCCCGTAGCAGCATAATGAGTGGATTCAGGTATGATGATTCTAACTGAAATAAGTCACACAGAAAAAGAAACATCATAAGATATCACTAATACACGGGATGTAAACTTGGCTACACAGGAACTGGATTACAAAACAGAACAGGGTCTCAAATTTAGAAAACCAACTTATGCTTGCTTAAGGGGAAAGGTGAGTTGGGGTGCTGCATAAAACCAGAGATTGAAATGAGCACAGATAAAGTTCCTTAAGCCAAATATGGAATAGACAAGAACTACTCCTTGCTCAACGAAATGGACTCAACACCCCATATTAAACGCCTAAGAATGTACCTGACTAGTAAGTATCTTAAAACCTATGGATTGCTATGTCTCTGAAAGAAAATCAAGCGTGTGTACAGGGGCATAAACGGAGCAGTGATAGGATTGGAGAGGTTCGGTGAGCAAATGAAGACCCTTTGAAGTCATATTGCATGGTACCCATTCCACGGGTCTCAACTCTCCAGGTTTAAGGGATTCTTCCTTCAGCTAAAACATGCACGTGGAACCCAGAGTATGATCAACCGTGTGATCGGGAGACGTGTTCCAATATGTCTCAGTTCTCGTCCCCTGGTACTCGGGTGCAACGTTCCAGACGCTTTACTAACACTCTCCCGACTTGGAGAGTCACTGCCTTTAACCTCCTGTTTGGCCCAGTTTGCAATTTCTGCGGAAGATGAACAGGAATAGGGAGAACCAATGAGAGACTAGCTGGAGGTGTCTGGATGGGCAAATTTAACTCTCATTTCCCACCAGGAAGAGGAATTAACCAAAGGCTCAGCGTGCCGTGCCGGAACCAGATTAGGGCCTGAAGCAATCCTGCGGTGTTGCGGCCAGCTCACAAGAAAGCGAGTTGAAGAAAGGAGCTCAGGGGCACTGTAATTCACAAACCTGCAGAGTTATAAATGACAGCTATCGTCCAAAAATATACTGAAGTAAGGCTGCCAAGAGGACTTGAAAGCGGGGCAGAATTGCAGGAAACCGATTTCAGGAGGTAGACTGGAATTGCATTTAAAGCATAGGAAAAGAGGCAGAACGTCCACAATGATGCACTTGGCCAAAAAGGGCGTATGCGATATTCAGGAAAAAACGCATACGCCCTTTTTGGCCAACCAAGCAAGCTTGCAAAGGAAATCTGCACTACAATGAAGTCTCACTTCCCCCCGGTCAAAAGGGCCATCTGAAAAAAGTGTAAAATCCAGAAAGGCAGGACAGGCCATGGAGAACTGGGAGCCTTGTTATGCTGATGGGCGGGATGTAAATTGCCAACAGCCACTCGGGAGAGGTGTATGGTGTTTCCTGAAACATCTAAAAAACAAAGCAACAGAGCCTAGGGCACTTCCACTTATGGTCCTATAGCTTAGGGAAATTAAAATCAAAAAGACACAGCCACCCCAAAGTTTGGGACGGCTCTGTTTACAAGAACCTCGTTTACGGTACAAGTTCAATATCGCAGAAAGTGAAAAATGGATAAAGAAGTTGTGGTACTTACGTACAATGCAATATCACTCAGCAATGAAATCTATGTCATCAGGCCCGTAGCAGCATAATGAGTGGATTCAGGTATGATGATTCTAACTGAAATAAGTCACACAGAAAAAGAAACATCATAAGATATCACTAATACACGGGATGTAAACTTGGCTACACAGGAACTGGATTACAAAACAGAACAGGGTCTCAAATTTAGAAAACCAACTTATGCTTGCTTAAGGGGAAAGGTGAGTTGGGGTGCTGCATAAAACCAGAGATTTAAATGAGCACAGATAAAGTTCCTTAAGCCAAATATAGAATAGACAAGAACTACTCCTTGCTCAACGAAATGGACTCAACACCCCATATTAAACGCCTAAGAATGTACCTGACTAGTAAGTATCTTAAAACCTATGGATTGCTATGTCTCTGAAAGAAAATCAAGCGTGTGTACAGGGGCATAAACGCAGCAGTGATACGATTGGAGAAGTTCGGTGAGCAAATGAAGACCCTATGAAGTCATATTGCATGGTACCCATTCCACGGGTCTCAACTCTCCAGGTTTAAGGGATTCTTCCTTCAGCTAAAACATGCACGTGGAACCCAGAGTATGATCAACCGTGTGATCGGGAGACGTGTTCCAATATGTCTCAGTTCTCGTCCCCTGGTACTCGGGTGCAACATTCCAGACGCTTTACTAACACTCTCCTGACTTGGAGAGTCAGTGCCTTTAACCTCCTGTTTGGCCCAGTTTGCAATTTCTGCGGAAGATGAACAGGAATAGGGAGAACCAATGAGAGACTAGCTGGAGGTGTCTGGACGGGCAAATTTAACTCTCATTTCCCACCAGGAAGAGGAATTAACCAAAGGCTCAGCGTGCCGTGCCGGAACCAGATTAGGGCCTGAAGCAATCCTGCGGTGTTGCGGCCAGCTCACAAGAAAGCGAGTTGAAGAAAGGAGCTCAGGGGCACTGTAATTCACAAACCTGCAGAGTTATAAATGACAGCTATCGTCCAAAAATATACTGAAGTAAGGCTGCCAAGAGGACTTGAAAGCGGGGCAGAATTGCAGGAAACCGATTTCAGGAGGTAGACTGGAATTGCATTTAAAGCATAGGAAAAGAGGCAGAACGTCCACAATAATGCACTTGGCCAAAAAGGGCGTATGCGTTTTTTCCTGAATATATTCAGGAAAAAACGCATACGCCCTTTTTGGCCAACCAAGCAAGCTTGCAAAGGAAATCTGCACTACAATGAAGTCTCACTTACCCCCGGTCAAAAGGGCCATCTGAAAAAAGTGTAAAATCCAGAAAGGCAGGACAGGCCATGGAGAACTGGGAGCCTTGTTATGCTGATGGGCGGGATGTAAATTGCCAACAGCCACTCGGGAGAGGTGTATGGTGTTTCCTGAAACATCTAAAAAACAAAGCAACAGAGCCTAGGGCACTTCCACTTATGGTCCTATAGCTTAGGGAAATTAAAATCAAAAAGACACAGCCACCCCAAAGTTTGGGACGGCTCTGTTTACAAGAACCTCGTTTACGGTACAAGTTCAATATCGCAGAAAGTGAAAAATGGATAAAGAAGTTGTGGTACTTACGTACAATGCAATATCACTCAGCAATGAAATCTATGTCATCAGGCCCGTAGCAGCATAATGAGTGGATTCAGGTATGATGATTCTAACTGAAATAAGTCACACAGAAAAAGAAACATCATAAGATATCACTAATACACGGGATGTAAACTTGGCTACACAGGAACTGGATTACAAAACAGAACAGGGTCTCAAATTTAGAAAACCAACTTATGCTTGCTTAAGGGGAAAGGTGAGTTGGGGTGCTGCATAAAACCAGAGATTTAAATGAGCACAGATAAAGTTCCTTAAGCCAAATATAGAATAGACAAGAACTACTCCTTGCTCAACGAAATGGACTCAACACCCCATATTAAACGCCTAAGAATGTACCTGACTAGTAAGTATCTTAAAACCTATGGATTGCTATGTCTCTGAAAGAAAATCAAGCGTGTGTACAGGGGCATAAACGCAGCAGTGATACGATTGGAGAAGTTCGGTGAGCAAATGAAGACCCTTTGAAGTCATATTGCATGGTACCCATTCCACGGGTCTCAACTCTCCAGGTTTAAGGGATTCTTCCTTCAGCTAAAACATGCACGTGGAACCCAGAGTATGATCAACCGTGTGATCGGGAGACGTGTTCCAATATGTCTCAGTTCTCGTCCCCTGGTACTCGGGTGCAACATTCCAGACGCTTTACTAACACTCTCCCGACTTGGAGAGTCAGTGCCTTTAACCTCCTGTTTGGCCCAGTTTGCAATTTCTGCGGAAGATGAACAGGAATAGGGAGAACCAATGAGAGACTAGCTGGAGGTGTCTGGACGGGCAAATTTAACTCTCATTTCCCACCAGGAAGAGGAATTAACCAAAGGCTCAGCGTGCCGTGCCGGAACCAGATTAGGGCCTGAAGCAATCCTGCGGTGTTGCGGCCAGCTCACAAGAAAGCGAGTTGAAGAAAGGAGCTCAGGGGCACTGTAATTCACAAACCTGCAGAGTTATAAATGACAGCTATCGTCCAAAAATATACTGAAGTAAGGCTGCCAAGAGGACTTGAAAGCGGGGCAGAATTGCAGGAAACCGATTTCAGGAGGTAGACTGGAATTGCATTTAAAGCATAGGAAAAGAGGCAGAACGTCCACAATAATGCACTTGGCCAAAAAGGGCGTATGCGTTTTTTCCTGAATATATTCAGGAAAAAACGCATACGCCCTTTTTGGCCAACCAAGCAAGCTTGCAAAGGAAATCTGCACTACAATGAAGTCTCACTTCCCCCCGGTCAAAAGGGCCATCTGAAAAAAGTGTAAAATCCAGAAAGGCAGGACAGGCCATGGAGAACTGGGAGCCTTGTTATGCTGATGGGCGGGATGTAAATTGCCAACAGCCACTCGGGAGAGGTGTATGGTGTTTCCTGAAACATCTAAAAAACAAAGAGCAACAGAGCCTAGGGCACTTCCACTTATGGTCCTATAGCTTAGGGAAATTAAAATCAAAAAGACACAGCCACCCCAAAGTTTGGGACGGCTCTGTTTACAAGAACCTCATTTGCGGTACAAGTTCAATATCACAGAAAGTGAAAAATGGATAAAGAAGTTGTGGTACTTACGTACAATGCCATATCACTCAGCAATGAAATCTATGTCATCAGGCCCATAGCAGCATAATGAGTGGATTCAGGTATGATGATTCTAACTGAAATAAGTCACACAGAAAAAGAAACATCATAAGATATCACTAATACACGGGATGTAAACTTGGCTACACAGGAACTGGATTACAAAACAGAACAGGGTCTCAAATTTAGAAAACCAACTTATGCTTGCTTAAGGGGAAAGGTGAGTTGGGGTGCTGCATAAAACCAGAGATTGAAATGAGCACAGATAAAGTTCCTTAAGCCAAATATAGAATAGACAAGAACTACTCCTTGCTCAATGAAATGGACTCAACACCCCATATTAAACGCCTAAGAATGTACCTGACTAGTAAGTATCTTAAAACCTATGGATTGCTATGTCTCTGAAAGAAAATGAAGCGTGTGTACAGGGGCATAAACGCAGCAGTGATAGGATTGGAGAGGTTCGGTGAGCAAATGAAGACCCTTTGAAGTCATATTGCATGGTACCCATTCCACGGGTCTCAACTCTCCAGGTTTAAGGGATTCTTCCTTCAGCTAAAACATGCACGTGGAACCCAGAGTATGATCAACCGTGTGATCGGGAGACGTGTTCCAATATGTCTCAGTTCTCGTCCCCTGGTACTCGGGTGCAACATTCCAGACGCTTTACTAACACTCTCCCGACTTGGAGAGTCAGTGCCTTTAACCTCCTGTTTGGCCCAGTTTGCAATTTCTGCGGAAGATGAACAGGAATAGGGAGAACCAATGAGAGACTAGCTGGAGGTGTCTGGACGGGCAAATTTAACTCTCATTTCCCACCAGGAAGAGGAATTAACCAAAGGCTCAGCGTGCCGTGCCGGAAGCAGATTAGGGCCTGAAGCAATCCTGCGGTGTTGCGGCCAGCTCACAAGAAAACGAGTTGAAGAAAGGAGCTCAGGGGCACTGTAATTCACAAACCTGCAGAGTTATAAATGACAGCTATCGTCCAAAAATATACTGAAGTAAGGCTGCCAAGAGGACTTGAAAGCGGGGCAGAATTGCAGGAAACCGATTTCAGGAGGTAGACTGGAATTGCATTTAAAGCATAGGAAAAGAGGCAGAACGTCCACAATGATGCACTTGGCCAAAAAGGGCGTATGCGTTTTTTCCTGAATATATTCAGGAAAAAACGCATACGCCCTTTTTGGCCAACCAAGCAAGCTTGCAAAGGAAATCTGCACTACAATAAAGTCTCACTTCCCCCCGGTCAAAAGGGCCATCTGAAAAAAGTGTAAAATCCAGAAAGGCAGGACAGGCCATGGAGAACTGGGAGCCTTGTTATGCTGATGGGCGGGATGTAAATTGCCAACAGCCACTCGGGAGAGGTGTATGGTGTTTCCTGAAACATCGAAAAAACAAAGCAACAGAGCCTAGGGCACTTCCACTTATGGTCCTATAGCTTAGGGAAATTAAAATCAAAAAGACACAGCCACCCGAAAGTTTGGGACGGCTCTGTTTACAAGAACCTCGTTTACGGTACAAGTTCAATATCGCAGAAAGTGAAAAATGGATAAAGAAGTTGTGGTACTTACGTACAATGCAATATCACTCAGCAATGAAATCTATGTCATCAGGCCCGTACCAGCATAATGAGTGGATTCAGGTATGATGATTCTAACTGAAATAAGTCACACAGAAAAAGAAACATCATAAGATATCACTAATACACGGGATGTAAACTTGGCTACACAGGAACTGGATTACAAAACAGAACAGGGTCTCAAATTTAGAAAACCAACTTATGCTTGCTTAAGGGGAAAGGTGAGTTGGGGTGCTGCATAAAACCAGAGATTGAAATGAGCACAGATAAAGTTCCTTAAGCCAAATATGGAATAGACAAGAACTACTCCTTGCTCAACGAAATGGACTCAACACCCCATATTAAACGCCTAAGAATGTACCTGACTAGTAAGTATCTTAAAACCTATGGATTGCTATGTCTCTGAAAGAAAATGAAGCGTGTGTACAGGGGCATAAACGCAGCAGTGATAGGATTGGAGAGGTTCGGTGAGCAAATGAAGACCCTTTGAAGTCATATTGCATGGTACCCATTCCACGGGTCTCAACTCTCCAGGTTTAAGGGATTCTTCCTTCAGCTAAAACATGCACGTGGAACCCAGAGTATGATCAACCGTGTGATCGGGAGACGTGTTCCAATATGTCTCAGTTCTCGTCCCCTGGTACTCGGGTGCAACATTCCAGACGCTTTACTAACACTCTCCCGACTTGGAGAGTCAGTGCCTTTAACCTCCTGTTTGGCCCAGTTTGCAATTTCTGCGGAAGATGAACAGGAATAGGGAGAACCAATGAGAGACTAGCTGGAGGTGTCTGGACGGGCAAATTTAACTCTCATTTCCCACCAGGAAGAGGAATTAACCAAAGGCTCAGCGTGCCGTGCCGGAACCAGATTAGGGCCTGAAGCAATCCTGCGGTGTTGCGGCCAGCTCACAAGAAAGCGAGTTGAAGAAAGGAGCTCAGGGGCACTGTAATTCACAAACCTGCAGAGTTATAAATGACAGCTATCGTCCAAAAATATACTGAAGTAAGGCTGCCAAGAGGACTTGAAAGCGGGGCAGAATTGCAGGAAACCGATTTCAGGAGGTAGACTGGAATTGCATTTAAAGCATAGGAAAAGAGGCAGAACGTTCACAATGATGCACTTGGCCAAAAAGGGCGTATGCGTTTTTTCCTGAATATATTCAGGAAAAAACGCATACGCCCTTTTTGGCCAACCAAGCAAGCTTGCAAAGGAAATCTGCACTACAATGAAGTCTCACTTCCCCCCGGTCAAAAGGGCCATCTGAAAAAAGTGTAAAATCCAGAAAGGCAGGACAGGCCATGGAGAACTGGGAGCCTTGTTATGCTGATGGGCGGGATGTAAATTGCCAAGAGCCACTCAAGAGAGGTGTATGGTGTTTCCTGAAACATCTAAAAAACAAAGCAACAGAGCCTAGGGCACTTCCACTTATGGTCCTATAGCTTAGGGAAATTAAAATCAAAAAGACACAGCCACCCCAAAGTTTGGGACGGCTCTGTTTACAAGAACCTCATTTACGGTACATGTTCAATATCACAGAAAGTGAAAAATGGATAAAGAAGTTGTGGTACTTACGTACAATGCCATATCACTCAGCAATGAAATCTATGTCATCAGGCCCATAGCAGCATAATGAGTGGATTCAGGTATGATGATTCTAACTGAAATAAGTCACACAGAAAAAGAAACATCATAAGATATCACTAATACACGGGATGTAAACTTGGCTACACAGGAACTGGATTACAAAACAGAACAGGGTCTCAAATTTAGAAAACCAACTTATGCTTGCTTAAGGGGAAAGGTGAGTTGGGGTGCTGCATAAAACCAGAGATTGAAATGAGCACAGATAAAGTTCCTTAAGCCAAATATAGAATAGACAAGAACTACTCCTTGCTCAATGAAATGGACTCAACACCCCATATTAAACGCCTAAGAATGTACCTGACTAGTAAGTATCTTAAAACCTATGGATTGCTATGTCTCTGAAAGAAAATCAAGTGTGTGTACAGGGGCATAAACGCAGCAGTGATAGGATTGGAGAGGTTCGGTGAGCAAATGAAGACCCTTTGAAGTCATATTGCATGGTACCCATTCCACGGGTCTCAACTCTCCAGGTTTAAGGGATTCTTCCTTCAGCTAAAACATGCACGTGGAACCCAGAGTATGATCAACCGTGTGATCGGGAGACGTGTTCCAACATGTCTCAGTTCTCGTCCCCTGGTACTCGGGTGCAACATTCCAGACGCTTTACTAACACTCTCCCGACTTGGAGAGTCAGTGCCTTTAACCTCCTGTTTGGCCCAGTTTGCAATTTCTGCGGAAGATGAACAGGAATAGGGAGAACCAATGAGAGACTAGCTGGAGGTGTCTGGACGGGCAAATTTAACTCTCATTTCCCACCAGGAAGAGGAATTAACCAAAGGCTCAGCGTGCCGTGCCGGAAGCAGATTAGGGCCTGAAGCAATCCTGCGGTGTTGCGGCCAGCTCACAAGAAAGCGAGTTGAAGAAAGGAGCTCAGGGGCACTGTAATTCACAAACCTGCAGAGTTATAAATGACAGCTATCGTCCAAAAATATACTGAAGTAAGGCTGCCAAGAGGACTTGAAAGCGGGGCAGAATTGCAGGAAACCGATTTCAGGAGGTAGACTGGAATTGCATTTAAAGCATAGGAAAAGAGGCAGAACGTCCACAATGATGCACTTGGCCAAAAAGGGCGTATGCGTTTTTTCCTGAATATATTCAGGAAAAAACGCATACGCCCTTTTTGGCCAACCAAGCAAGCTTGCAAAGGAAATCTGCACTACAATGAAGTCTCACTTCCCCCTGGTCAAAAGGGCCATCTGAAAAAAGTGTAAAATCCAGAAAGGCAGGACAGACCATGGAGAACTGGGAGCCTTGTTATGTTGATGGGCGGGATGTAAATTGCCAACAGCCACTCGGGAGAGGTGTATGGTGTTTCCTGAAACATCTAAAAAACAAAGCAACAGAGCCTAGGGCACTTCCACTTATGGCCCTATAGCTTAGGGAAATTAAAATCAAAAAGACACAGCCACCCGAAAGTTTGGGACGGCTCTGTTTACAAGAACCTCGTTTACGGTACAAGTTCAATATCACAGAAAGTGAAAAATGGATAAAGAAGTTGTGGTACTTACGTACAATGCCATATCACTCAGCAATGAAATCTATGTCATCAGGCCCGTACCAGCATAATGAGTGGATTCAGGTATGATGATTCTAACTGAAATAAGTCACACAGAAAAAGAAACATCATAAGATATCACTAATACACGGGATGTAAACTTGGCTACACAGGAACTGGATTACAAAACAGAACAGGGTCTCAAATTTAGAAAACCAACTTATGCTTGCTTAAGGGGAAAGGTGAGTTGGGGTGCTGCATAAAACCAGAGATTGAAATGAGCACAGATAAAGTTCCTTAAGCCAAATATGGAATAGACAAGAACTACTCCTTGCTCAACGAAATGGACTCAACACCCCATATTAAACGCCTAAGAATGTACCTGACTAGTAAGTATCTTAAAACCTATGGATTGCTATGTCTCTGAAAGAAAATGAAGCGTGTGTACAGGGGCATAAACGCAGCAGTGATAGGATTGGAGAGGTTCGGTGAGCAAATGAAGACCCTTTGAAGTCATATTGCATGGTACCCATTCCACGGGTCTCAACTCTCCAGGTTTAAGGGATTCTTCCTTCAGCTAAAACATGCACGTGGAACCCAGAGTATGATCAACCGTGTGATCGGGAGACGTGTTCCAATATGTCTCAGTTCTCGTCCCCTGGTACTCGGGTGCAACATTCCAGACGCTTTACTAACACTCTCCCGACTTGGAGAGTCAGTGCCTTTAACCTCCTGTTTGGCCCAGTTTGCAATTTCTGCGGAAGATGAACAGGAATAGGGAGAACCAATGAGAGACTAGCTGGAGGTGTCTGGACGGGCAAATTTAACTCTCATTTCCCACCAGGAAGAGGAATTAACCAAAGGCTCAGCGTGCCGTGCCGGAACCAGATTAGGGCCTGAAGCAATCCTGCGGTGTTGCGGCCAGCTCACAAGAAAGCGAGTTGAAGAAAGGAGCTCAGGGGCACTGTAATTCACAAACCTGCAGAGTTATAAATGACAGCTATCGTCCAAAAATATACTGAAGTAAGGCTGCCAAGAGGACTTGAAAGCGGGGCAGAATTGCAGGAAACCGATTTCAGGAGGTAGACTGGAATTGCATTTAAAGCATAGGAAAAGAGGCAGAACGTTCACAATGATGCACTTGGCCAAAAAGGGCGTATGCGTTTTTTCCTGAATATATTCAGGAAAAAACGCATACGCCCTTTTTGGCCAACCAAGCAAGCTTGCAAAGGAAATCTGCACTACAATGAAGTCTCACTTCCCCCCGGTCAAAAGGGCCATCTGAAAAAAGTGTAAAATCCAGAAAGGCAGGACAGGCCATGGAGAACTGGGAGCCTTGTTATGCTGATGGGCGGGATGTAAATTGCCAAGAGCCACTCAAGAGAGGTGTATGGTGTTTCCTGAAACATCTAAAAAACAAAGCAACAGAGCCTAGGGCACTTCCACTTATGGTCCTATAGCTTAGGGAAATTAAAATCAAAAAGACACAGCCACCCCAAAGTTTGGGACGGCTCTGTTTACAAGAACCTCATTTACGGTACATGTTCAATATCACAGAAAGTGAAAAATGGATAAAGAAGTTGTGGTACTTACGTACAATGCCATATCACTCAGCAATGAAATCTATGTCATCAGGCCCATAGCAGCATAATGAGTGGATTCAGGTATGATGATTCTAACTGAAATAAGTCACACAGAAAAAGAAACATCATAAGATATCACTAATACACGGGATGTAAACTTGGCTACACAGGAACTGGATTACAAAACAGAACAGGGTCTCAAATTTAGAAAACCAACTTATGCTTGCTTAAGGGGAAAGGTGAGTTGGGGTGCTGCATAAAACCAGAGATTGAAATGAGCACAGATAAAGTTCCTTAAGCCAAATATAGAATAGACAAGAACTACTCCTTGCTCAATGAAATGGACTCAACACCCCATATTAAACGCCTAAGAATGTACCTGACTAGTAAGTATCTTAAAACCTATGGATTGCTATGTGTCTGAAAGAAAATCAAGTGTGTGTACAGGGGCATAAACGCAGCAGTGATAGGATTGGAGAGGTTCGGTGAGCAAATGAAGACCCTTTGAAGTCATATTGCATGGTACCCATTCCACGGGTCTCAACTCTCCAGGTTTAAGGGATTCTTCCTTCAGCTAAAACATGCACGTGGAACCCAGAGTATGATCAACCGTGTGATCGGGAGACGTGTTCCAACATGTCTCAGTTCTCGTCCCCTGGTACTCGGGTGCAACATTCCAGACGCTTTACTAACACTCTCCCGACTTGGAGAGTCAGTGCCTTTAACCTCCTGTTTGGCCCAGTTTGCAATTTCTGCGGAAGATGAACAGGAATAGGGAGAACCAATGAGAGACTAGCTGGAGGTGTCTGGACGGGCAAATTTAACTCTCATTTCCCACCAGGAAGAGGAATTAACCAAAGGCTCAGCGTGCCGTGCCGGAAGCAGATTAGGGCCTGAAGCAATCCTGCGGTGTTGCGGCCAGCTCACAAGAAAGCGAGTTGAAGAAAGGAGCTCAGGGGCACTGTAATTCACAAACCTGCAGAGTTATAAATGACAGCTATCGTCCAAAAATATACTGAAGTAAGGCTGCCAAGAGGACTTGAAAGCGGGGCAGAATTGCAGGAAACCGATTTCAGGAGGTAGACTGGAATTGCATTTAAAGCATAGGAAAAGAGGCAGAACGTCCACAATGATGCACTTGGCCAAAAAGGGCGTATGCGTTTTTTCCTGAATATATTCAGGAAAAAACGCATACGCCCTTTTTGGCCAACCAAGCAAGCTTGCAAAGGAAATCTGCACTACAATGAAGTCTCACTTCCCCCTGGTCAAAAGGGCCATCTGAAAAAAGTGTAAAATCCAGAAAGGCAGGACAGACCATGGAGAACTGGGAGCCTTGTTATGTTGATGGGCGGGATGTAAATTGCCAACAGCCACTCGGGAGAGGTGTATGGTGTTTCCTGAAACATCTAAAAAACAAAGCAACAGAGCCTAGGGCACTTCCACTTATGGTCCTATAGCTTAGGGAAATTAAAATCAAAAAGACACAGCCACCCGAAAGTTTGGGACGGCTCTGTTTACAAGAACCTCGTTTACGGTACAAGTTCAATATCACAGAAAGTGAAAAATGGATAAAGAAGTTGTGGTACTTACGTACAATGCCATATCACTCAGCAATGAAATCTATGTCATCAGGCCCATAGCAGCATAATGAGTGGATTCAGGTATGATGATTCTAACTGAAATAAGTCACACAGAAAAAGAAACATCATAAGATATCACTAATACACGGGATGTAAACTTGGCTACACAGGAACTGGATTACAAAACAGAACAGGGTCTCAAATTTAGAAAATCAACTTATGCTTGCTTAAGGGGAAAGGTGAGTTGGGGTGCTGCATAAAACCAGAGATTGAAATGAGCACAGATAAAGTTCCTTAAGCCAAATATAGAATAGACAAGAACTACTCCTTGCTCAACGAAATGGACTCAACACCCCATATTAAACGCCTAAGAATGTACCTGACTAGTAAGTATCTTAAAACCTATGGATTGCTATGTCTCTGAAAGAAAATCAAGCGTGTGTACAGGGGCATAAACGCAGCAGTGATAGGATTGGAGAGGTTCGGTGAGCAAATGAAGACCCTTTGAAGTCATATTGCATGGTACCCATTCCACGGGTCTCAACTCTCCAGGTTTAAGGGATTCTGCCTTCAGGTAAAACATGCACGTGGAACCCAGAGTATGATCAACCGTGTGATCGGGAGACGTGTTCCAATATGTCTCAGTTCTCGTCCCCTGGTACTCGGGTGCAACATTCCAGACGCTTTACTAACACTCTCCCGACTTGGAGAGTCAGTGCCTTTAACCTCCTGTTTGGCCCAGTTTGCAATTTCTGCGGAAGATGAACAGGAATAGGGAGAACCAATGAGTGAGTAGCTGGAGGTGTCTGGACGGGCAAATTTAACTCTCATTTCCCACCAGGAAGAGGAATTAACCAAAGGCTCAGCGTGCCGTGCTGGAACCAGATTAGGGCCTGAAGCAATCCTGCGGTGTTGCGGCCAGCTCACAAGAAAGCGAGTTGAAGAAAGGAGCTCAGGGGCACTGTAATTCACAAACCTGCAGAGTTATAAATGACAGCTATCGTCCAAAAATATACTGAAGTAAGGCTGCCAAGAGGACTTGAAAGCGGGGCAGAATTGCAGGAAACCGATTTCAGGAGGTAGACTGGAATTGCATTTAAAGCATAGGAAAAGAGGCAGAACGTCCACAATGATGCACTTGGCCAAAAAGGACGTATGCGTTTTTTCCTGAATATATTCAGGAAAAAACGCATACGCCCTTTTTGGCCAACCAAGCAAGCTTGCAAAGGAAATCTGCACTACAATGAAGTCTCACTTACCCCCGGTCAAAAGGGCCATCTGAAAAAAGTGTAAAATCCAGAAAGGCAGGACAGGCCATGGAGAACTGGGAGCCTTGTTATGCTGATGGGCGGGATGTAAATTGCCAAGAGCCACTCGGGAGAGGTGTATGGTGTTTCCTGAAACATCTAAAAAACAAAGCAACAGAGCCTAGGGCACTTCCACTTATGGTCCTATAGCTTAGGGAAATTAAAATCAAAAAGACACAGCCACCCCAAAGTTTGGGACGGCTCTGTTTACAAGAACCTCATTTACGGTACATGTTCAATATCACAGAAAGTGAAAAATGGATAAAGAAGTTGTGGTACTTACGTACAATGCCATATCACTCAGCAATGAAATCTATGTCATCAGGCCCATAGCAGCATAATGAGTGGATTCAGGTATGATGATTCTAACTGAAATAAGTCACACAGAAAAAGAAACATCATAAGATATCACTAATACACGGGATGTAAACTTGGCTACACAGGAACTGGATTACAAAACAGAACAGGGTCTCAAATTTAGAAAACCAACTTATGCTTGCTTAAGGGGAAAGGTGAGTTGGGGTGCTGCATAAAACCAGAGATTGAAATGAGCACAGATAAAGTTCCTTAAGCCAAATATAGAATAGACAAGAACTACTCCTTGCTCAATGAAATGGACTCAACACCCCATATTAAACGCCTAAGAATGTACCTGACTAGTAAGTATCTTAAAACCTATGGATTGCTATGTCTCTGAAAGAAAATCAAGTGTGTGTACAGGGGCATAAACGCAGCAGTGATAGGATTGGAGAGGATCGGTGAGCAAATGAAGACCCTTTGAAGTCATATTGCATGGTACCCATTCCACGGGTCTCAACTCTCCAGGTTTAAGGGATTCTTCCTTCAGCTAAAACATGCACGTGGAACCCAGAGTATGATCAACCGTGTGATCGGGAGACGTGTTCCAACATGTCTCAGTTCTCGTCCCCTGGTACTCGGGTGCAACATTCCAGACGCTTTACTAACACTCTCCCGACTTGGAGAGTCAGTGCCTTTAACCTCCTGTTTGGCCCAGTTTGCAATTTCTGCGGAAGATGAACAGGAATAGGGAGAACCAATGAGAGACTAGCTGGAGGTGTCTGGACGGGCAAATTTAACTCTCATTTCCCACCAGGAAGAGGAATTAACCAAAGGCTCAGCGTGCCGTGCCGGAAGCAGATTAGGGCCTGAAGCAATCCTGCGGTGTTGCGGCCAGCTCACAAGAAAATGAGTTGAAGAAAGGAGCTCAGGGGCACTGTAATTCACAAACCTGCAGAGTTATAAATGACAGCTATCGTCCAAAAATATACTGAAGTAAGGCTGCCAAGAGGACTTGAAAGCGGGGCAGAATTGCAGGAAACCGATTTCAGGAGGTAGACTGGAATTGCATTTAAAGCATAGGAAAAGAGGCAGAACGTCCACAATGATGCACTTGGCCAAAAAGGGCGTATGCGTTTTTTCCTGAATATATTCAGGAAAAAACGCATACGCCCTTTTTGGCCAACCAAGCAAGCTTGCAAAGGAAATCTGCACTACAATGAAGTCTCACTTCCCCCAGGTCAAAAGGGCCATCTGAAAAAAGTGTAAAATCCAGAAAGGCAGGACAGACCATGGAGAACTGGGAGCCTTGTTATGTTGATGGGCGGGATGTAAATTGCCAACAGCCACTCGGGAGAGGTGTATGGTGTTTCCTGAAACATCTAAAAAACAAAGCAACAGAGCCTAGGGCACTTCCACTTATGGTCCTATAGCTTAGGGAAATTAAAATCAAAAAGACACAGCCACCCGAAAGTTTGGGACGGCTCTGTTTACAAGAACCTCGTTTACGGTACAAGTTCAATATCACAGAAAGTGAAAAATGGATAAAGAAGTTGTGGTACTTACGTACAATGCCATATCACTCAGCAATGAAATCTATGTCATCAGGCCCATAGCAGCATAATGAGTGGATTCAGGTATGATGATTCTAACTGAAATAAGTCACACAGAAAAAGAAACATCATAAGATATCACTAATACACGGGATGTAAACTTGGCTACACAGGAACTGGATTACAAAACAGAACAGGGTCTCAAATTTAGAAAATCAACTTATGCTTGCTTAAGGGGAAAGGTGAGTTGGGGTGCTGCATAAAACCAGAGATTGAAATGAGCACAGATAAAGTTCCTTAAGCCAAATATAGAATAGACAAGAACTACTCCTTGCTCAACGAAATGGACTCAACACCCCATATTAAACGCCTAAGAATGTACCTGACTAGTAAGTATCTTAAAACCTATGGATTGCTATGTCTCTGAAAGAAAATCAAGCGTGTGTACAGGGGCATAAACGCAGCAGTGATAGGATTGGAGAGGTTCGGTGAGCAAATGAAGACCCTTTGAAGTCATATTGCATGGTACCCATTCCACGGGTCTCAACTCTCCAGGTTTAAGGGATTCTGCCTTCAGGTAAAACATGCACGTGGAACCCAGAGTATGATCAACCGTGTGATCGGGAGACGTGTTCCAATATGTCTCAGTTCTCGTCCCCTGGTACTCGGGTGCAACATTCCAGACGCTTTACTAACACTCTCCCGACTTGGAGAGTCAGTGCCTTTAACCTCCTGTTTGGCCCAGTTTGCAATTTCTGCGGAAGATGAACAGGAATAGGGAGAACCAATGAGTGAGTAGCTGGAGGTGTCTGGACGGGCAAATTTAACTCTCATTTCCCACCAGGAAGAGGAATTAACCAAAGGCTCAGCGTGCCGTGCCGGAACCAGATTAGGGCCTGAAGCAATCCTGCGGTGTTGCGGCCAGCTCACAAGAAAGCGAGTTGAAGAAAGGAGCTCAGGGGCACTGTAATTCACAAACCTGCAGAGTTATAAATGACAGCTATCGTCCAAAAATATACTGAAGTAAGGCTGCCAAGAGGACTTGAAAGCGGGGCAGAATTGCAGGAAACCGATTTCAGGAGGTAGACTGGAATTGCATTTAAAGCATAGGAAAAGAGGCAGAACGTCCACAATGATGCACTTGGCCAAAAAGGGCGTATGCGTTTTTTCCTGAATATATTCAGGAAAAAACGCATACGCCCTTTTTGGCCAACCAAGCAAGCTTGCAAAGGAAATCTGCACTACAATGAAGTCTCACTTCTCCTCGGTCAAAAGGGCCATCTGAAAAAAGTGTAAAATCCAGAAAGGCAGGACAGGCCATGGAGAACTGGGAGCCTTGTTATGCTGATGGGCGGGATGTAAATTGCCAAGAGCCACTCGGGAGAGGTGTATGGTGTTTCCTGAAACATCTAAAAAACAAAGCAACAGAGCCTAGGGCACTTCCACTTATGGTCCTATAGCTTAGGGAAATTAAAATCAAAAAGACACAGCCACCCCAAAGTTTGGGACGGCTCTGTTTACAAGAACCTCGTTTACGGTACAAGTTCAATATCGCAGAAAATGAAAAATGGATAAAGAAGTTGTGGTACTTACGTACAATGCAATATCACTCAGCAATGAAATCTATGTCATCAGGCCCGTAGCAGCATAATGAGTGGATTCAGGTATGATGATTCTAACTGAAATAAGTCACACAGAAAAAGAAACATCATAAGATATCACTAATACACGGGATGTAAACTTGGCTACACAGGAACTGGATTACAAAACAGAACAGGGTCTCAAATTTAGAAAACCAACTTATGCTTGCTTAAGGGGAAAGGTGAGTTGGGGTGCTGCATCAAACCAGAGATTGAAATGAGCACAGATAAAGTTCCTTAAGCCAAATATGGAATAGACAAGAACTACTCCTTGCTCAACGAAATGGACTCAACACCCCATATTAAACGCCTAAGAATGTACCTGACTAGTAAGTATCTTAAAACCTATGGATTGCTATGTCTCTGAAAGAAAATCAAGCGTGTGTACAGGGGCATAAACGCAGCAGTGATAGGATTGGAGAGGTTCGGTGAGCAAATGAAGACCCTTTGAAGTCATATTGCATGGTACCCATTCCACGGGTCTCAACTCTCCAGGTTTAAGGGATTCTTCCTTCAGCTAAAACATGCACGTGGAACCCAGAGTATGATCAACCGTGTGATTGGGAGACGTGTTCCAATATGTCTCAGTTCTCGTCCCCTGGTACTCGGGTGCAACATTCCAGACGCTTTACTAACACTCTCCCGACTTGGAGAGTCAGTGCCTTTAACCTCCTGTTTGGCCCAGTTTGCAATTTCTGCGGAAGATGAACAGGAATAGGGAGAACCAATGAGAGACTAGCTGGAGGTGTCTGGACGGGCAAATTTAACTCTCATTTCCCACCAGGAAGAGGAATTAACCAAAGGCTCAGCGTGCCGTGCCGGAACCAGATTAGGGCCTGAAGCAATCCTGCGGTGTTGCGGCCAGCTCACAAGAAAGCGAGTTGAAGAAAGGAGCTCAGGGGCACTGTAATTCACAAACCTGCAGAGTTATAAATGACAGCTATCGTCCAAAAATATACTGAAGTAAGGCTGCCAAGAGGACTTGAAAGCGGGGCAGAATTGCAGGAAACCGATTTCAGGAGGTAGACTGGAATTGCATTTAAAGCATAGGAAAAGAGGCAGAACGTCCACAATGATGCACTTGGCCAAAAAGGGCGTATGCGTTTTTTCGTGCAGGAAAAAACGCATACGCCCTTTTTGGCCAACCAAGCAAGCTTGCAAAGGAAATCTGCACTACAATGAAGTCTCACTTCCCCCCAGTCAAAGGGGCCATCTGAAAAAAGTGTAAAATCCAGAAAGGCAGGACAGGCCATGGAGAACTGGGAGCCTTGTTATGCTGATGGGCGGGATGTAAATTGCCAAGAGCCACTGGGGAGAAGTGTATGGTGTTTTCTGAAACATCTAAAAAACAACGCAAGAGAGCCTAGGGCACTTCCACTTATGGTGCTGTAGCTTAGGGAAAGTAAAATCAAAAAGACACAGCCACCCCAAAGTTTGGGACGGCTCTGTTTACAAGAACCTCGTTTACGGTACAAGTTCAATATCGCAGAAAGTGAAAAATGGATAAAGAAGTTGTGGTACGTAAGTTGTGTGTACGTAAGTACAATGCAATATCACTCAGCAATGAAACCTATGTCATCAGGCCCGTAGCAGCATAATGAGTGGATTCAGGTATGATGATTCTAACTGAAATAAGTCACACAGAAAAAGAAACATCATAAGATATCACTAATACACGGAATGTGAACTTGGCTACACATGAACTGAATTATAAAACAGAACAGGGTCTCAAGTTCAGAAAACCAACTTATGCTTTTTTAACGGGGAAGGTGAGTTGGGGTGCTGCATAAAACCAGAGTTTGACATTAGCACAGATACTGTTCCATAAGCCAAATGTGTAATAGACAAGACCTACCCCTTGCTCAACAAAATGGACTCAACAATGAGGTATCACCTCACACCTGATAGAATGGGCATCATCAGAAAATCTACAAACAATAAATGCTGGAAAGGGTGTGGAGAAAAGGAACCCTCTTCCACTATTGTTGGGAATATAAATTGTTACATTCACTATGGAGAACAATATGGAGTTTCTTAAGAAACTAACAATAGAATTACCATATGATACAGCAATCCCAGTACTGGACATATACCCAGACAAAACCATAAATCAAAAAGAGACATTCACCGCAATGTTCATTGCATCACTATTTACAATATCGAGGTAATGGAAGCAACCTAAATGCCCACAGACAGACGAATGCATAAAGCTGTGGTACATATATAAAATGGAATATTACTAAGCCATGAAAAGGAATGAAATTGGGTCATTTGTAGAGACGTCGATGGATCTAGAGACTGTCATACAGAGTGAAGTAAGTCAGAAAGAGAAAAACAAATCTTGTATATTCATGCATATATGTGGAACCTAGAAAAACCGTACAGATTAACCATTTTGCAAGGCATAAATAGAGCAACAGATGTAGACAACAAATGTATGGACAACAAGGGGGGAAAGCTGTTGGGGGGGTGGTGGTGGGAGGAGTTGAGAGACTGGGATTGGCATGTATACATTTATATGTATAAAATAGATAACCAATAAGAACCTGCTGTATAAAAATATAAAATAAAATTCAAAATTGAAAAGAAATAAAATTTAAAAAATAAAACAGAAAAAACAATTATTCCCTTCACATACATGTATTTATATGAATAAATTATTTCCATGCTTATATCTGTAAATACAAAAAAGAGGAATAAAATCTACCTTGAACCAAAAACGAAAAAGAGAAAAAAAACACAGAACCCACCAGTTCCACAGAGGAAAACCGTATCAGGGCACTTGCTCCAGTTGTAAACAATTCTGAAGTTGGTCAGTGGTGGGGAATCGTCTCCCATTCAGCCAGCAGCCCCCACGTAACAAGCATCCTCATTGCAAAGCTGGGGCACCGTGCCGAGGCATCTGTGAGTAAACGTGAGCTGAGCCCCAGGCCAGTTGCTGCTGAACTATTCCCACCCGTCCCAGGTAAAACACCTGAATATATACAAGGACTTGAAAGCCTAGAGGAAGGGCCATAGAGCCACACGAGTGACAGCATGCCAGCCGACTTGGTGCCTGCAGGCCAGCCAGGATGGTCCTGGCCCTGGGTGCTCTTCTGGAAGATTTCCATTTCCCTGCCTGAGATACCCGTCCTGTCCCTGCCCCCACTGCTTTTTTCCTTCCTCACCTCTGCCCAGGGAGAAATTCCAGCAGCAGGTATGGGTGACACATCCTCTTCTTTAGCAGGTGGCAGCCTGGCAACTGCTGCAGAAAGTCCAGCAGAGCCCCACTCACACTGGGCCACCCACAAAGCCGTGGCCTCTCACTCCCTCCCACCAGCCCAGCCCCGAGACTGCTGACAGGGCAGAGAAAATGGCGTCAGGCACGGCTGCAGGGGCTCTTGCTGCCTGGAGTGGTATTTATATTGATCTCAACCCAGGCACACCTGGGGAGGGCTGGCCGGCACGGTAAGGCTGCCCAGCTCAGCCAATCATCACCCCTCAGGGGCTCACAGTTGCAGAAAATGGAACTTGCTGAACCGGCCAGGTCCAAGGAACAGGTGTGGGCTCCTGAGAGTCAGGATAGACAAGGGGCTGCAGCTTTGGCTTGTTTTCTAATCATTTTATCTGGCCCATGAGTGGGAGACAACTTCAAGAAAACCCTCTCCTAATGAGAGGAACCCAGGAGTCAGGGAGAGGAGGGGTGAGTGGTGGTTGGAGACAGAGGCCTGGTGCCCCGGGTACAGTGGAAGTCTCTGGAAGACCAGGTGGAGGGAGGCCGCACAGAGTGATGCCCAGGGTCACAGACCTGTCGCAGCTGCTGTTTGTTAGTTCAAGTCCTGCTCTGAGGTGCTCTGTGTCAGCTCTGAGCGACAGGTGAGCTGGGGGTGCTCTGCAATGAGGGCTATGTGCATGGTTCCTGTGTGCCCAGCCCTGCCACGGGACCTGCAAGGGTAGCTCTGTATCCTGGGAAGGGCCTGACCACGAGAGCCCCGTGGGCTGGGGTGGGGGTGGGGTACCTGCCCAGGTGAGCTCCATATTCTGGGATTGGTCTGACCACGAGAGCCCCATGGGCTGCTGGGGACCTGGTAAAGGATGTCAGGACAGTCAGTGAAGCCACCGAGGATATACCTCCAGTTGCTCCTAATTCCTACACCCTGCTGGTCATTCTACCAACCACCAGGACATGGTATTCTGTATTAGTCTTCAATGATGCCTTCTTTTGTATTCCATTAGTCCCAGAGTCACAAGAAATTTTGGCTTGTGAGTGGCAGGACTCAACATACAACTAAAACAATACTTCCGGGCCGTCTTGCCCCAAGGGTGCAAAAATTCCCACACCATCTTTGGGGAAACCTTAGCTAAAGACCTAAAAGTTCTACCTCTGGAAAAGGAAACCCTCCTTCAGTACGCAGACGACATTCTGATCGCCAGCCCTACTAAGGAGGCCTCTGAACTACCAAGCCAATAAAGGATAGAAGTTGTCCAAGAAAAAGCTCAAATATCACAGACTGCGGTGACCTGCCTGGGCTTCATTCTCACAGAAGGTCGGAGAAGCCCATCCCAGGAAAGGGAAGAAACCATTTTCGGCCTTACTCCTTTCTAAAACTAGAAGACAGCTTAGGGGTTCCTGGGGAGGCCAGGATTTGCTGCTTCTGGATCCCTAACTGCAGTCTACTAGCTGGGCCTCTATATGAAACACTGAAAGGAAAAGATGATGATCCTTTTGAATAGAATCCAGAAGTGGCCTTTCAAGAATGGAAAGAGCAGTCAATTCAGACCCTTGCCCTGGAACTCCCTAATTTAGCTAAACCCTTTGACCTTTACATTCCCAGTGAAAGGTGAATCGCCATTGGAGAATTAGTGCAAAAACTGGGACCACTTGAAATGGAACAATGCAAGAATGCCATCCAGGTAGGATAAACTATGGTCACCAAGGGGCTTGGCCCACTGCCGCATCTGGCCAAGATACTGGCGGTATCTAAAAACCTGGAAATCAGCAGCCCAAAAGGCCACCTCCCTCCTAAGGGAAAAGGACCCCACGTGGTGATCCTAACCACCAACCATGGCCTGAAGTTGCAGGGTTTGCTCCGTGGGCACACCAACCTCGAGTGAGGAGGCCCTCCAACTCCAACATCCAGAGAGATAACCGGGGGCAACAGGACACCATGATGACTCGTGTGAACATCACTTGACCTGGAGTTTCTCTCATAAAACAACAAGAGTGTGTCCCAAAAGAGTAGACTACTGCTTGCAGGACTTACTGCACCCAGAGGGGAGCTAATAATCTTGGCGGGGGAACCGTATATCACACTGTCACCATAGAAAAGCCTACAGACACCGTGATGATGGTGGCCAATAAGACTGGCTGGACTCCTGTTTACTTCAAAAGGCTGTTGACTCAGTGACCATCATGGTCCTTGATCACCACTGACCCTGGACTGTCTGGGAGTTGAGCGGGCAGGGCTCTGACACCTGGTGCTGTTTGTACGTTAATTCAGGGGCCTAATTGAAGAAAGCGCAGACTACTGGTCAGAGCATCTAGGCTGGCAGAAACGGTCAGCCTAAGGTGGCCGAACAAATGTGGGGCGGGGTGAAACCGGCCCCCACAGCGTCTCTGCACATCTCTTTCCTGGACCCTTAAAGGTCATTAGAATCTATAACGCTTCCAATGCTGGTGCTCGGGTGGACGAGCAGGGAGGCAGGGGGCCTGGGGACAATCAACGTCACCTGGAGGCTGCTGGGGAGAATCTCTGACCCTCACCCCTTGGTATGAGGGCTCCCAACTCAGCACTCAGCAGTTACAGAAGAAGGGTCTGCACCCTCAGCACTCCAAGAATGAGGAACGGGACAAAAGGCAGAGGAGGGGTTTGTCCCCAGCAAAGCCCATTAAAAATCCCTGGGAGATAAAAATAGAATCTGGGCAATAAAGTCAAGTCTAACCTTTTTTATCCTTTGTGCTTTGTCTAATTTCATGTGCTCCTAGGGTCCCGCATGCAGAGGTTCCACACCCGGCACTTCAGACCAGATTTCCTAGTGCAGAATGGCTGGGTCGACACCTCAGCTCCTGGGGCCCAGTGCAGACTCCGAGATATAGAGCCTGAGCTGCAGCCAACCCGGCCCTCGAGAGCTCCGCCCCCTCCCTCCCACTGACTCTGACAGGATCTCTACACAGCAGCCCAGCCCACAGCCCACGGGGTAGTGCATGCTCTCACCTCTCCATTCTCTGATCAAAATATAAAGTTTCCTTTGCTTGTGAACCAAACTCAGTCTCGATCTGTTGGCCCCAATGACACTGGGCAGGGGGACACTTGTTGGGGTCCACTCTGGAGGATCAGTAACAGAAATTGAGACTATTGTAACCTCAATGAACAGATGTGTGAGCCAAACTGTAGTTAACATAGAACAGTGTATAAGGCTCGGGTAAAATAAGATGTTTCTAACGCTTCCATTGGATATTTCCATCACTTTATTATAAGCAAGTTCAGTGAAAAGGTTTGTCTTATTTGTCAGGTCAATATTAGAGAAACGAAGTGATTTCTTTCCAAGGATGTACATCTAATAATCTTGGTTAAAGCTTCAATCTTGTTTTAAATGCTTTTCCATTGAAAATGATACCTCTCTTTCAGCTCCCCCATTTCTGAGAAGTATAAAATCTTATAATTTATTATTACCAAAGCGGAAAGGTGGGAGGAGGGATAAATTAACAGTTTGGGATTAACACATACACACTGCTATGTATAAAATAGATCATCAACAAGGAACTACTGTATAGCACAGGGAACTACACTCAACATTTTGCAATAACCTATAAGGGGAAATAATCTGAAAAAGAATAGATATTTTTATTGACATCATCTATCAATGACAGTTAAAGTGTAACCTAGGGGAAGCTGGTGGTGAGTGCTTCTGACCCTGAAGACTTCAATCATCTAAAGTTTGGACTCTGCCTACTTCCCAAGGCCCTTAATGAACATATGTGTAGCCGTAGCTTAAAAAATTCCCCAGTTTGGGTTTCGGGGAGACACTGATTTTGAAAAAGCCCTGGTGTTCTCCTTACATGAATGGGACTCTTCCTACTGCTAAAACATGTCTGTCACACCCAGAGGATGGTATACCGTCTGATCGGGAAGAGTTTGGAAAAGGCATCTCATCTCCTCATCTCCTGGTGCTCGGGTTCACCCATCCAGCGTCTTTACTAACAGTCTCCCCACTTGGAGATGGCAGCACTGTCAACATCCTGTTGCGTACAGTTTGGAATTTGTCCAGAGGATGAAGCGGAAGGATGAGGAACAATGAGAGACAAGTCCTAGGTGTTCAGACAGGCACATGTCACTCTAATTTCCAATCAGGAAGACGAATTGACCAAAGGCTAGGGTTGCCCATGGAAACAGTATAGGGCTTGAGGAAATCCCACTGCTTTGTGGCCAGTTCCCATAAACACAAGTTGAACAATGGAACTCAGGGACAGTAAAATTCACGAAACTGCAGAGTTGAAAATATCCATCACTGAAAAATGTCTTGAGGAAAGTCAGAGAAAAGGACTTGTAAGCAAGGGAGAATGGCAGGAAAGGGATTTGAGGAGGTAGAAAGGACTCGCCATTAAGCACAAGAAAAGGAGCTGAACATTGCCAACATTGCAGTTGGCCAAAAAGGGTGTATGCGTTTTTTTCTGTATATATTCAAGAAAAGGGCATACACTTTTTTAGCCAACCAAACAGGTGGGCACTGGAAGTCAATACTACAAGAGATATCACTTCGCATCAGTCAGAAGAGCCATCCTCATAAAGCGTAAACAACAAAAATGCAGGACAGGGCAAGGAGAAGAGGGAGCCCTGTGAGACTTATAGTGGAAATGTATATTGCCAACGGCCATTCTGGAGAAGTGTATTGTGTTTACTAAAGCATCTAAAAAATGAGCTACAGAGCATAGGGCACTTGCACTCATGGGCGTATATCTTGGGAAAAACAAAAATCGAGAGGACACAGGCACCCCAATGTTTACCCTCTCTCTGTTTAAAAGATCCTCGACTAGGATATAACTTAAATGTCTCTGGAGAGAAAAAATGGATAGAGATGTGGTACTTAGGTAGAGTGGAATATTATTCAGCCTGGAAATCAATGAAATATGGCCAGTTGTAACAACTCCGGATGAGTTACGTATGATCATTCTAAGTGACATAATTCAAAAAGAAAAAGACACATATCATAAGATATCACTTAAAGGTGGAATCCAAAATGGCTACACATGAAATAAATTACAAAACAAAAACATAGTCAAATATGTAGAAAACACGCATAAGGCTGCTAAACGGGAAAGGTGGGGAGGGGTGAGGCATCATCCAGGAGGTTGAAATTAGCAAAGATACCATTCCA
This sequence comes from Leucopleurus acutus, assembly GCF_964270905.1. Lineage (NCBI taxonomy): Eukaryota > Metazoa > Chordata > Mammalia > Artiodactyla > Delphinidae > Leucopleurus > Leucopleurus acutus. The sequence goes on along the minus strand of NW_028139093.1, from coordinate 103,973 downwards.
AATACCAAACTGATAATCAACAAGGCCTACACAGTAGCTAAAAGAACTGCACTCAGCACACTCAAGTCACCGGAAAAGAATATATACGACTGGTAAGAATCTGAAAAAGAATTTACTGATGTCTCTCTGTACGTGAATCAAGTGGATATACAGCAGCAAGAAACAGAGCTTTGAAAATCAGCTGTAACCAATATAGTAATAAATTGAAAAAAATAAACGACAGAGAGAAAACCTCTTACAACTTTTCCTCAGGGCCGGTGATGCAACATGGATTGAACACATCTAGACCCACAGCAGGATGAGACATAAGGCTGGAAACTGTTTGCACTAAGAGAAATGTGAGGGTGGGCGAGGAAATGCACACCCTTTAAAGTAATACTACCTGGTACCCATTCAATGGGTCCCAAATCTGCAGGTTCAAGGGATCTTCCTACAGCTAAAACATGCATGGAAAACCCAGAGGACTGTACACCATGTGATCGGGAGATGTGTCTAAAATGCAGCTCATTTATCCTCTCCTGGTGCTCCTGTTCACCATTCCAGCCACGTTACTTAGAATCTCCCCACTTGGAGAATCAGCACATTTCAACTTCTGTTTCACACATTTTGCAAATTGTGAGGAGGATGAACGGGAAGAGGGGGAACCAATGAGAGAATAGTTGTAGGGGTTCGGACGGGCACATATCACTCTAATTTCCCATTAAGAATAAGAATTAAAAAAAGGCTCAGCCCGCCTCGCCCGAGCCAAAATAGGGCCTGAAGCAATCCTGCGGGTTTGAGGCCAGCTCACAAAAGAGCAATTTAAAAAATGGAGCTCAGGGTCACTGCAATTCACAAACCTGCAGAGTTATAAATGAAAACTAACGTCCAAAAATATGTTGAGGTAAGGCAAAGAAGAGGATCTGAATGCAAGACAGAATTGCAAGAAACAGATTTCAAGAGATAGATTGGACTCGCCTTTAAAGCACATGAAAAGCGGCAGAATTTCGACAATGATGCAGTTGGCCCAAAAGGGAGTATGTGTTATTTCCTGAATATATCCAGGAAAAAACGCATACGCACTTTATGGGCAACCAAGCAAGCAAGCAATGCAAATGTGCACAACAAAGAAGTCTCATTTCCCACCGGTCAAAAGGGCCATCCGAAAAAATTGTAAAAACCAGAAATGCAGGACAGGCCATGGAGAACAGGGAGCCTTTATACGCTGATGGACAGTGTGTGAACTGCCGAGAGCCACTCTGGAGAAGTGTATGGTGGTTCCTAAATCATCTAAAAAACAGAGCGACAGAGCATAGGGCACTTCCAATCACGGGAGTATATCTAGGGAAGTCTAAAAATCAACAAGACACAAGCACACCACAGTTTAGGGCTACTCTGTTTACAAGAACCTCAACTTCAGTACACCTTAAATATCCCAGGAAAGAGAACAATGGATAAAGAAGATGTGGTACTTATGTACAATGGAATATCTCTTCACCATGATATCAATGTAATAAGGCTAGTAGAAGGATAAAGAGTGGATTTAGGTCCGATAATACTACTTGAAATAAGTCAAACAGAAAAAGAAACATATCATAAGATATCACTTATAGAGGGAGGGTAAATATGGCTGCACAAGAAATGAATTACAGAACAGAACAGTGTCTCACATTTAGAAAACACACTTATTTCAGCTTAAGGGGAAAGGAGAGGTGGGGTGATGCATAAAACCAGAGTTTGAAATTAGCACAGATACCGTTCAATAAACCAAATAGATATTAGACAAGATCTACACCTTGCTCAATGAACTGGCCTCAACACACCCTATACACCGCAGGGAAATATATCTGAGTAATAAGAATCTTAAAACCCATGTATTGATATATCTCCATAAGGGAATCAAGTGTGTGCAGAGCGGCACAAACACAGCAGTGAAAATGAGCTAAACCCCATTATAGAAATAAATTTTAAAAACAAAACGCAGAAACAATGAAAGAGAGAAAAATTCTTACAAAATTCGCTCAGGGGCTGTGATGCAACCTGGAATGACCACATATAAACCCACAGCTGGATAAGACATAAGGCTGGACACTAGGGGCTGAGAGGATTGGTGAGCTTTGGTGAGCAACTGCCAAAAGTTTCATGCAATACTTCATGCTACTCATGCCAAGGGTCCCAACACTCCAGGGTGAAGGGAATCTTCCTACAGCTAAACCATGCTTGGGAAACCCAGCGACTGGTATACCATATGATCGGGAAAGGTTTCTAAAACGCACCTCATTTTTCCTCTCCTGGGGCTCCGGATCGACATTCCAGCCGCTTTACTAAAAATATCCCCACATGGAGAGTCAATGCCTTTAAGTTCTGGTATCGCACAGTCTGCAGTTAGTGCGGAGGATGAAAGGGAATAGGGGGAACCAGTGAGAAACTAGATGTAGCGGTTTCAATGGGCACATGTCACTCTAATTTCACATCAGTAAGAAGAATAACCCTAACCCTAACCATTCCCCGAAGCTTTCCCCTCACCCGTCCCCTAATCCTAACACGTATGCTCACACTAACCCGCGCCCTCACATGTACGCTCCCCCTAAACTGCTGTCATACCATCACATGGACCCTAAACCGTCCCCGTCCCCTAACCCTAACCCTAACCCTAACCCTTCCCCGAAGCCTTCCCCTCACTCGTCCCCTAATCCTAATCCGTACGCTCACAGTAACCCACGCACTCACACGTACGCTCCCCCTAAACTGCTGTCATACCATCACATGGACCCTAAACCGTCCCCGTCCCCTAACCCTAACCCTAGCCCGAACCCTAAACCTAACCCTTCCCCGAAGCCTTCCCCTCACCCGTCCCCTAATCTTAACCCGTACGCTCACACTAATCCGCGCCCTCACACATACGCTCCCCCTAAACCGTTGTCGTACCCTCACCTGGACCCTCAACCGTCCCCGTCCCCTAACCCTAACCCTAGCCTGAACCCTAACCCTAACTCTTCCCAAAACCCTTCCCCTAACCCGTCCCCTAATCCTAACCCGTACGCTCACACTAACCCGCGCCCTCACACGTACGCTCCCCCTAAAGCGTTGTCGAACCCTCACCTGGACCCTAAAACGTGCCCGTCCCCTAACCCTAACCCTAGCCCGAACCCTAACCCTAACACTTCCCCGAAGAATTCCCCTCACCTGTCCCCTAATCCTAACCCGTACGCTCACACTAACCTACGCCGTCACACGTACGCTCCCCCTAAAGCTCTGTCGTACCCTCACCTGCACCCTAAACCGTCCCCGTCACCTAATCCTAACCCTAGCCTGAACCCTAACCCTAAACCTTCCCCGAAGCCTTCCCCTCACCCGTCCCCTAATCCTAACCCGTACACTCACAGTAACCTGCGCCCTCACACGTACGCTCCCCCTAAACCGTTGTCGTACCCTCACGTGGACCCTAAACCGTCCCCGTCCCCTCACCCTAACCCTAGCCCGAACCCTAACAATAACTCTTCCCCGAAGCCTTCCCCTCACACGTCCCCTAATCCTAACCCGTACGCTCACAGTAACCCGCGCCCTCACACGTACCATCCCCCTAAAGCGTTGTCGTACCCTCACCTGGACCCTAAACCGTCCCCGTCCCCTAACCCTAACCCTACACCGAATCCTAACCCTAACACTTCCCCGAAGCCTTACCCTCACCCGTCCCCTAATCCTAACCCGTACGCTCACAGTAACCCGTGCCCTCACACGTACGCTCCCCCTAAACCGCTGTCGTACCCTCAACTGGACCCTAAACGGTCCCCGTCCCCTAACCCTAACCCTAGCCCGAACCCTAACCCTAACCCTTCCCGGAAGCCTTCCCCTCACCTGTCCCCTCATCCTAACCCGTACGCTCACACTAACCCACGCGCTCACACGTACGCTGCCCCTAAACCGTTGTCGTACCCTCACCTGGACCCTAAACCGTCCCCATCCCCTAACCCTAACCCTAGCCCGAACCCTAACGCTAACCCTTCCCCGAAGCCTTCCCCTCACCCGTCTCCTAATCCTAACCCGTACGCTCACACTGACCCGCGCCCTAACATGTACGCTCCCCTTAAAGCGTTGTCGTACCCTCTCCTGGACCCTAAACCGTCCCCGTCCCCTAACCCTAACCCTAGCCCGAACACTAAACCTAACCCTTACCCGAAGCCTTCCCCTCACCCGTCCCCTAATCCTAACCCGTACGCTCACACTAACACGCGCCCTCACACGTACGCTCCCCCTAAAGCTCTGTCGTACCCTCACCTGGACCCTAAACCGTCCCCGACCCCTAAACCTAAACCTAGCCTAAACGCTAACCCTACACCTTCCCCGAAGTCTTCCCCTCACCCGTCCCCTAATCCTAACCCGTACACTCACACTAACCCGCGCCGTCACACATACGCTCCCCCTCAACCGTTGTCGTACCCTCACCTGGACCCTAAACCGTCCCCATCCCCTAACCCTAACCCTAGCCCGAACCCTAACCCTAACCCTTCCCCGAAGCCTTCCCCTCACCGGTCCCATAATCCTAACCCTTACGGTCACACTAACCCACGCCCTCACACGTACGCTCGCCATAAACCGTTGTCGTAACCGAACCTGGACCCTAAACCATCCCCGTCCCCTAATCCTAACCCTAGCCCGAACGGTAACCCTAACCATTCCCCGAAATCTTCCCCTCACCCGTCCCCTAATCCTAACCCGTATGTTCACACTAACCCGCCCCTCACACGTACGCTCCCCCGAAACCGCTATCGTACCATCACCTGGACCCTAAACCGTACCCGTTCCCTAACCCTAACCCTAGACCGAACCCTAACCCTAACCCTTCCCCGAAGCCTTCCCCTCACCTGTCCCCTAATCCTAACCCGTACGCTCACACTAGCCCATTCCCTCACATGTACGCTCCCCCTAAACCGCTGTCGTACCCTCACCTGGACCCTAAACCGTCCCCGTCCCCTAACCCTAACCCTAGCCCGAAACCTAACCCTAAACATTCCCCGAAGCCTTCCCCTCACGCGTCCCCTAATCCTAAATCGTACGGTCACACTAACCCGCGCCCTCACAGGTACGCTCCCCCTAAACCGTTGTCGTACACTCACCTGGACCCTAAACCGTCCCCGTCCCCTAACCCTAACCCTAGCCCGAACCCTAACCCTAACCCTTCCCCGAAGCCTTCCCCTCACCCGTCCCCTAATCCTAACCCCTACGCTCACACTAACCCGCACCCTCACACGTACGCTCCCCCTAAACCTCTGTCGTACCCTCAAATGGACCCTAAACCGTCTCCGTCCCCTAACCCTAACCCTAGCCCGAATTCTAACCCTAACCCTTTCACGAAGCCTTCCCCTCACCCGTCCCCTAATCCTATCGCGTACGCTCACACTAACCCGCGCCCGCACACGTACAGTTCCCCTAAACCGTTGTCGTACACTCACTTGGACCCTAAACCGTGCCCGTCCCCGTCCCCTAACCCTAGCCCGAACCCTATCCTTAACCCTTCCCCGAAGCCTTCCCCTCACCCGTCCCATGATCCTAACCCGTACGCTCACACTAACCCGCGCCCTTACACGTACGCTCCTCCTAAACTGCTGTCGTATCATCACATGGACCCTAAACCGTACCCATCCCCTAACCCTAACCCTAGCCTGAACCCTAACCCTAACCCTTCCCAAAAGCCTTCCCCTAACCCGTCCCCTAATCCTAACCCGTACGCTCACACAACCCCGCGCCCTCACACGTACACTCCCCCTAAAGCGTTGTCGTACCCTCACCTGGACCCTAAAACGTGCCCGTCCCCTAACCCTAACCCTAGCCCGAACCCTAACCCTAACCCTTCCCCGAAACCTTCCCCTCACCCGTCCCCTAATCCTAACCCGTACGCTCACACTAACCCGCGCCCTCACACGTACGCTACCCCTAAAGCGTTGTCGTACACTCACCTGGACCCTAAACCGTCCCCGTCCCCTAACCCTAACCCTAGCCCGAAACCTAACCCTAACGCTTCCCCGAAGCCTTCCCCTCACCCGTCCCCTAATCCTAACACGTACGCTCACACTAACCCGCGCCCTCACACGTACGCTACCCCTAAACCGTTGTCATACCCTCACCTGGACCCTAAACTGTCCCCGTCCCCTAAACCTAACCCTAGACCGAACCCTAACCCTAACACTTTCCCGAAATCTTCCCCTCACCCGTCCCCTAATCCTAACCCGTACGCTCACACTAACCCACGCCCTCACACGTACGCTCCCCCTATAGCGTTGTCGTACCCTCACCTGGACACTAAACCGTCCCCATCCCCTAATCCTAACCCTAGCCCGAACCCTAAACCTAACCCTTCCCCGAAGCCTTCCCTTCACCCGTGCCCTAATCCTAAACCGTACGCTCACACTAACCCGCGTCCTCACACGTGCTCTCCCCCTAAACCGTTGTCGTACCCTCACCTGGACCCTAAACCGTCTCGGTCCCCTAACCCTAACCCTAGCCCGAACCCTAACCCAAACACTTCCCCGAAGCCTTCCCCTCACCCGTCCCCTAATCCTAACCCGTACGCTCACACTAACCTGTGCCCTCACACGTACGCTCCCCCTAAACCACTCTCGTACACTCAACTGTACCCTAAACCGTCCCAGTCCCCTAACCCTAACCCTAGCCGGAACCCTAAACCTAACACTTCCCCGAAGCCTTCCCCTCACCCGTCCCCTAATCCTAACCCTTACGTTCACACTAACCCGCGCCCTCACACGTACGCTCCCCCTAAACCGTTGTCGTACCCTCACCTGGACCCTAAATGGTCCCCGTCCCCTAACCCTAACCCTAGCCCGACCCTAACCCTAACACTTCCCCGAAGCCTTCCCCTCACCCGTCCCCTAATCCTAACCAGTACCCTCACACTAACCCGTGCCCTCACAGGTACCCTCCCCCTAAAGCGTTGTCGTACCCTCACCTCGACCCTAAACCGTCCCCGTCCCCTAACCCTAACCCTAGCCCGAACCCTAAACCTAACCCTTCCCCGAAGCCTTCCCCTCACACTTCCCCTAATCCTAACTCGTACGCTCACACTAACACACGCCCTCACACGTACGCTCCCCCTAAAACGTTGTCATACCCTCACCTGGACCCTAAACCGTCCCTTTCCACTAACCCTAACCCTAGCCCGAACCCTAACCCTAACCCTTCCCCGAAGCCTTCCCTTCACCCGTGCCCTAATCCTAAACCGTACGCTCACACTAACCCGCGTCCTCACACGTGCTCTCCCCCTAAACCGTTGTCGTACCCTCACCTGGACCCTAAACCGTCTCGGTCCCCTAACCCTAACCCTAACCCTAACCTGGACCCTAAACCGTCCCCGTCCCCTAACCCTAACCCTAGCCCGAACCCTAACCCTAACCTTTCCCCAAAGCCTTCCCCTCACCCGTCCCCTAATCCTAACCCGTACGGTCACACTAACCCACGACCTCACACGTACGCTTCCCCTAAAATGTTGTCGTACCCTCACCTGGACCCTAAACCGTCCCCGTCCCCTAACCCTAACCCTAGGCCGAACCCTAGCCCTAACCCTTCCCCGAAGCCTTCCCCTCACCCATCCCCTAATCCTAACCCGTACGCTCACACTAACCCGCGCCCTCACACGTACGCTCCCCCTAAACCGTTGTCATACCCTCACCTGGACCCTAAACAGTCCCCGTCCCCTAGCCCTAAGCCTAGCCAGAACACTAACCCTAACCCTTCCCCGAAGCCTTCCCCTCACCCGTCCCCTAATCCTAACCCATACGCTCACACTAACCCGCGCCCTCACACGTACCCTCCCCGTAAAGCGTTGTCGTACCCTCACCAGGAACCTAAACCGTCCCCGTCCCCTAACCCTAACCCTAGCCCGAACCCTAACCCTAACCCTTCCCCGAAGCCTTCCCCTCACCCGTCCCCTAATTCTAACCCGTACGCTCACACTAACCCGCGCCCTCACACATACGCTCCCCCTAAACCATTGTCATACCCTCACCTGGACCCTAAACAGTCCCCGTCCCCTAGCCCTAAGCCTAGCCAGAACACTAACCCTAACCCTTCCCCGAAGCCTTCCCCTCACCCGTCCCCTAATCCTAACCCATACGCTCACACTAACCCGCGCCCTCACACATACCCTCCCCGTAAAGCGTTGTCGTACCCTCACCTGGACCCTAAACCGTCCCCGTTCCCTAACCCTAACCCTAGCCCGAACCATAAACCTTACACTTTCCCGAAGCCTTCCCCTCACCCGTCCCCTAATCCTAAACCGTACGCTCACACTAACACGTGCCCTCACACATACGCTCACACTAAACCGTTGTCGTACCCTCACCTGGACCCTAAACCGTCCCCGTCCCCTAACCCTAACCCTAGCACGAAACCTAACCCTAACCCTTCCCCGAAGCCTTCCCCTCACCCGTCCCCTAATCCTAACCCGTACGCTCACACTAACGCACACCCTCACACATTCGCTCCCCCTAAACCGTTGTCGTACCCTCACCTGGACCCTAAACCGTCCCCGTCCCGTAACCCTAACACTAGCCTGAACCCTAACCCTAACTCTTCCCCGAAGCCTTCCTCTCACCCGTCCCCTAATCCTAACCCGTACGCTGACACTAACCGCGCCCTCACACGTACACTCCCCCTAAACCATTGTCGTACCCTCACCTGGAGAGAAAACGGTCCCCGTCCCCTAACCCTAACCCTAGCCTGAACCCTAACCCTAACCCTTCCCCGAAGCCTTCCTCTCCCCCATCCCCTAATCCTAACCCGTACGCTGACACTAACCCGCGCCCTCACACGTACACTCCCCCTAAACCATTGTCGTACCCTCACCTAGAGCCAAAACGGTCCCCGTTCCCTAACCCTAACCCTAGCCCGAACCCTAACCCTAACCTTTCCCCGAAGCCTTCCCCTCACCCGTCCCCTAATCCTAACCTGTACGCTCACACTAACCCGCGCCCTCACATGTACGCTCCCCCTAAACTATTGTCATACCCTCACCTGGACCCTAAACCGTCCCCATCCCCTAACCCTAACCCTAGCCCGAACCCTAAACCTAACACTTTCCTGAAGCCTTCCCCTCACCCGTCCCCTAATCCTAACTCGTACGCTCACACTAACACGCGCCCTCATACGTACGCTCCCCCTAAACCGTTGTCGTACCCTCACTTGGACCCTAAACCGTCCCCGTCCCCTAACCCTTACCCTAGCCCGAACCCTTCCACGAAGGTTTCCCCTCACCCGTCCCCTAATCCTAACCCGTACGCTCACACTAACCCACACCCTCACACATTCGCTCCCCCTAAACCGTTGTCGTACCCTCACCTGGACCCTAAACCGTACCCGTTCCCTAACCCTAACCCTAGACCGAACCCTAACCCTAACCCTTCCCCGAAGCCTTCCCCTCACCTGTCCCCTAATCCTAACCCGTACGCTCACACTAGCCCATTCCCTCACATGTACGCTCCCCCTAAACCGCTGTCGTACCCTCACCTGGACCCTAAACCGTCCCCGTCCCCTAACCCTAACCCTAGCCCGAAACCTAACCCTAAACATTCCCCGAAGCCTTCCCCTCACGCGTCCCCTAATCCTAAATCGTACGCTCACACTAACCCGCGCCCTCACAGGTACGCTCCCCCTAAACCGTTGTCGTACACTCACCTGGACCCTAAACCGTCCCCGTCCCCTAACCCTAACCCTAGCCCGAACCCTAACCCTAACCCTTCCCCGAAGCCTTCCCCTCACCCGTCCCCTAATCCTAACCCCTACGCTCACACTAACCCGCACCCTCACACGTAGGCTCCCCCTAAACCTCTGTCGTACCCTCAAATGGACCCTAAACCGTCTCCGTCCCCTAACCCTAACCCTAGCCCGAACTCTAACCCTAACCCTTTCACGAAGCCTTCCCCTCACCCGTCCCCTAATCCTATCGCGTACGCTCACACTAACCCGCGCCCGCACACGTACAGTTCCCCTAAACCGTTGTCGTACACTCACTTGGACCCTAAACCGTCCCCGTCCCCGTCCCCTAACCCTAGCCCGAACCCTATCCTTAACCCTTCCCCGAAGCCTTCCCCTCACCCGTCCCATGATCCTAACCCGTACGCTCACACTAACCCGCGCCCTTACACGTACACTCCCCCTAAACTGCTGTCGTATCATCACATGGACCCTAAACCGTACCCATCCCCTAACCCTAACCCTAGCCTGAACCCTAACCCTAACCCTTCCCAAAAGCCTTCCCCTAACCCGTCCCCTAATCCTAACCCGTACGCTCACACAACCCCGCGCCCTCACACGTACACTCCCCCTAAAGCGTTGTCGTACCCTCACCTGGACCCTAAAACGTGCCCGTCCCCTAACCCTAACCCTAGCCCGAACCCTAACCCTAACCCTTCCCCGAAACCTTCCCCTCACCCGTCCCCTAATCCTAACCCGTACGCTCACACTAACCCGCGCCCTCACACGTACGCTACCCCTAAAGCGTTGTCGTACACTCACCTGGACCCTAAACCGTCCCCGTCCCCTAACCCTAACCCTAGCCCGAAACCTAACCCTAACGCTTCCCCGAAGCCTTCCCCTCACCCGTCCCCTAATCCTAACCCGTACGCTCACACTAACCCGCGCCCTCACACGTACGCTACCCCTAAACCGTTGTCATACCCTCACCTGGACCCTAAACTGTCCCCGTCCCCTAACCCTAACCCTAGCCCGAACCCTAACCCTAACACTTTCCCGAAATCTTCCCCTCACCCGTCCCCTAATCCTAACCCGTACGCTCACACTAACCCACGCCCTCACACGTACGCTCCCCCTATAGCGTTGTCGTACCCTCACCTGGACACTAAACCGTCCCCATCCCCTAATCCTAACCCTAGCCCGAACCCTAAACCTAACCCTTCCCCGAAGCCTTCCCTTCACCCGTGCCCTAATCCTAAACCGTACGCTCACACTAACCCGCGTCCTCACACGTGCTCTCCCCCTAAACCGTTGTCGTACCCTCACCTGGACCCTAAACCGTCTCGGTCCCCTAACCCTAACCCTAGCCCGAACCCTAACCCAAACACTTCCCCGAAGCCTTCCCCTCACCCGTCCCCTAATCCTAACCCGTACGCTCACACTAACCTGTGCCCTCACACGTACGCTCCCCCTAAACCACTCTCGTACCCTCAAATGTACCCTAAACCGTCCCAGTCCCCTAACCCTAACCCTAGCCGGAACCCTAAACCTAACACTTCCCCGAAGCCTTCCCCTCACCCGTCCCCTAATCCTAACCCTTACGTTCACACTAACCCGCGCCCTCACACGTACGCTCCCCCTAAACCGTTGTCGTACCCTCACCTGGACCCTAAATGGTCCCCGTCCCCTAAACCTAACCCTAGCCCTAGCCCAAACCCTAACCCTAACCCTTCCCCAAAGCCTTCCCCTCACCCGTCCCCTAATCCTAACCCGTACACTCAGACTAACCCGTGCCCTCACACGTACGCTCCCCCTAAACCGTTGTCGTACCCTCACATGGACCCTAAACCGTCCCCGTCCCCTAACCCTAACCCTAGCCCGACCCTAACCCTAACACTTCCCCGAAGCCTTCCCCTCACCCGTCCCATAATCCTAACCAGTACCCTCACACTAACCCGTGCCCTCACAGGTACCCTCCCCCTAAAGCGTTGTCGTACCCTCACCTCGACCCTAAACCGTCCCCGTCCCCTAACCCTAACCCTAGCCCGAACCCTAAACCTAACCCTTCCCCGAAGCCTTCCCCTCACACTTCCCCTAATCCTAACTCGTACGCTCACACTAACACGCGCCCTCACACGTACGCTCCCCCTAAAACGTTGTCATACCCTCACCTGGACCCTAAACCGTCCCTTTCCACTAACCCTAACCCTAGCCCGAACCCTAACCCTAACCCTTCCCCGAAGCCTTCCCCTCACACATCCCCTAATCCTAACCCGTACCCTCACACTAACCCGCTCCCTCACACGTACCCTCCCCCTAAAGCATTGTCGTACCCTCACCTGGACCCTAAACCGTCCCCGTCCCCTAACCCTAACCCTAGACCGAACCCTAACCCTAACCTTTCCCCAAAGCCTTCCCCTCACCCGTCCCCTAATCCTAACCCGTACGGTCACACTAACCCACCACCTCACACGTACGCTTCCCCTAAAATGTTGTCGTACCCTCACCTGGACCCTAAACCGTCCCCGTCCCCTAACCCTAACCCTAGGCCGAACCCTAGCCCTAACCCTTCCCCGAAGCCTTCCCCTCACCCATCCCCTAATCCTAACCCGTACGCTCACAATAACCCGCGCCCTCACACGTACGCTCCCCCTAAACCGTTGTCATACCCTCACCTGGACCCTAAACAGTCCCCGTCCCCTAGCCATAAGCCTAGCCAGAACACTAACCCTAACCCTTCCCCGAAGCCTTCCCCTCACCCGTCCCCTAATCCTAACCCATACGCTCACACTAACCCGCGCCCTCACACGTACCCTCCCCGTAAAGCGTTGTCGTACCCTCACCAGGAACCTAAACCGTCCCCGTTCCCTAACCCTAACCCTAGCCCGAACCCTAACCCTAACCCTTCCCCGAAGCCTTCCCCTCACCCGTCCCCTAATTCTAACCCGTACGCTCACACTAACCCGCGCCCTCACACATACGCTCCCCCTAAACCATTGTCATACCCTCACCTGGACCCTAAACAGTCCCCGTCCCCTAGCCTTAAGCCTAGCCAGAACACTAACCCTAACCCTTCCCCGAAGCCTTCCCCTCACCCGTCCCCTAATCCTAACCCATACGCTCACACTAACCCGCGCCCTCACACGTACCCTCCCCGTAAAGCGTTGTCGTACCCTCACCTGGACCCTAAACCGTCCCCGTTCCCTAACCCTAACCCTAGCCCGAACCATAAACCTTACACTTTCCCGAAGCCTTCCCCTCACCCGTCCCCTAATCCTAAACCGTACGCTCACACTAACACGTGCCCTCACACATACGCTCACACTAAACCGTTGTCGTACCCTCACCTGGACCCTAAACCGTCCCCGTCCCCTAACCCTAACCCTAGCACGAACCCTAACCCTAACCCTTCCCCGAAGCCTTCCCCTCACCCGTCCCCTAATCCTAACCCGTACGCTCACACTAACGCACACCCTCACACATTCGCTCCCCCTAAACCGTTGTCGTACCCTCACCTGGACCCTAAACCGTCCCCGTCCCGTAACCCTAACACTAGCCTGAACCCTAACCCTAACTCTTCCCCGAAGCCTTCCTCTCACCCGTCCCCTAATCCTAACCCGTACGCTGACACTAACCCGCGCCCTCACACGTACACTCCCCCTAAACCATTGTCGTACCCTCACCTGGAGCGAAAACGGTCCCCGTCCCCTAACCCTAACCCTAGCCTGAACACTAACCCTAACCCTTCCCCGAAGCCTTCCTCTCCCCCATCCCCTAATCCTAACCTGTACGCTCACACTAACCCGCGCCCTCACATGTACGCTCCCCCTAAACTATTGTCATACCCTCACCTGGACCCTAAACCGTCCCCATCCCCTAACCCTAACCCTAGCCCGAACCCTAAACCTAACACTTTCCTGAAGCCTTCCCCTCACCCGTCCCCTAATCCTAACTCGTACGCTCACACTAACACGCGCCCTCATACGTACGCTCCCCCTAAACCGTTGTCGTACCCTCACTTGGACCCTAAACCGTCCCCGTCCCCTAACCCTTACCCTAGCCCGAACCCTTCCACGAAGGTTTCCCCTCACCCGTCCCCTAATCCTAACCCGTACGCTCACACTAACCCACACCCTCACACATTCGCTCCCCCTAAACCGTTGTCGTACCCTCACCTGGACCCTAAACCGTCCCCGTCCCGTAACCCTAACCCTAGCCCGAACCCTAAACCTAACTCTTCCCCGAAGCCTTCCCCTCACCCGTCCCCTAATCCTAACCCGTACGCTCACACTAACCCGCGCACTCACACGTACACTCCCCCTAAACCATTGTCGTACCCTCACCTGGAGCGAAAACGGTCCCCGTCCCCTAACCCTAACCCTAGCCTGAACCCTAACCCTAACCATTCCCCGAAGCCTTCCCCTCATCCGTCACCTAATCCTAACCAGTACGCTCACACTAACCCGCGCCCTCACACGTACGCTCCCCCTAAACTGTTGTCGTACCCTCACCTGGACCCTAAACCGTCCCCGTCCCCTAACCCTAACCCTAGCCCGAACCCTTCCACGAAGCCTTCCACTCACCCGTCCCCTAATCCTAACCCGTACGCTCACACTAACCCGCGCCCTCACACGTACCCTCCCCCGAAAGCGTTGTCGTACCCTCACCTGGACCCTAAACCGTCCCCGTCCCCTAACCCTAACCCTAGCCCGAACCCTAAACCTAACCCTTCCCCGAAGCCTTCCCCTCACCCGTCCCCTAATCCTAACCCGTACACTCACACTAACCCGCGCCCTCACACGTACGCTCCCTCTAAACCGTTGTCGTACCCTCACATGGACCCTAAACCGTCCCTGTCCCCTAACCCTAACCCTAGCCCGAACACTTCCATGAAGCCTTCCACTCACCCGTACCCTAATCCTAACCCGTACGCTCACACTAACCCGCAACCTCACACATTCGCTCCCCCTAAAGCGTTGTCGTACCCTCACCTGGACCCTAAACCGTCCCCGTCCCCTAACTCTAACCCTAGCCCGAACCCAAACCCTAACCCTTCCCCGAAGCCTTCCCCTCACCCGTCCCCTAATCCTAAACCGTACGCTCACACTAATCCGCGCCCTCACACGTACGCTCCCCCTAAAGCGTTGTTGTAGCCTCACCTGGACCCTAAACCGTCCCCGTCCCCTAACCCTAACCCTAGCCCGAACCCTAACCCTAACACTTCCCCGAAGCCTTCCGCTCACCCGTCCCCTAATCCTAACCCGTACGCTCACACTAACCCGTGCCCTCACATGTACGCTCCCACTAAACCGTTGTTGTAACCTCACCTGGACCCTAAACCATCCCTGTCTCCTAACCCTAACCCTAGCCTGAACCCTAACCCTAACCCTTCCCCGAAGTCTTCCCCTCACCCGTCCCCTAATGCTAACCCGTACACTCACACTAACCTGCGCCCTCACAGACTCGCTCCCCCGAAACCGTTGTCGTACCCTCACCTGGACCCTAAACCGTCCCCGTCCCCTAACCCTAACCCTAGCCCGAACCCTAACCCTAACCCTTCCCCGAAGCCTTCCCCTCACCCGTCCGCTAATGCTAACCCGGACGCTCACACTAACCCACGACCTCACACTTACGCTCCCCCTAAACCGTTGTCGTACCCTCACCTAGACCCTAAACAGTCTCCGTCCCCTAACGCTAACCCTAGGCCGAACCCTAAATCTAACCCTTCCCCGAACCCTTCCCCTCACCCGTCCTCTAATCCTAACCCGTACCCTCACACTAACCCATGCCCTCAAACGTACGCTCCCCCTAAACCGTTGTCGTACCCTCACGTGGACCCTAAACCGTCCCCGTCCCCTAACCCTAACCCTAGCTCGAAACCTAACCCTAACCCTTCCCCGAAGCCTTCCCCTCACCCGTCCCCTAATCGTAACCCGTACGCTCACTCTAACCCGCGCCCTCACACGTACGCTCCCCATAAACCGTTGTCGTACCCTCACCTGTACCCTAAACCGTCCCCGTCCTCGAGGCCTAACCCTAGCCCGAACCCTAAACCTAACCCTTCCCCGAAGCCTTCCCCTCACCCGTCCCCTAATCCTAACCCGTACGCTCACACTAACCCGCGCTCTCCCACGTACGCTCCCCCTTAACCGTTGTCGTACCCTCACCTGGACCCTAAACCGTCCCCGTCACCTAACCCTAACCCTAGCCCGAACCCTAAACCTAACACTTCCCCGAAGCCTTCCCCTCACCCATCCCCTAATCCTAACCCGTACGCTCACCCTAACCCGCGCCCTCACACGTACGCTCCCCTTAAACCGTTGTCGTACACTCACCTGGACCCTAAACCGTCCCCGTCCCCTAACCCTAACCCTAGCCCGAACCCTAAACCTAACACTTCACCGAAGCCTTCCCCTCACCCCTCCCCTAATCCTAACCCTTACGCTCACACTAACCCGCGCCCTCACACGTACGCTCCCCCTAAACCGTTGTCGTCCCCTCACCTAGACCCTAAACCGTCCCCGTCCCCTAACACAAACCCTATCCCGAAAACTATCACTAACATTTCCCCGAAACGTTCCCCTCACACGTCCCCTAATCCTAACCCGTACGCTCACACTAACCCGCGCCCTCACACGTACGCTCCCCCTAAATCGTTGTCGTACCCTTACCTGGAACCTAAACTGTCCCCGTCCCCTAACCCTAACCCTAGCCCAAACCGTAACCCTAACCATTCCCCGAAGCCTTCCCCTCACCCGTCCCCTAATCCTAACCCGTACGCTCACACTAACCCGCGCCCTCACACGTACGCTCACCCTAAACCGCTCTCGTACCCTCAACTGGACCCGAAACCGTCCCCGTCCCCTAACCCTAACCCTAGCCTGAACCCTAACCCTAACCCTTCCCCGAAGCCTTCCCCTCACCCGTCCCCTAATCCTAACCCGTACGCTCACACTAACCCGCGTCCTCACACGTACGCTCCACCTAAACCGTTGTCGTATCCTCACCTTGACCCTAAACCGTCCCCGTCCCCGAGCCCTAACCCTAGCCCGAACCCTAACCCTAACACTTCCCCGAAGCCTTCCCCTCACCCGTCCCCTAATCCTAACCCGTACGCTCACACTAACCCGCGCCCTCCCACGTAGGCTCCCCCTAAACCGTTGTCGTACCCTCACCTGGACCCTAAACCGTCCCCGTCCTCTAACACTAACCCTAGCCCGAAACCTAAACCTAACACTTCCCCGAAGCCTTCCCCTCACCCATCCCCTAATCCTAACCCGTACGCTCACACTAACCCGCGCCCTCACACGTACGCTCCCCCTAAACCGTTGTCGTACCCTCACCTGGACCCTAAACCGTCCCCGACCCCTAACCCTAACCCTAGCCCGAACCCTAAACCTAACACTTCCCCGAAGCCTTCCCCTCACCCGTCTCCTAATCCTAACCCGTACGCTCACACTAACCCGCGCCCTCACACGTACGCTCCACCTAAACCGTTGTCATACCCTCACCTGGACCCTAAACCGTCCCCGACCCCTAACCCTAACCCTATCCCGAACAATATCCCTAACCCTTCCCCGAAACGTTCCCCTCACACGTCCCCTAATCCTAACCCGTACGCTCACAATAACCCGCGCCCTCACACGTACGCTCCCCATAAACCGTTGTCGTACCTTCACCTTGACCCTAAACCGTCCCCGTCCCCTAACCCTAACCCTAGCCCAAACCGTAACCCTAACCCTTCCCCGAAGCCTTCTCCTGACACGTCCCCTAATCCTAACCCGTACGCTCACACTAACCCGTGCCCTCACACGTACACTCACCCTAAACCGCTCTCGTACCCTCAACTGGACCCGAAACCGTCCCCGTCCCCTAACCCTAACCCTAGCCTGAACCTTAACCCTAACCGTTCCCCGAAGCCTTCCCCTCACCCGTCCCCTAATCCTAACCCGTACGCTCACACTAACCCGCGCCCTCACACGTACGCTCCACCTAAACCGTTTTCGTATCCTCACCTGTACCCTAAACCGTCCCCGTCCCCGAGCCCTAACCCTAGCCCGAACCCTAATCCTAACACTTCCACGAAGACTTCCCCTCACCCGTCCTCTAATCCTAACCCGTACGCTCACACTAACGCAAGCCCTCACACGTACGCTCCCCCAAAAGCGTTGTCGTACCATCACCTGGACCCTAAACTGTCCCCGTCCCCTAAACCTAACCCTAACCCGAACCCTAACACGTACGCTCCGCCTAAACCATACTCGTACCTTCACCTGGACCCTAAACCGTCCCCGTCCCCTAAACCTAACCCTATCCCGAACCTTAACCCTAACCCTTCCCCGAAGCCTTCCCCTCACCCGTCCCCTAATCCTAACCTGTACGGTCACACTAACCCACGACCTCGCACGTACGCTTCCCCTAAAATGTTGTCGTACCCTCACCTGGACCCTAAACCGTCCCCGTCCCCTAACCCTAACCCTAGCCCGAACCCTAACCCTAACCCTTCCCCGAAGCCTTCCCCTCACCCGTCCCCTAATCCTAACTCGTACGCTCACACTAACACGCGCCCTCATACGTACGCTCCCCCTAAACCGTTGTCGTACCCTCACTTGGACCCTAAACCGTCCCCGTCCCCTAACCCTTACCCTAGCCCGAACCCTTCCACGAAGCTTTCCCCTCACCCGTCCCCTAATCCTAACCCGTACGCTCACACTAACCCACACCCTCACACATTCGCTCCCCCTAAACCGTTGTCGTACCCTCACCTGGACCCTAAACCGTCCCCGTCCCGTAACCCTAACCCTAGCCCGAACCCTAACCCTAACTCTTCCCCGAAGCCTTCCCCTCACCCGTCCCCTAATCCTAACCCGTACGCGCACACTAACCCGCGCACTCACACGTACACTCCCCCTAAACCATTGTCGTACCCTCACCTGGAGCGAAAACGGTCCCCGTCCCCTAACCCTAACCCTAACCTGAACCATAACCCTAACCCTTCCCCGAAGCCTTCCCCTCCCCCGTCCCCTAATCCTAACCCGTACGCTCACACTAACCCGCAACCTCACACATTCACTCCCCCTAAAGCGTTGTCGTACCCTCACCTGGACCCTAAACCGTCCCCATCCCCTAACCCTAACCCTAGCCCGAACCCAAACCCTAACCCTTCCCCGAAGCCTTCCCCTCACCCGTCCCCTAATCCTAAACCGTACGCTCACACTAACCCGCGCCCTAACACGTACGCTCCCCCTAAAGCGTTGTTGTAGCCTCACCTGGACCCTAAACCGTCCCCGTCCCCTAACCCTAACCCTAGCCCGAACCCTAACCCTAACACTTCCCCGAAGCCTTCCGCTCACCCGGCCCCTAATCCTAACCCGTACGCTCACACTAACCCGTGCCCTCACATGTACGCTCCCACTAAACCGTTGTCGTAACCTCTCCTGGACCCTAAACCATCCCTGTCTCCTAACCCTAACCCTAGCCTGAACCCTAACCCTAACCCTTCCTCGAAGTCTTCCCCTCACCCGTCCCCTAATCCTAACCCGTACACTCACACTAACCTGCGCCCTCACAGACTCGCTCCCCCTAAACCGTTGTCGTACCCTCACCTGGACCCTAAACCGTCCCCGTCCCCTAACCCTAACCCTAGCCCGAACCCTAACCCTAACCCTTCCCCGAAGCCTTCCCCTCACCCGTCCCCTAATGCTAACCCGGACGCTCACACTAACCCACGACCTCACACTTACGCTCCCCCTAAACCGTTGTCGTACCCTCACCTAGACCCTAAACAGTCTCCGTCCCCTAACGCTAACCCTAGGCCGAACTTTAAATCTAACCCTTCCCCGAACCCTTCCCCTCACCCGTCCTCTAATCCTAACCCGTACACTCACACTAACCCGTGCCCTCAAACGTACGCTCCCCCTAAACCATTGTCGTACCCTCACGTGGACCCTAAACCGTCCCCGTCCCCTAACCCTAACCCTAGCTCGAAACCTAACCCTAACCCTTCCCCGAAGCCTTCCCCTCACCCGTCCCCTAATCCTAACCCGTACGCTCACTCTAACCCGCGCCCTCACACGTACGCTCCCCATAAACCGTTGTCGTACCCTCACCTGTACCCTAAACCGTCCCCGTCCCCGAGGCCTAACCCTAGCCCGAACCCTAAACCTAACCCTTCCCCGAAGTCTACCCCTCACCCGTCCCCTAATCCTAACCCGTACAGTCACACTAACCCGCGCTCTCCCACGTACGCTCACCCTTAACCGTTGTCGTACCCTCACCTGGACCCTAAACCGTCCCCGTCACCTAACCCTAACCCTAGCCCGAACCCTAAACCTAACACTTCCCCGAAGCCTTCCCCTCACCCATCCCCTAATCCTAACCCATACGCTCACCCTAACCCGCGCCCTCACACGTACGCTCCCCTTAAACCGTTGTCGTACACTCACCTGGACCCTAAACCATCCCCGTCCCCTAACCCTAACCCTAGCCCGAACCCTAAACCTAACACTTCACCGAAGCCTTCCCCTCACCCGTCCCCTAATCCTAACCCTTACGCTCACACTAACCCGCGCCCTCACACGTACGCTCCCCCTAAACCGTTGTCGTCCCCTCACCTAGACCCTAAACCGTCCCCGTCCCCTAACCCAAACCCTATCCCGAAAACTATCACTAACATTTCCCCGAAACGTTCCCCTCACACGTCCCCTAATCCTAACCCGTACGCTCACACTAACCCGCGCCCTCACACGTACGCTCCCCCTAAAGCGTTGTCGTACCCTTACCTGGAACCTAAACTGTCCGCGTCCCCTAACCCTAACCCTAGCCCAAACCGTAACCCTAACCATTCCCCGAAGCCTTCCCCTCACCCGTCCCCTAATCCTAACCCGTACGCTCACACTAACCCGCGCCCTCACACGTACGCTCACCCTAAACCGCTCTCGTACCCTCAACTGGACCCGAAACCGTCCCCGTCCCCTAACCCTAACCCTAGCCTGAACCCTAACCCTAACCCTTCCCCGAAGCCTTCCCCTCACCCGTCCCCTAATCCTAACCCGTACGCTCACACTAACCCGCGTCCTCACACGTACGCTCCACCTAAACCGTTGTCGTATCCTCATCTTGACCCTAAACCGTCCCCGTCCCCGAGCCCTAACCCTAGCCCGAACCCTAACCCTAAAACTTCCCCGAAGCCTTCCCCTCACCCGTCCCCTAATCCTAACCCGTACGCTCACACTAACCCGCGCCCTCCCACGTACGCTCCCCCTAAACCGTTGTCGTACCCTCACCTGGACCCTAAACCGTCCCCGTCCTCTAACACTAACCCTAGCCCGAAACCTAAACCTAACACTTCCCCGAAGCCTTCCCCTCACCCATCCCCTAATCCTAACCCGTACGCTCACACTAACCCGCGCCCTCACACGTACGCTCCCCCTAAACCGTTGTCGTACCCTCACCTGGACCCTAAACCGTCCCCGACCCCTAACCCTAACCCTAGCCCGAACCCTAAACCTAACACTTCCCCGAAGCCTTCCCCTCACCCGTCTCCTAATCCTAACCCGTACGCTCACACTAACCCGCGCCCTCACACGTACGCTCCCCCTAAACCGTTGTCATACCCTCACCTGGACCCTAAACCGTCCCCGACCCCTAACCCTAACCCTATCCCGAACACTATCCCTAACCCTTCCCCGAAACGTTCCCCTCACACGTCACCTAATCCTAACCCGTACGCTCACAATAACCCACGCCCTCACACGTACGCTCCCCATAAACAGTTGTCGTACCTTCACCTTGACCCTAAACCGTCCCCGTCCCCTAACCCTAACCCTAGCCCAAACCGTAACCCTAACCCTTCCCCGAAGCCTTCCCCTCACCCGTCCCCTAATCCTAACCCGTACGCTCACACTAACCCGCGCCCTCACACGTACGCTCACCCTAAACCGCTCTCGTACCCTCAACTGGACCCGAAACCGTCCCCGTCCCCTAACCCTAACCCTAGCCTGAACCTTAACCCTAACCCTTCCCCGAAGCCTTCCCCTCACCCGTCCTCTAATCCTAACCCGTACGCTCACACTAACGCAAGCCCTCACACGTACGCTCCCCCAAAAGCGTTGTCGTACCATCACCTGGACCCTAAACTGTCCCCGTCCCCTAAACCTAACCCTAACCCGAACCCTAACACGTACGCTCCGCCTAAACCATACTCGTACCTTCACCTGGACCCTAAACCGTCCCCGTCCCCTAAACCTAACCCTATCCCGAACCCTAACCCTAACCCTTCCCCGAAGCCTTCCCCTCACCCGTCCCCTAATCCTAACCTGTACGGTCACACTAACCCACGACCTCACACGTACGCTTCCCCTAAAATGTTGTCGTACCCTCAACTGGACCCTAAACCGTCCCCGTCCCCTAACCGTAACCCTAGGCCGAACCCTAGCCCTAACCCTTCCCCGAAGCCTTACCCTCACCCGTCCCCTAATTCTAACCCGTATGCTCACACTAACCCGCGCCCTCACACGTATGCTCCCCCTAAACCGTTGTCATACCCTCACCTGGACCCTAAACCGTCCCCGTCCCCTAGCCCTAAGCCTAGCCAGAACACTAACCCTAACCCTTCCCCGAAGCCTTCCCCTCACCCGTCCCCTAATCCTAACCCGTACGATCACACTAACCCGTGCCCTCACACGTACCCTCCCCGTAAAACGTTGTCGTACCCTCACCTGGAACCTAAACCGTCCCCGTCACCTAACCCTAACCCTAGCCCGAACCCTAACCCTAACCCTTCCCCGAAGCCTTCCCCTCACCCGTCCCCTAATCCTAACCCGTACGCTCACACTAACCCACGCCCACACACGTACGCTCCCCCTAAAGCGTTGTCGTACCCTCACCTGGACCCTAAACCGTCCCCATTCCCTAACCCTAACCCTAGCCCGAACCCTAAACCTAACACTTTCCTGAAGCCTTCCCCTCACCCGTCCCCTAATCCTAACTCGTACGCTCACACTAACACGCGCCCTCATACGTACGCTCCCCCTAAACCGTTGTCGTACCCTCACTTGGACCCTAAACCTTCCCCGTCCCCTAACCCTTACCCTAGCCCGAACCCTTCCACGAAGCTTTCCCCTCACCCGTCCCCTAATCCTAACCCGTACGCTCACACTAACCCACACCCTCACACATTCGCTCCCCCTAAACCGTTGTCGTACCCTCACCTGGACCCTAAACCGTCCCCGTCCCGTAACCCTAACCCTAGCCCGAACCCTAAACCTAACTCTTCCCCGAAGCCTTCCCCTCTCCCGTCCCCTAATCCTAACCCGTACGCTCACACTAACCCACGCCCTCACACGTACGCTCCCCCTATAGCGTTGTCGTACCCTCACCTGGACACTAAACCGTCCCCATCCCCTAACCCTAACCCTAGCCAGAACCCTAAACCTAACCCTTCCCCGAAGCCTTCCCTTCACCCGTCCCCTAGTCCTAACCCGTACGCTCACACTATCCAGTCCGCTCACACGTACGCTGCCCCTAAACTGTTGTCGTACCCACACCTGGACCCTAAACTGTCCCCATCCCCTAACACTAACCCTAGCCCGAACCCTAAACCTAACCCTTCCCCGAAGCCTTCCCCTCACCCGTCCCCTAATCCTAACCCGTACGCTCACACTAACCCACGCCCTCACACCTACGCTCCCCCTAAACCGTTGTCGTACCCTCACCTGGACCCTAAACCGTCCCCGTCCCCTAATCCTAACCATAGCCCGAACCCTAACCCTAACCCTTCCCCGAAGCCTTCCCCTCACCCGTCCCCTAATCCTAACCCGTACGCTCACACTAACCCGCACCCTCACACGTACGATCGCCCGAAACCGTTGTCGTACCCTAACCTGGACCCTAATTCGTCCCCGTCCCCTAGCCCTAACCCTAGTCCGAACCCTAAGCCTAAAACTTCCCCTAAGCCTTACCCTCACCCGTCCCCTAATCCTAAGCCGTACGCTCACACTAACCCGCGCCCTCAAACGTGCGCTCTCCCTAAACCGTTGTCGTACCCTCACCTGGACCCTAATTCGTCCCCGTCCCCAAACACTAACCCTAGCCCGAACCCTAACCCTAACCCTTTCCCGAAGCCTTCCACTCACCCGTCCCCTTATCCTAACCCGTACGCTCACACTAACCCACGCCCTCACACGTACGCTCCCCCTAAACCGTTGTCAACCCCTCATCTGGACCGTAAACCGTCCCCGTCCCTTAACCCTAACCCTTCCCCGAAGCCTTCCCCTCACCCGTCCTCTAATCCTAACCCGTACGCTAACGCTAACCTACACCCTCACATGTACGCTCCCCCTAAAGCGTTGTCGTACACACACCTGGACACTAAACCGTCCCCGTCTCCTAACTCTAACCCTACCGCGAACCCTAACCCTAACCCTTCCCCGAAGCCTGACTCTCATCCGTCGCCTAATCCTAACCTGTACGCTCTCGCTAAACCGCGCCCTCACCCGTACGCTCCCCGTAAAGCATTGTCGTACCCTCACCTGGACCCTAAACCGTCCCCATCCCCGTCCCCTAACCCTAGCCCGAACACTAAAACTAACCCTTCCCCGAAGCCTTCCCCTCACCCGTCGCCTAATTCTAACCCGTACGCTCACACTAACCCACCCCCTCACACGAACGCTCCCCCTAAACCGTTGTCGTACCCTCACCTGGACCCTAAACCGTCCCTGTCCCCTGACGCTAACCCTAGTCTGAACCCTAACCCTAACCCTTCCCCGAAGCCTTCCCCTCACCTGTCCCTTAATCCTAACCCATACGCTCACACTAACCCGCGCCCTCACACGTACCCTCCCCCTAAAGCGTTGTCGTACCCTCACCTGGACCCTAAACAGTCCCTATCCCCTAACCCTAACCCTAGCCTGAATCCTAACCCTAACACTTCCCCGAAGCCTTCCCCTCACCCATCCCCTAATCCTAACCCGTACGCTCACACTAACCCCCGCCCTCACACGTACGCTCCCCCTAAACCGTTGTCGTACCCTCACCTGGACCCTAAACCGTCCCCGTCCCCTAACCCTAACCCTAGCCTGAACCCTAACCCTAACCCTTCCTCGAAGCCTTCCCCTCACCCGTCCCCTAATCCTAACCCGTACGCTCACACTATCCAGTCCGCTCACATGGACGCTGCCCCTAAACCGTTGTCGTACCCACACCTGGACCCTAAACCGTCCCCATCCCCTAACCCTAACCCTAGCCCGAACCCTAACCCTAACCCGTCCCCGAAGCCTTCCCCTCACCCATCCCCTAATCCTAACCCATACGCTCACACTAACCCGTGCCCTCACACGTACGCTCGACCTAAACCGTTTTCGTTCCCTCACCTTGACCCTAAACCGTCCCCATCCCCTAACCCTAACCCTAGCCCGAACCCTAACCCTAACCCTTCCCCGAAGCCTTCCCCTCACCCGTCCCCTAATCCTAACCCGTACGCTCACACTAACCCGCGCCCTCACACTTACTCTCCCCCTATACCGTTGTCGTACACTCACCTGGACCCTAAACCGTCCCCGGCCCCTAACCCTAACCCTAGCCCGAACCATAACACTAAACCTTCCCCAAAGCCTTCCCCTCACCCGTCCCCTAATCCTAACCCGTACGCTCACACTAACCCACGCCCTCACACGTACCCTCCCCCTAAACCGTTGCCGTACCCTCACCTGGACCCTAAACCGTCCCCGTCCCCTAACCCTAACCCTAGCCCGAACCCTAACCCTAACCCTTTCCCGAAGCCTTCCCCTCACCCGTCCCCTAATCCTAGCCCGTACGCTCACACTAACCCGCGCCCTAACACGTACGCTCCCCATAAACCGTTGTCGTACCCTCACCTGGACCCTAAACTGTCCCCGTCCCCTAACCCTAACCCTAGCCCGGACCCTAACCCTAACCCTTCCCCGAACCCTTCCCCTCACCCGTCCCCTAATCCTAACCCGTACGCTCACACTAAACATCCCGCTCACACGTACGCTGCCCCTAAACCGTTGTGGTACCCTCACCTGGACCCTAAACTGTCCCCATGCCCTAACCCTAACCCTACCCAAACACTAACCCTAACCCGTCCCCGAAGCCTTCCCCTCACCCATCCCCTAATCCTAACCCGTATGCTGACACTAACTCGTGCCCTCACACGTACGCTCCCCCTAAACCGTGGTCGTACCCTCACCTGGACCCTAAACCGTCCCCGTACCCTAACCGTAACCCTAGCCCGAGCCCTAACCCTAACCCTTCCCCGAAGCCTTCCCCTCAACCGTCCCCTAATCCTAAACCGTACGCTGACACTAACCCACGCCCTCACACGTATGCTCCACCTAAACCGTTGTCGTACCCTCACGTGGACACTAAACCGTCCCCGTCTCCTAACCTTAACTCTAGCCCTAATCCTAACCCTAACTCTTCCCCGAATTCTTCCCCTCACCCGTCCACTAATCCTACCCCGTACGCTCACACTATCCCGCGTCCTCACACGTACGCTCCCTCTATACCGTTGTCGTACCCTCACCTGGACCCTAAACCTTCCCCGTAACCTAACCCTAACCCTAGCCCGAACCATAACCCTAACGCTTCCCCGAAGCCTTCCCCTCACCCGTCCCCTAATCCTAACCCGTACGCTCACACTAAACCACGTCTTCACACGTACACTCCCCCTTAAACCGTTGTCGTACACTCACCTGGACCCTAAATCGTCCCCGTCCCCTAATTCTAACCCTAGCCCGAACCCTCACCCTAACACTTCCCCGAAGACTTCCCCTCACCCGTCCCCTAATCCGAACCCGTACGCTCACACTAACGCGTGCCCTCACACGTACGCTCCCCCTAAACCGTTTTCGTACCCTTACTTGGACCCTAAACTGTCCCCATCCCCTAACCCTAACCCTAGACCGAACCCTAACCCTAACCCTTCCCAGAAGCCTTCCCCTCACCCATACCCGAATCCTACCCGTACACTCACACTAACCCGCGCGCTCACACTTACGCTCCCCCTAAACCGTTTTCGTACCCTCACGTGGACCCTAAACTGTCCCCATCCCCTAACCCTAACCCTAGCTCAAACCTTAACCTTACCCCTTCCCCGAAGCCTACCCCTCACCCTTCCCCTAATCCTAATCTGTACGCTCACACTAACCCGTGCCCTCACACGTACGCTCCCCCTAAACCGTTATCGTACGCTCACCTGGACCCTAAACCGTCCCCGTCCCCTAACCCTAACCCTAGCCCGAAGCCTAACCCTAACACTTCCCCGAAGCCTTCCCCTCACCCGTCCCCTAATCCTAACCCGTACGCTCACACTAACCCGCGCCCTCACACGTACGCTCCCCATAAAGCGTTGTCATACCCTCACCTCGACCCTAAACCGTCCCCATCCCCTAACACTAACCCTAGCCCGAACCCTAACCGTAACCCTTCCCCGAAGCCTTCCCCTCACCCGTCCCCTAATCCTAACCCGTACGCTCACACTAACCTGCGCCCTAAAACGTACGCTCCCCCTAAACCGTTGTCTTACACTCACCTGAACCCTAAACCTTCCCCATCCCCTAAGCCTAACCCTATCCCGAACCCTAACTATAACCCTTCCCCGAAGCCTTCCCCTCACCCGTCCCCTAATCCTAACCCGTACGCTCACACTAACCCGCAACCTCACACGTACGTTCCCCCTAAACCGTTGTCGTACCCTCACCTGGAACCTAAACCTTCCCCTTCCCTAACCCTAACCCTAACCCCAACCCTAACTCTAACCCTTCACCGAAGCCTTCCCCTCACCCGTCCCCTAATCCTAACCTGTACGCTCACACTAACCTGCGCCCTCAAACGTACGCTCCCCCTAAACCGTTGTCGTACCCTCACCTGGACCCTAAACCGTCCCCGTCCCCTAATCCTAACCCTAGCCCGAACACTAAACCTAAACCTTCCCCGAAGCCTTCCCCTCACCCGTCCCCTAATCCTAACCCGTACGCTCACACTAACCCGCGCCCTCACACGTACGCTCCCCCTAAACCGTTGTCGTACCCTCACCTGGACCCTAAACCGTCCCCGTCCCCTAACCCTAACCCTAGCCCGAACCCTAAACCTAACCCTTCCCTTAAGCCTTCCCCTCACCCGTCCCCTAATCCTAACCCGTACGCTCACACTAACCCGCGCTCTCAAACGTACCCTCCCCCTAAAGCGTTGTCATACCCTCACCTGGACCCTAAACCGTCCCCGTCCCCTAATCCTAACCCTAGCCCGAACCGTAACCGTAACCCTTCCCCGAAGCCTTCCACTCACCCGTCCCATAATCCTAACCCGTACGCTCACACTAACCCACGCCCTCACACGTATGCACCCCCTAAACCGTTGTCGTACCCTCACCTGGACCCTAAACCGTCCCCGTCCCCTAATCCTAAACCTAGCCGGAACCCTAACCCTAACCCTTCCCCAAAGCCTTCCCTCACCCGTCCCCTAATCCTAACCCGTACGCT
This sequence comes from Leucopleurus acutus, assembly GCF_964270905.1. Taxonomy (NCBI): domain Eukaryota; kingdom Metazoa; phylum Chordata; class Mammalia; order Artiodactyla; family Delphinidae; genus Leucopleurus; species Leucopleurus acutus. The sequence goes on along the minus strand of NW_028139093.1, from coordinate 75,786 downwards.
CACACTAACCCATGCCCTCACACGTACGCTCCCTCTAAACCGTTGCCGTACCCTCACCTGGAACCTAAACCTTCCCCTTCCCTAACCCTAACCCTAGCCCCAACCCTAACCCTAACACTTCCCCGAAGCCTTCCCCTCACCCGTCCCCTAATCCTAACCCGTACGCTCACACTAACCTGCGTCCTCAAACGTACGCTCCCCCTAAACCGTTGTCGTACCCTCACCTGGACCCTAAACGGTCCCCGTCCCCTAACCCCAACCCTAGCCCGAACCCTAAACCTAAACCTTCCCCGAAGCCTTCCCCTCACCCGTCCCCTAATCGTAACCCGTACGCTCACACTAAACCGTGCCCTCACACGTACGCTCCCCCTAAACCGTTGTCGTACACTCACCTGGACCCTAAACCGTCCCCGTCCCCTAACCCTAACCCTAGCCCGAACCCTAACCCTAAACCTTCCCTGAAGCCTTCCCCTCACCCGTCCCCTAATCCTAACCCGTACGCTCACACTAACCCGCGCTCTCACACGTACCCTCCCCCTAAAGCGTTGTCATACCCTCACCTGGACCCTAAACCGTCCCCGTCCCCTAACCCTAACCCTAGCCCGAACCCTAACCGTAACCCTTCCCCGAAGCCTTCCCCTCACCTGTCCCCTAATCATAACCCGTACGCTCACACTAACCCACGCCCTCACACGTACGCACCCCCTAAAGCGTTGTCGTACCCTCACCTGGACCCTAAACCGTCCCAGTCCCCTAACCCTAACCCTAGCCTGAACCCTAACCCTAACCCTTCCCCAAAGCCTTCCCCTCACACGTCCCCTAATCCTAATCCGTACGCTCACACTAACCCATGCCCTCACACGTACGCTACACCTAAACCGTTGTCGTACCCTCACTGGACCCTAAACCGTCCCTATCCCCTAACCCTAACCCTAGCCCGAACCCTAACCCTAACACTTTCCCGAAGCCTTCCCGTCACCCGTCCCCTAATCCTAACCGGTACGCTCACACTAACCCGCGCCCTCACACGTACGCTCCCCCTAAACCGTTGCCGTACACTCACCTGGACGCTAAACCGTCCCCGTCCCCTAATCCTAACCCTAGCCCGAAACCTAACCCTAAACCTTCCCCGAAGCCTTCCCCACACCCGTCCCCTAATCCTAACCTGTACGCTCACACTAACCCGCTCCATCACACGTACGCACCCCCTAAACCGTTGTCGTACCCTCACCTAGACCCTAAACCTTCTCCATCCCCTAACCCTAACCCTAGCCCGAGCCCTAACCCCTACCCTTCCCCGAAGCCTTCCCCTCACACGTCCCCTAAGCCTAACCCGTACGCTCACACTAACCCCCGCGCTCACACATACGCTCCCCCTAAACCGTTGTCTTACCCTCACCAGGAACCTAAACCGTCTCCGTCCCCTAACCCTAAACCTAGCCCGAAGCCTAAACCTAACACTTCCCCGAAGCCTTCCCCTCACCCGTTCCCTAATCCTATCCCGTACGCTCACACTAACCCATGCCCTCACACGTACGCTCCCCATAAACCGTTGTCGTACCCCCACCTGGACCCTAAACCGTCCCCGTCCCCTAAACCTAACCCTAGCCCGAACCCTAACCCTAACCCTTCCCCGAAGCCTTCCCCTCACCCGTCCCCTAATCCTAACCCGTACGCTCACACTAAACAGCCCGCTCACACGTACGCTCGCCCTCAACCGTTGTCGTACCCTCACCTGGACCCTAAACCGTCTCCATCCCCTAATCCTAACCCTAGCCAGAACCCTAACCGTAACCCTTCCCCGAAGCCTTCCCCTCACCCGTCCCCTAATCCTAACCCGTATGCTCACACTAACCCACGCCCTCACACGTACGCACCCCCTAAAGCGTTGTCGTACCCTCACCTGGACCCTAAACCGTCCCCGTCCCCTAACCCTAACCGTAGCCCGAACCCTAACCCTAACACTTCCCCGAAGCCTTCCCCTCACCCGTCCCCTAATCCTAACCCGTACGCTCACACTAACCTGCGCCCTAAAACGTACGCTCCCCCTAAACCATTGTCGTACCCTCACCTGGAGCCTAAACCGTCACCGTCCCCTAACCCTAACCCTATACCGAACCCTAACCCTAACCATTCCCCGAAGCCTTCCCCTCACCCGTCCCCTAATCCTAACCCGTACGCTCACACTAACCCGCAACCTCACACGTACGCTCCCCCTAAACCGTTGTCGTACCCTCACCTGGAACCTAAACCTTCCCCTTCCCTAATCCTAACCCTAGCCCCAACCCTACCCTAACCCTTCCCCGAAGCCTTCCCCTCACCCGTCCCCTAATCCTAACCCGTACGCTCACACTAAGCTGCGCCCTCAAACGTACGCTCCCCCTAAACCGTTGTCGTACCCTCACCTGGACCCTAAACCGTCCCCGTCCCCTAACCCTAACCCTAGCCCGAACCCTAAACCTAAACCTTCCCCGAAGCCTTCCCCTCACCCGTCCCCTAATCCTAAACCGTACGCTCACACTAACCCGTGCCCTCACACGTACGCTCCCCCTAAACCGTTGTCGTACCCTCACCTGGACCCTAAATCGTCCCCGTCCCTTAACCCTAACCCTAGCCCGAACCCTAACCCTAACACTTCCCCGAATCCTTCCCCTCACCCATCCCCTAATCCTAACCCGTACGCTCACATAACCCACGCCCTCACACGTATGATCCCCCTAAACCGTTGTCTTACCCTCACGTGGACACTAAACCGTCCCCGTCCCCTAACCTTAACTCTAGCCCGAATCCTAACCCTAACCCTTCCCCGAAACCTTCCCCTCACCCGTCCCCTAATCCTAACCCGCACGCTGTCACTAACCCGCGCCCTCACACGTACGCTCCACCTAAAGCGTTGTCGTACCCTCACTTGGACCCTAAACCATCCCCGTCCCCTAACACTAACCCTAGCCCTAACCCTAACCCTAACGCTTCCCCGAAGCCTTCCCCTCACCCGTCCCCTAATCCTAACCCGTACGCTCACACTAACCCACGTCTTCACACGTACACTCCCCCTAAAACCGTTGTCGTACCCTCACCTGGACCCTAAATCGTCCCCGTCCCCTAATCCGAACCCTAGCCCGAACCCTCACCCTAACACTTCCCCGAAGACTTCCCCTCACCCGTCCCCTAATCCGAACCCGTACGCTCACACTAAACCAGGCCCTCACACGTATGCTCCCCCTAAACCGTTGTCGTACCCTTACCTGGACCCTAAACCGTCCCCATCCCCTAACCCTAACCCTAGCCCGAACCATAACCCTAACCCTTCCCAGAAACCTTCCCCTCACCCATCCCCTAATCCTAACCCGTACGCTCACACTATCCAGCCCGCTCACACGTACGCTGCCCCTAAAGCATTGTCGTACCCACACCTGGACCCTAAACCGTCCCCATCCCCTAACCCTAACCCTAGCCCGAACCCTAACCCTAACTCTTCCCCGAAGCCCTCCCGTCACCCGTCCCCTAATCCTAACCCGTACGCTCACACTAACCCACGTCTTCACACGTACGCTCCCACTAAACCGTTGTCGTACCCTCACCTGGACCCTAATCCGTCCCCGTCACCTAACCCAAACCCTAGCCCGAACCCTAACCCTAACCCTTCCCCGAAGCCTTCCCCTCACCCGTCCCCTAATCCTAACCCGTACGCTCACACTAACGCGCGCCCTCACACGTACGCTCCCCCTAAACAATTGTCGGGCCCTCACCTGGACCCTAAACCGTCCCCATCCCCTAACCCTAACCCTAGCCCGAACCTTAACCCTAACCATTCCACGAAGCCTTCCCCTCACCCGTCCCGTAATCATAAACCGTACGCTCACACTAACCCACGTCTTCACACGTACGCTCCCCCTAAACCGTTGTCGTACCCTCACCTGAACCCGAAACCCTCCCCATCCCCGAACCTTAACCCTAGTCCGATCCCTAACCCTAACCCTTCCCCGAAGCCTTCCCATCACCCGTCCCCTAATTCTAACCCGTACGCTCACACTAAAATGCGCCCTCACACTTACGCTCCCCCTAAACCGTTGTCGTACACTCACCTGGACCCTAAACCGTCCCCGTCCCCTAACCCTAACCCTAGCCCGAACCCTAACCCTAAACCTTCCCCGAAGCCTTCCCCTCACCCGTCCCCTAATCCTAACCCGTACGCTCACACTAACCCGCGCCCTCACACGTACGCTCCCCCTAAACCGTTGTCGTACCCTCACCTGGACCCTAAACCATCCCCGTCCACTAACGCTAACCCTAGCCCGAACCCTAACCCTAACCCTTCCCCGAAGCCTTCCCCTCACCCGTCCCCTAATCCTAACCCGTACGCTCACACTAACCCACGTCTTCACACGTACACTCCCCCTAAAACCGTTGTCGTACCCTCACCTGGACCCTAAATCGTCCCCGTCCCCTAATCCGAACCCTAGCCCGAACCCTCACCCTAACACTTCCCCGAAGACTTCCCCTCACCCGTCCCCTAATCCGAACCCGTACGCTCACACTAAACCAGGCCCTCACACGTACGCTCCCCCTAAACCGTTGTCGTACCCTTACCTGGACCCTAAACCGTCCCCATCCCCTAACCCTAACCCTAGCCCGAACCATAACCCTAACCCTTCCCAGAAGCCTTCCCCTCACCCATCCCCTAATCCTAACCCGTACGCTCACACTATCCAGCCCGCTCACACGTACGCTGCCCCTAAAGCATTGTCGTACCCACACCTGGACCCTAAACCGTCCCCATCCCCTAACCCTAACCCTAGCCCGAACCCTAACCCTAACTCTTCCCCGAAGCCCTCCCGTCACCCGTCCCCTAATCCTAACCCGTACGCTCACACTAACCCACGTCTTCACACGTACGCTCCCACTAAACCGTTGTCGTACCCTCACCTGGACCCTAAACCGTCCCCGTCACCTAACCCAAACCCTAGCCCGAACCCTAACCCTAACCCTTCCCCGAAGCCTTCCCCTCACCCGTCCCCTAATCCTAACCCGTACGCTCACACTAACGCGCGCCCTCACACGTACGCTCCCCCTAAACAATTGTCGGGCCCTCACCTGGACCCTAAACCGTCCCCATCCCCTAACCCTAACCCTAGCCCGAACCTTAACCCTAACCAATCCACGAAGCCTTCCCCTCACCCGTCCCGTAATCATAAACCGTACGCTCACACTAACCCACGTCTTCACACGTACGCTCCCCCTAAACCGTTGTCGTACCCTCACCTGAACCCGAAACCCTCCCCATCCCCGAACCTTAACCCTAGTCCGATCCCTAACCCTAACCCTTCCCCGAAGCCTTCCCCTCACCCGTCCCCTAATTCTAACCCGTACGCTCACACTAAAACGCGCCCTCACACTTACGCTCCCCCTAAACCGTTGTCGTACACTCACCTGGACCCTAAACCGTCCCCGTCCCCTAACCCTAACCCTAGCCCGAACCCTAACCCTAAACCTTCCCCGAAGCCTTCCCCTCACCCGTCCCCTAATCCTAAGCCGTACGCTCACACTAACCCGCGCCCTCACACGTACGCTCCCCCTAAACCGTTGTCGTACCCTCACCTGGACCCTAAACCATCCCCGTCCACTAACGCTAACCCTAGCCCGAACCCTAACCCTAACCCTTCCCCGAAGCCTTCCCCTCACCCGTCCCCTAATCCTAACCCGTACGCTCACACTAACCCACGCCCTAACACGTACGCTCCCCCTAAACCGTTGTCGTACCCTCACCTGGACCCTAAACTGTCCCCGTCCCCTAACCCTAACCCTAGCCCGAACCCTAACCCTAACCCTTCCCCGAAGCCTTCCCCTCACCCGTCCCCTAATCCTAACCCGTACGCTCAAACTAAACAGCCCGCTCACACGTACGCTGCCCCTAAACCGTTGTGGTACCCTCACCTGGACCCTAAACCGTCCCCATTCCCTAACCCTAACCCTACCCAAACCCTAACCCTAACCCGTCCCCGAAGCCTTCCCCTCACCCATCCCCTAATCCTAACCCGTATGCTCACACTAAACCGTGCCCTCACACGTATGCTCCCCCTAAACCGTGGTCGTACCCTCACCTGGACCCTAAACCGTCCCCGTCCCCTAACCTTAACTCTAGCCCGAATCCTAACCCTAACCCTTCCCCGAATCCTTCCCCACACCCGTCCAATAATCCTAACCCGTACACTGACACTAACCCGCACCCTCACACGTACGCTCCCCCTAAACCGTTGTCGTACCCTCACCTGGACCCTAAACCTTCCCCGTCCCCTAACCCTAACCCTAGCCCTAACCATAAACCTAACGCTTCCCCGAAGCCTTCCCCTCACCCGTCCCCTAATCCTAACCCGTACGCTCACATAACCCACGCCCTCACACTTACGCTCCCCCTAAACCGTTGTCGTACACTCACCTGGACCCTAAACCGTCCCCGTCCCCTAACCCTAACCCTAGCCCGAACCATAACCCTAAACCTTCCCCGAAGCCTTCCCCTCACCCGTCCCCTAATCCTAACCCGTACGCTCACACTAACCCGCGCCCTCACACGTACGCTCCCCCTAAACCGTTGTCGTACCCTCAGCTGGACCCTAAACCGTCCCCGTCCCCTAACCCTAACCCTAGCCCGAATCCTAACCCTAAGCATTCCCCGAAGCCTTCCCCTCACCCGTCCCCTAATCCTAACCCGTACGCTCAAACTAAACAGCCCGCTCACACGTACGCTGCCCCTAAACCGTTGTGGTACCCTCACCTGGACCCTAAACAGTCCCCATCCCCTTACCCTAACCCTACCCAAACCCTAACCCTAACCCGTCCCCGAAGCCTTCCCCTCACCGATCCCCGAATCCTAACCCGTATGCTCACACTAACCCGTGCTGTCACACGTACGCTCCCCCTAAACCGTGGTCGTACCCTCACCTGGACCCTAAACCGTCCCCGTCCCCTAACCCTAACCCTAGCCCGAACCCTATCCCTAATCCTTCCCCGAAGCCTTCCCCTCACCAGTCCCCTAATCCTAACCTGTACGCTCACACTAACCCACGCCCTCACACGTACGCTCCCCCTAAAGCGTTGTCGTACCCTCACCTGGACCCTAAACCGTCCCCGTCCCCTAACCCTAACCCTAGCCCGAACCCTAACCGTAACCCTTCCCCGAAGCCTTCCCCTCACCCGCCCCTAATACTAACCCGTACGCTCACACTAACGCACGCCCTCACACATACGCTCCCCCTAAACTGTTGTCGTACACTCACCTGGACCCTAAACCGTCCCCGTCTCCTAACCCTAACCCTAGCCGAACCCTAACCCTAACCCTTCCCCAAAGCCTTCAGGTCACCCGTCACCTAATCCTAACCCGTACCATCACACTACCCACGCACTCACACGTTCGCTCCACCTAAATCGTTGTCGTATCCTCACCTGGACCCTAAACAGTCCCCGTCCCCTAACCCTAACCCTAGCCCTAACCCTAACCCTAACACTTTCCCGAAGCCTTCCCCTCACCTGTCCCCTAATCCTAACCCGTACGCTCACACTAACCCGTGCCCTCACACGTACGCTCCCCCTAAACCGTTGTCGTACCCTCACCTGCACCCTAAACCGTCCCCGTTCCCTAACCCTAACCCTAGCCCGAACCCTAACCCTAACCCTTCCCCGAAGACATCCCCTCACCCGTCCCCTAATCCTAACCCGTACGCTCACACTAACCCGCGCCCTCACACGTACGCTCCCCCTAAAGCGTTGTCATACCCTCACCTGGACACTAAAACGTCCCCGTCCCCTAACCCTTACACTTCCCCGAAGCCTTCCCCTCACCCGGCCCGTAATTCTAACCCGTACGCTCACACTAATCCGCGCCCTCACACGTACGCTCCCCCTAAACCGTTGTCGTACCCACACCTGGACCCTAAACCGTCCTCATCCCCTAACCCTAACCCTAGCCCGAACCTTAACCCTAACCCTTCACCGAAGCCTTCCCCTCGACCGTCCCCTAATCCTAACCCGTAGGCACACACTATCCAGCCCGCTCACACGTACGCTGCCCCTAAACCGTTGTCATACCCACACCTGGACCCTAAACCGTCCCCATCCCCTAACCCTAACCCTAGCCCGAACCCTAACCCAAACCCGTCACCGAAGCCTTCCCCTCACCCATCCACTAATCCTAACCCGTATGCTCACACTAACCCGTGCACTCACACGTACGCTCCCCCTAAACCGTGGTCGTACCCTCACCTGGACCGTAAACCGTCGCCGTCCCCTAACCCTAACCCTAGCCCGAACCCTAACCCTAACCCTTCCCCGAAGCCTTCCCCTCACCCGTCCCCTAATCCTAACCCGTACGCTCACACTAACCCGCAACCTCACACGTATGCTCTCCCTAAACCGTTGTCGTACCCTCACCTGGAACCTAAACCTTCCCCTTCCCTAACCCTAACCCTAGCCCCAACCCTAACCCTAACACTTCCCCGAAGCCTTCCCCTCACCCGTCCCCTAATCCTAACCCGTACGCTCACACTAACCTGCGTCCTCAAACGTACGCTCCCCCTAAACCGTTGTCGTACACTCACCTGGACCCTAAACGGTCCCCGTCCCCTAACCCCAACCCTAGCCCGAACCCTAAACCTAAACCTTCCCCGAAGCCTTCCCCTCACCCGTCCCCTAATCGTAACCCGTACGCTCACACTAAACCGTGCCCTCACACGTACGCTCCCCCTAAACCGTTGTCGTACCCTCACCTGGACCCTAAACCGTCCCCGTCCCCTAACCCTAACCCTAGCCCGAACCCTAACCCTAAACCTTCCCTGAAGCCTTCCCCTCACCCATCCCCTAATCCTAACCCGTACGCTCACACTAACCCGCGCTCTCACACGTACCCTCCCCCTAAAGCGTTGTCATACCCTCACCTGGACCCTAAACCGTCCCCGTCCCCTAACCCTAACCCTAGCCCGAACCCTAACCGTAACCCTTCCCCGAAGCCTTCCCCTCACCTGTCCCCTAATCATAACCCGTACGCTCACACTAACCCACGCCCTCACACGTACGCACCCCCTAACGCGTTGTCGTACCCTCACCTGGACCCTAAACCGTCCCAGTCCCCTAACCCTAACCCTAGCCTGAACCCTAACCCTAACCCTTCCCCAAAGCCTTCCCCTCACACGTCCCCTAATCCTAATCCGTACGCTCACACTAACCCATGCCCTCACACGTACGCTACACCTAAACCGTTGTCGTACCCTCACTGGACCCTAAACCGTCCCTATCCCCTAACCCTAACCCTAGCCCGAACCCTAACCCTAACACTTTCCCGAAGCCTTCCCGTCACCCGTCACCTAATCCTAACCGGTACGCTCACACTAACCCGCGCCCTCACACGTACGCTCCCCCTAAACCGTTGCCGTACACTCACCTGGACGCTAAACCGTCCCCGTCCCCTAATCCTAACCCTAGCCCGAAACCTAACCCTAAACCTTCCCCGAAGCCTTCCCCACACCCGTCCCCTAATCCTAACCTGTACGCTCACACTAACCCGCTCCATCACACGTACGCACCCCCTAAACCGTTGTCGTACCCTCACCTAGACCCTAAACCTTCTCCATCCCCTAACCCTAACCCTAGCCCGAGCCCTAACCCCTACCCTTCCCCGAAGCCTTCCCCTCACACGTCCCCTAAGCCTAACCCGTACGCTCACACTAACCCGCGCTCTCACACATACGCTCCCCCTAAACCGTTGTCTTACCCTCACCAGGAACCTAAACCGTCTCCGTCCCCTAACCCTAAACCTAGCCCGAAGCCTAAACCTAACACTTCCCCGAAGCCTTCCCCTCACCCGTCCCCTAATCCTATCCCGTACGCTCACACTAACCCATGCCCTCACACGTACGCTCCCCATAAACCGTTGTCGTACCCCCACCTGGACCCTAAACCGTCCCCGTCCCCTAAACCTAACCCTAGCCCGAACCCTAACCCTAACCCTTCCCCGAAGCCTTCCCCTCACCCGTCCCCTAATCCTAACCCGTACGCTCACACTAAACAGCCCGCTCACACGTACGCTCGCCCTCAACCGTTGTCGTACCCTCACCTGGACCCTAAACCGTCTCCATCCCCTAATCCTAACCCTAGCCAGAACCCTAACCGTAACCCTTCCCCGAAGCATTCCCCTCACCCGTCCCCTAATCCTAACCCGTACGCTCACACTAACCTGCGCCCTAAAACGTACACTCCCCCTAAACCATTGTCGTACCCTCACCTGGAGCCTAAACCGTCACCGTCCCCTAACCCTAACCCTATACCGAACCCTAACCCTAACCATTCCCCGAAGCCTTCCCCTCACCCGTCCCCTAATCCTAACCCGTACGCTCACACTAACCCGCAACCTCACACGTATGCTCCCCCTAAACCGTTGTCGTACCCTCACCTGGAACCTAAACCTTCCCCTTACCTAATCCTAACCCTAGCCCCAACCCTAACCCTAACCCTTCCCCGAAGCCTTCCCCTCACCCGTCCCCTAATCCTAACCCGTACGCTCACACTAAGCTGCGCCCTCAAACGTACGCTCCCCCTAAACCGTTGTCGTACCCTCACCTGGACCCTAAACCGTCCCCGTCCCCTAACCCTAACCCTAGCCCGAACCCTAAACCTAAACCTTCCCCGAAGCCTTCCCCTCACCCGTCCCCTAATCCTAAACCGTACGCTCACACTAACCCGTGCCCTCACACGTACGCTCCCCCTAAACCGTTGTCGTACCCTCACCTGGACCCTAAATCATCCCCGTCCCTTAACCCTAACCCTAGCCCGAACCCTAACCCTAACCCTTCCCCGAATCCTTCCCCTCACCCATACCCTAATCCTAACCCGTACGCTCACATAACCCACGCCCTCACACGTATGCTCCCCCTAAACCGTTGTCTTACCCTCACGTGGACACTAAACCGTCCCCGTCCCCTAACCTTAACTCTAGCCCGAATCCTAACCCTAACCCTTCCCCGAAACCTTCCCCTCACCCGTCCCCTAATCCTAACCCGCACGCTGTCACTAACCCGCGCCCTCACACGTACGCTCCACCTAAAGCGTTGTCGTACCCTCACTTGGACCCTAAACCGTCCCCGTCCCCTAACACTAACCCTAGCCCTAACCCTAACCCTAACGCTTCCCCGAAGCCTTCCCCTCACCCGTCCCCTAATCCTAACCCGTACGCTCACACTAACCCACGTCTTCACACGTACACTCCCCCTAAAACCGTTGTCGTACCCTCACCTGGACCCTAAATCGTCCCCGTCCCCTAATCCGAACCCTAGCCCGAACCCTCACCCTAACACTTCCCCGAAGACTTCCCCTCACCCGTCCCCTAATCCGAACCCGTACGCTCACACTAAACCAGGCCCTCACACGTACGCTCACCCTAAACCGTTGTCGTACCCTTACCTGGACCCTAAACCGTCCCCATCCCCTAACCCTAACCCTAGCCCGAACCATAACCCTAACCCTTCCCAGAAGCCTTCCCCTCACCCATCCCCTAATCCTAACCCGTACGCTCACACTATCCAGCCCGCTCACACGTACGCTGCCCCTAAAGCATTGTCGTACCCACACCTGGACCCTAAACCGTCCCCATCCCCTAACCCTAACCCTAGCCCGAACCCTAACCCTAACTCTTCCCCGAAGCCCTCCCGTCACCCGTCCCCTAATCCTAACCCGTACGCTCACACTAACCCACGTCTTCACACGTACGCTCCCACTAAACCGTTGTCGTACCCTCACCTGGACCCTAAACCGTCCCCGTCACCTAACCCAAACCCTAGCCCGAACCCTAACCCTAACCCTTCCCCGAAGCCTTCCCCTCACCCGTCCCCTAATCCTAACCCGTACGCTCACACTAATGCGCGCCCTCACACGTACGCTCCCCCTAAACAATTGTCGGGCCCTCACCTGGACCCTAAACCGTCCCCATCCCCTAACCCTAACCCTAGCCCGAACCTTAACCCTAACCATTCCACGAAGCCTTCCCCTCACCCGTCCCGTAATCATAAACCGTACGCTCACACTAACCCACGTCTTCACACGTACGCTCCCCCTAAACCGTTGTCGTACCCTCACCTGAACCCGAAACCCTCCCCATCCCCGAACCTTAACCCTAGTCCGATCCCTAACCCTAACCCTTCCCCGAAGCCTTCCCCTCACCCGTCCCCTAATTCTAACCCGTACGCTCACACTAAAACGCGCCCTCACACTTACGCTCCCCCTAAACCGTTGTCGTACACTCACCTGGACCCTAAACCGTCCCCGTCCCCTAACCCTAACCCTAGCCCGAACCCTAACCCTAAACTTTCCCCGAAGCCTTCCCCTCACCCGTCCCCTAATCCTAACCCGTACGCTCACACTAACCCGCGCCCTCACACGTACGCTCCCCCTAAACCGTTGTCGTACCCTCACCTGGACCCTAAACCATCCCCGTCCACTAACGCTAACCCTAGCCCGAACCCTAACCCTAACCCTTACCCGAAGCCTTCCCCTCACCCGTCTCCTAATCCTAACCCGTACGCTCACAATAACCCACGCCCTAACACGTACGCTCCCCCTAAACCGTTGTCGTACCCTCACCTGGACCCTAAACTGTCCCCGTCCCTTAACCCTAACCCTAGCCCGAACCCTAACCCTAACCCTTCCCCGAAGCCTTCCCCTCACCCGTCCCCTAATCCTAACCCGTACGCTCAAACTAAACAGCCCGCTCACACGTACGCTGCCCCTAAACCGTTGTGGTACCCTCACCTGGACCCTAAACCGTCCCCATTCCCTAACCCTAACCCTACCCAAACCCTAACCCTAACCCGTCCCCGAAGCCTTCCCCTCACCCATCCCCTAATCCTAACCCGTATGCTCACACTAAACCGTGCCCTCACACGTATGCTCCCCCTAAACCGTGGTCGTACCCTCACCTGGACCCTAAACCGTCCCCGTCCCCTAACCTTAACTCTAGCCCGAATCCTAACCCTAACCCTTCCCCGAATCCTTCCCCACACCCGTCCAATAATCCTAACCCGTACACTGACACTAACCCGCACCCTCACACGTACGCTCCCCCTAAACCGTTGTCGTACCCTCACCTGGACCCTAAACCTTCCCCGTCCCCTAACCCTAACCCTAGCCCTAACCATAAACCTAACGCTTCCCCGAAGCCTTCCCCTCACCCGTCCCCTAATCCTAACCCGTACGCTCACATAACCCACGCCCTCACACTTACGCTCCCCCTAAACCGTTGTCGTACACTCACCTGGACCCTAAACCGTCCCCGTCCCCTAACCCTAACCCTAGCCCGAACCATAACCCTAAACCTTCCCCGAAGCCTTCCCCTCACCCGTCCCCTAATCCTAACCCGTACGCTCACACTAACCCACGCCCTCACACGTACGCTCCCCCTAAAACGTTGTCGTACCCTCAGCTGGACCCTAAACCGTCCCCGTCCCCTAACCCTAACCCTAGCCCGAATCCTAACCCTAACCATTCCCCGAAGCCTTCCCCTCACCCGTCCCCTAATCCTAACCCGTACGCTCACACTAACCCGTGCACTAACACGTACGCTCCCCCTAAACCGTTGTCGTACCCTCACCTGGACCCTAAACGTTCCCCGTCCCCTAACCCTAACCCTAGCCCGAACCCTAACCCTAAACATTCCCCGAAGCCTTCCCCTCACCCGTCCCCTAATCCTAACACGTACGCTCAAACTAAACAGCCCGCTCACACGTACGCTGCCCCTAAACCGTTGTGGTACCCTCACCTGGACCCTAAACAGTCCCCATCCCCTTACCCTAACCCTACCCAAACCCTAACCCTAACCCGTCCCCGAAGCCTTCCCCTCACCGATCCCCTAATCCTAACCCGTATGCTCACACTAACCCGTGCTGTCACACGTACGCTCCCCCTAAACCGTGGTCGTACCCACACCTGGACCCTAAACCGTCCCCGTCCCCTAACCCTAACCCTAGCCCGAACCCTATCCCTAATCCTTCCCCGAAGCCTTCCCCTCACCAGTCCCCTAATCCTAACCTGTACGCTCACACTAACCCACGCCCTCACACGTACGCTCCCCCTAAAGCGTTGTCGTACCCTCACCTGGACCCTAAACCGTCCCCGTCCCCTAACCCTAACCCTAGCCCGAACCCTAACCGTAACCCTTCCCCGAAGCCTTCCCCTCACCCGCCCCTAATACTAACCCGTACGCTCACACTAACGCACGCCCTCACACATACGCTCCCCCTAAACTGTTGTCGTACACTCACCTGGACCCTAAACCGTCCCCGTCTCCTAACCCTAACCCTAGCCGAACCCTAACCCTAATCCTTCCCCAAAGCCTTCAGGTCACCCGTCACCTAATCCTAACCCGTACCATCACACTACCCACGCCCTCACACGTTCGCTCCACCTAAATCGTTGTCGTATCCTCACCTGGACCCTAAACAGTCCCCGTCCCCTAACCCTAACCCTAGCCCTAACCCTAACCCTAACACTTTCCCGAAGCCTTCCCCTCACCTGTCTCCTAATCCTAACCCGTACGCTCACACTAACCCGCGCCCTCACACGTACGCTCCCCCTAAACCGTTGTCGTACCCTCACCTGGACCCTAAACCGTCCCTGTTCCCTAACCCTAACCCTAGCCCGAACCCTAACCCTAACCCTTCCCCGAAGACATCCCCTCACCCGTCCCCTAATCCTAACCCGTACGCTCACACTAACCCGCGCCCTCACACGTACGCTCCCCCTAAAGCGTTGTCATACCCTCACCTGGACACTAAAACGTCCCCGTCCCCTAACCCTTACCCTTCCCCGAAGCCTTCCCCTCACCCAGCCCGTAATTCTAACCCGTACGCTCACACTAATCCGTGCCCTCACACGTACGCTCCCCCTAAACCGTTGTCGTACCCACACCTGGACCCTAAACCGTCCCCATCCCCTAACCCTAACCCTAGCCCGAACCTTAACCCTAACCCTTCACCGAAGCCTTCCCCTCGACCGTCCCCTAATCCTAACCCGTAGGCACACACTATCCAGCCCGCTCACACGTACGCTGCCCCTAAACCGTTGTCATACCCACACCTGGACCCTAAACCGTCCCCATCCCCTAACCCTAACCCTAGCCCGAACCCTAACCCAAACCCGTCCCCGAAGCCTTCCCCTCACCCATCCACTAATCCTAACCCGTATGCTCACACTAACCCGTGCACTCACACGTACGCTCCCCCTAAACCGTGGTCGTACCCTCACCTGGACCCTAAACCGTCCCCGTCCCCTAACCCTAACCCTAGCCCGAACCCTAACCCTAACCCTTCCCCGAAGCATTCCCGTCAACCGTCCCTTAATCCTAACCCGTATGCTGACACTAACCCACACGCTCAAACGTACGCTCCCCCTCAACCGTTGTCGTACACTCACCTGGACCCTAAACCGTCTCCGTCCCCTAATCCTAACCCTAGCCAGAACCCTAACCCTAACCCTTCCCCGAAGCCTTCCCCTCACCCGTCACCTAATCCTAACCCGTACGCTCACATAACCCACGCCCTCACACGTATGCTCCCCCTAAACCGTTGTCGTACCCTCACGTGGACTCTAAACCGTCCCCGTCCCCTAAACTTAACTCTAGCCCGAATCCTAACCCTAAACCTTCCCTGAATCCTTCCCCTCACCCATCACCTAATCCTAACCCGCATGCTCACACTAACCCGCGCCCTCACACGTACGCTCCGCCTAAAGCGTTGTCGTACCCTCACGTGGACCCTAAACCGTCCCTATCCCCTAACCCTAACCCTAGCCTGAACCCTAACACTAACCCGTCCCCGAAGCCTTCCCCTCACCCATCCCCTAATCCTAACCCGTACGCTCACACTAACCCGTGCCCTCACACGTACACTCCACCTAAACCGTTTTCGTACCCTCACCTTGACCCTAAACCGTCCGCATCCCCTAACCCTAACCCTAGCCCGAACCCTAACCCTAACCCTTCCCTGAAGCCTTCCCCTCACCCATCGCCTAATCCTAACACGTACGCTCACACTAACCCACGCCCTCACACGTACGCACCCCCTAAAGCGTTGTCGTACCCTCACCTGGACCCTAAACTGTCCCCGTCCCCAAATCCTAACCCTAGCCCTAACCCTAACACTAACACTTTCCTGAAGCCTTCCCCTCACCCGTCCCCTAATCCTAACCCGTACGCTCACACTAACCCGCGCCCTCACACGTACGCTCCCCCTAAACCGTTGCCGTACCTCAGCTGGACGCTAAACCGTCCCCGTCCCCTAATCCTAACCCTAGCCCGAACCCTAACCCTAACCCTTCCCCGAAGCCTTACCCTCACCCGTCCCCTAATCCTAACCCGTACGCTCACACTAACCCGCGCCCTCACACGTACGATCCCCGTAAACAGTCGTCGTACCCTCACCTGGACCCTAAACCGTCCCCGTCCCCTAACCCTAAGCCTAGCCCGAACCCTAACCCTAACACTTCCTCGAAGCCTTCCCCTCACCCGTCCCCTAATCCTAACCCGTACGCTCACACTAAACAGCCCGCTCACACGTACGCTGCCCCTAAACCGTTGTGGTACACTCACCTGGACCCTAAACCGTCCCCATCCCCTAACCCTAACCCTACCCAAACCCTAACCCTAACCCGTCCCCGAAGCCTTCCCCTCACCCATCCCCTAATCCTAATACGTATGCTCACACTAACCCGTGCCCTCACACGTACGCTCCCCCTAAACCGTGGTCGTACCCTCACCTGGACCCTAAACCGTCCCCGTCCCCTAACCTTAACTCTAGCCCGAATCCTACCACTAACCCTTCCCCGAATCCTTCCCCTCACCCGTCCCCTAATCCTAACCCGTACGCTCACACTAACCCGCGCCCTCACACGTACGCTCCCCCTAAAGCGTTGTCGTACCCTCACCTGACCCTAAACCGTCCCCGTCCCCTAACCCTAACCCTAGTCCTAACCCTAACCCTAACGCTTCCGCAAAGCCTTCCCCTCACCCGTCCCCTAATCCTAACCCGTACGCTCACACTAACCCACGTCTTCACACGTACACTCCCCCTAAAACCGTTGTCGTACCCTCACCTGGACCCTAAATCGTTCCCGTCCCCTAATCCGAACCCTAGCCCGAACCCTCACCCTAACCCTTCCCCGAAACCTTCCCCTCACCCGTCCCCTAATCCGAACCCGTACACTCACACTAACCCGCGCCCTCACACGTACGCTCCCCCTAAACCGTTGTCGTACCCTTATCTGGACCCTAAACCGTCCCCATCCCCTAACCCTAACCCTAGCCCAAACCATAACCCTAACCCTCCCCAGAAGCCTTCCCCTCACCCATCCCCAATTCCTAACCCGTACGCTCACACTATCCAGCCCGCTCACACGTACGCTGCCCCTAAAGCGTTGTCGTACCCACACCTGGACCCTAAACCGTCCCCATCCCCTAACCCTAACCCTACCCCGAACCCTAACCCTAACCCTTCCCCGAAGCCTTCCCCTCACCCGTCCCCTAATCCTAACCCGTACGCTCACACTAACCAGCGCCCTCACACTTACGCTCCCCCTAAACCGTTGTCGTACACTCACCTGAACCCTAAACTGTCCCCGTACCCTAACACTAAACCTCCCCGAACCCTAACCCTAAACCTTCCCCGTAGCCTTCCCCTCACCTGTCCCCTAATTCTAAACTGTACGCTCACAATAACCCACGCCCTCACACGTACGCTCCCCCTAAACCGTTGTCGTACCCTCACCTGGACCCTAAACCGTCCCCGTCCCCTAACCCTAACACTAGCCCGAACCCTAACCCTAACTCTTCCCCGAAGACATCCCCTCACCCGTCCCCTAATCCTAACCCGTACGCTCACACTAACCCGCGCCCTCACACGTACGCTCCCCCTAAACCATTGTCGTGCCCTCACCTGGACCCTAAACCGTCCCCATCCCCTAACCCTAACCCTAGCCCGAACCTTAACCCTAACCCTTCCCCGAAGCCTTCCCCTCACCCGTCCCCTAATCCTAGCCCGTACGCTCACACTAAGCCACGCCCTAACACGTACGCTCCCCCTAAACTTTTGTCGTACCCTCACCTGGATCCTAAACTGTCCCCGTCCCCTAACCCTAACCCTAGCCCGAACCCTAACCCTAAACCTTCCCCGAAGCCTTTCCCTCACCCGTCCCCTAATCCTAACCCGTACGCTCACACTAAACAGCCCGCTCACACGTACGCTGCCCCTAAACCGTTGTGGTACCCTCACCTGGACCCTAAACCGTCCCCATCCCCTAACCCTAACCCTACCCAAACCCTAACACTAACCCGTCCCCGAAGCCTTCCCCTCACCCGTCCCCTAATCCTAACCCGTACGCTCACACTTACCCGCGCCCTCACACGTACGCTCCCTCTAAACCGTTGTCGTACCCTCACCTGGACCCTAAACCGTCCCTGTCCCCTAACCCTAACCCTAGCCCGAACCCTAACCCTAACCCTTCCCCGAAGCCTTCCCCTCACCCGTCCCCCAATCCTAACCCGTACGCTCACACTAACCTGCGCCCTCACACGTACGCTCCCTCTAAACCATTGTCGTACCCTCACCTGGACCCTAAACAGTTCCCGTCCCCTAACCCTAACCCTAGCCCGAACCCTAACCCTACCACTTCCCCGAAGCCTTCCTCTCACCCGTCCCCTAATCCTAACCCGTACGCTCACACTAACCCGCGCCCTCACACGTTCGCTCCCCCTAAACAATTGTCGTGCCCTCACCTAGACCCTAAACCGTCCCCATCCCCTAACCCTAACCCTAGCCCGAACCTTAACCCTAACCATTCCCCGAAGCCTTCCCCTCACCCGTCCCCTAATCATAACCCGTACGCTCACACTAACCCACGTCTTCACACGTACGCTCCTCCTAAACCGTTTTCGTACCCTCACCTGTACCCGATACCCTCCCCATCCCCGAACCTTAACCCTAGTCCGATCCCTAACCCTAACACTTCCCCGAAGCCTTCCCCTCACCCGTCCCCTAATTCTAACCCGTACGCTCACACTAAAACGCGCCCTCACACTTACGCTCCCCGTACACCGTTGTCGTACCCTCACCTGGACCCTAAACCGTCCCCGTCCCCTAACCCTAACCCTAGCCCGAACCCTAACCCTAACCCTTCCCCGAAGCCTTCCCCTCACCCGTCCCCTAATCCTAACCCGTACGCTCACACTAACCCGCGCCCTAACACGTACGCTCCCCCTAAACCGTTGTCGTACCCTCACCTGGACCCTAAACTCTCCCCGTACCCTAACCCTAACCCTAGCCCGAACCCTAACCCTAACCCTTCCCCGAAGCCTTTCCTCTCAACCGTCCCCTAATCCTAAACCGTACGCTGACACTTACCCACACGCTCACACATACGCTCCCCCTCAAACGTTGTCGTACCCTCACCTGGACCCTAAACCGTCCCCGTCCCCTAACCCTAACCCTAGCCTGAACCCTAACCCTAACACTTCCCCGAAGCCTTCCCCTCACCTGTCCACTAATCCTAACCCGTACGCTCACACTAACCTGCGCCCTCACACGTACGCTCCTCCTAAACCGTTGTCGTACCCTCACCTGGACCCTAAACGGTCCCCGTCGCCTAACCAAACCCTAGCCCGAACCCTAACCCTAACCCTTCCCTGAAGCCTGCCCCTCACCCGTCCCCTAAGCCTAACCCGTACGCTCACACTAACCCTCGCCCTCACACGTACACTCCCCCTAAACCGTTGTCGTACCCTCACCTGGACCCTAAACCGTCCCCATCCCCTAACCCTAACCCTAGCTCAAACCCTAACCCTACCCCTTCCCCGAAGTCTTCCCCTCACACATCCCCTAATCCTAACCCGTACGCTCACACTAACCCGCGCCCTCACACGTACACACCCCCTAAACCGTTGTCGTACCCTCACCTGGACCCTAAACCGTCCCAGTACCCTAACCAAACCCTAGCCCGAACCCTAACCCTAACCCTTCCCCGAAGCCTTCCCCTCACCCGTCCCCTAATCCTAACTCATACGCTCACACTAACCCGCGCCCTCACACGTACGGTCCCCCTAAACCGTTGTCATACCCTCACCTGGACCTTAAACCATCCCCGTCCCCTAACCCTTACCCTAGCCTGAACCCTAACCCTAACATTTCCCCGAAGCCTTCCCCTCAACCGTCCCCTAAGCCTAACCCGTACGCTCACACTAACCCGCGCCCTCACACGTACACTCCGCCTAAACCGTTGTTTTACCCTCACCTGAACCCTAAACCGTCCCCATCCCCTAACCCTAACCCTAGCTCAAACCCTAACCCTACCCTTTCCCCGAAGTCTTCCCCTCACACATCCCCTAATCCTAACCCGTACGCTCACACTAACCCGCGCCCTCACACGTACGCACCCCCAAAACGTTCTCGTACCGTCACCTGGACCCTAAACCGTCCCAGTACCCTAACACTAACCCTAGCCCGAACCCTAACCCTAACACTTCCGCGAAGCCTTCCCCTCACCCGTCCCCTAATCCTAACCAGTACGCTCACACTAATCAGCCCGCTCACACGTACGCCGCCCCTAAACCGTTGTCGTACCCTCACCTGGACCCTAAACTGTCCCCATCCCCTAACCCTAACCCTAGCTCGAACCATAACCCTAACCCGTCCCCGAAGTCTTCCCCTCACACATACCCTAATCCTAACCCGTACGCTCACACTTACCCATGCCCTCACACGTACGCTCCCCCTAAACCGTGGTCGTACCCTCACCTGGACCCTAAACCGTCCCCGTCCCCTAACCCTAACCCTAGCCCGAACTCTAACCCTAACCCTTCCCCGAAGCCTTCCCCTCACCCGTCCCTTAATCCTAACCCGTACGCTCACACTAACCCGCGCCCTCACACGTACGCTCCCCCTAAAGCGTTGTCGAACCCTCACCTTGACCCTAAACCGTCCTCGTCCCCTAACCCTAACCCAAGCCCGAACCCTAACCCTAAACCTTCCCCGAAGCCTTCCCCTCACACGTTCCCTAATCCTAAACCGTACGCTCACACTAACCTGCGCTGTCACACGTACGCTCCCCCTTAACCGTTGTCTTACCCTCACCTGGACCCTAAACGGTCCCCGTCCCCTAACCCAAACCCTATCCCGAACCCTAACCCTAAACATTCCCAGAAGCCTTCCCCTCACCCGTCCCCTAATCCTAACCCGTACGCTCACACTAACCCACGTCTTCACACGTACATTCCCCCTAAAACCGTTGTCGTACCCTCACCTGTCCCTAAATCGTCCCCATCCCCTAACCCTAACCCTAGCCCGAACCATAACCCTCACCCTTCCCAGAAGCCTTCCCCTCACCCATCCCCGAATCCTAAACCGTTCGCTCACACTATCCAGCCCGCTCACACGTACGCTGCCCCTAAAGCGTTGTCGTACCCACACCTGGACCCTAAACCGTCCCCATCCCCTAACCCTAACCCTAGCCCGAACCCTAACCCTAACCCTTCCCCGAAGCCTTCCCCTCAACGTCCCCTAATCCTAACCCGTACGCTCACACTAACCCGCGCCCTCACACTTACGCTCCCCCTAAACCGTTGTCGTACACTCACCTGGACCCTAAACCATCCCCGTCCCCTAACACTAAACCTAGCCCGAACCCTAACCCTAAACCTTCCCCGAAGCCTTCCCCTCACCTGTCCCCTAATCCTAACCCGTACGCTCACACTAACCCGCGCCCTCACACGTACGCTCCCCCTAAACCGTTGTCGTACCCTCACCTGGACCCTAAACCGTCCCCGTCCCCTAACCCTAAGCCTAGCCCGAACCCTAACCCTAACTCTTCCCCGAAGACATCCCGTCACCCGTCCCCTAATCCTAACGCGTACGCTCACACTAACAAGCGCCCTCACACGTACGCTTCCCCTAAACCATTGTCGTGCCCTCACCTGGACCCTAAACCGTCCCCATCCCCTAACCCTAACCCTAGCCCGAACCTTAACCCTAACCATTCCCCGAAGCCTTCCCCTCACCCGTCCCCTAATCCAAACCCGTACGCTAACACTAACCCACGTCTTCACACGTACGCTCCCCCTAAACCGTTGTCGTACCCTCACCTGGACCCTAAACCGTCCCCGTCACTTAAACCTAACCCTAGTCCGAACCCTAACCCTAAACCTTCCCCGAAGCCTTCCTCTCACCCGTCCCCTAATCCTAACCCGTACACTCACACTAACCCGCGCCCTCACACGTACGCTCCCCCTAAACCGTTGTCATACCCTCAACTGGACCCTAAACCATCCCCGTCCCCTAACCCTAACCCTAGCCCGAACCCTAACCCTAACCCTTCCCCGAAGCCTTCCCCTCACCAGTCCCCTAATCCTAGCCCGTACGCTGACAGTAACCCGCGCCCTAATACGTACGCTCCCCCTAAACCGTTGTCGTACCCTCATCTGTACCCGAAACCCTGCCCATCCCCGAACCTTAACCCTAGTCCGATCCCTAACCCTAAACCTTCCCCGAAGCCTTCCCCTCACCCGTCCCCTAATTCTAACCCGTACGCTCACACTGAAACGCGCCCTCACACTTACGCGCCCCCTACACCGTTGTCGTATCCTCACCTGGACCCTAAACCGTCCCCAACCCCTAGCACTAACCCTAGCCCGAACCCTCACCCTAACCATTCCCCGAAGCCTTCCCCTCACCCGTCCCCTAATCCTAACCCGTACGCTCACACTAACCCGCGCGCTCACACGTACGCTCCCCCTAAACCGTTGTCGTACCCTCACCTGGACCCTAAACCGTCCCCGTCCCCTAACCCTAACCCTAGCCCGAACCCTAAACCTAACCCTTCCCCGAAGCCTTCCCCTCACACTTCCCCTAATCCTAACCCGTACGCTCACACTAACCCGCGCTCTCACACGTACGCTCCCCCTAAACCGTTGTCGTACCCTCACCTGGACCCTAAACCGTCCCCGTCCCCTAACCCTAACCCTAGCCCGAACCCTAACCCTAAACCTTCCCCGAAGCCTTCCCCTCACCCGTCCCCTAATCCTAACCCGTTCGCTCACACTATCCAGCCCTCTCACACGTACGCTGCCCCTAAAGCGTTGTCGTACCCACACCTGGACCCTAAACCGTCCTCATCCCCTAACCCTAAACCTAGCCCGAACCCTAACCCTAACCCGTCCCCGAAGCCTTCCCCTCACCCATCCCCTAATCCTAACCCGTACGCTCACACTAACCCGCGCCCTCACACTTACGCTCCTCCTAAACCGTTGTTGTACACTCACCTGGACCCTAAACCGTCCCCGTCACCTAACCCTAACCCTAGCCCGAACCCTAACCCTAAACCTTCCCCGAAGCCTTCCCCTCACCCGTCCCCTAATCCTAACCCGTACGCTCACAGTAACCCGTGCCCTCACACGTATGCTCCCCCTAAACCGTTGTCGTACCCTCACCTGGACCCTAAATCGTCCCCGACCCCTAACCCTAACCCTAACCCGAACCCTAACCCTAACACTTCCCCGAAGCCTTCCCCTCACCCGTCCCCTAATCCTAACCCGTACGCTCACACTAACCCGCGCCCTAACACGTACGCTCCCCCTATACCGTTGTCGTACCCTCACCTGTACCCTAAACTGTCCCCGTCCCCTAACCCTAACCCTAGCCCGAACCCTAACCCTAACCCTTCCCCGAAGCCTTCCCCTCACCCGTCCCCTAATCCTAACCCGTACGCTCAAACTAAACAGCCCGCTCACACGTACGCTGTCCCTAAACCATTGTGGTACTCTCACCTGGACCCTAAACCGTCCCCATCCCCTAACCCTAACCCTACCCAAACCCTAACCCTAACCCGTCCCCGAAGCCTTCCCCTCACCCATCACCTAATCCTAACCCGTACGCTCACACTAACCCGCGCCCTCACACGTATGCTCCCCCTAAACCGTTGTCTTCCCCTCACCTGGACCCTAAACCGTCCCCGTCCCCTAAACCTAACCTTAGCCCGAACCCTAACCCTAACCCGTCCCCGAAGCCTTCCCCTCACCCATCACCTAATCCTAACCCATACGCTCACACTAACCTGTGCCCTCAAACTTACGCTCCCCCTAAACCGTTGTCGTACCTTCTCCTGGACCCTAAACCGTCCCCGTTCCCTAACCCTAACCCTAGCCCGAACCCTAAACCTAACCCTTCCCCGAAGCCTACCCCTCACCCTTCCCCTAAACCTAATCCGTACGCTCACACTAACCCGTGCCCTCACACGTACGCTCCCCCTAAACCGTTATCGTACCCTCACCTTGACCCTAAACCGTCCCCGTCCCTGAACCCTAACCCTAGCACGAACCCTAACCCTAACCCTTACCTGAAGCCTTCTCTCACCTGTCCCCTAATCCTAACCCGTACGCTCACACTAACCCACACCCTCACACGTACCCTCCCCCTAAAGCGTTGTCATACCCTCACCTGGACCCTAAACCGTCCCCGTCCCCTAACCCTAACCCTAGCCCGAACCCTAACCATAACCCTTCCCCGAAGCCTTCCCCTCACCCGTCCCCTAATCCTAACCCGTACGCTAACACTAACCCACGCCCTCAAACTTACGCTCCCCCTAAACCATTGTCGTACCCTCTCCTGGACCCTAAACCGTCCCCGTCCCCTAACCCTAACCCTAGCACGAACCCTAAACCTAACCCTTCCCCGAAACCTTCCCCTCACCCGTCCCCTAATCCTAACCCGTACGCTCACACTAACCTGCGCCCACAAACGTACACTCACCCTAAACCGTTGTCGTACACTCACCTGGACCCTAAACGTCCCCGTCCCCTAACACTAACCCTAGCCCGAACCCTAAACCTAACCCTTCCCCGAAGCCTACCCCTCACCCGTCCCCTAATCCTAACCCGTACGCTCACACTAACCCACGCCCTCACACGTACCCTCGCCCTAAAGCGTTGTCATACCGTCACCTGGACCCTAAACCGTCCCCGTCCCCTAACCCTAACCCTAGCCCGAACCCTACCCTAACCCTTCCCCAAAACCTTCCCCTCACCCGTCCCCTAATCCTAACCCGTACGCTCACACTAACCCGCGCCGTCACACGTACACTACCCCTAAACCGTTGTCGTACCCTCACGGGACCCTAAACCGTCGCCGTCCCCTAACCCTAACCCTAGCCCGAACCCTAACCCTAACACTTTCCCGAAGCCTTCCCCTCCCCCGTCTCCTAATCCTAACCCGTATGCTCACACTAACCCACGGCCTCAAACGTACGCTCCCCCTAAACCGTTGTCGTACCCTCACCTGGAGCTTAAATCGTCTCCGTCCCCTAACCCTAACCCTAGCCCGAAACCTAAACCTAAGACTTCCCCGAAGCCTTCCACTCACCCGTCCCCTAATCCTATCCCGTACGCTCACACTAACCTGCACCCTCACACGTACGCTCCCCCTAAACCGTTGTCGTACCCTCACCTGGTCCCTAAACCGTCCCCGTCCCCTAACCCTAACCCTAGCCCGAACCCTAACCCTAACCCTTCCCCGAAGCCTTCCCCTCACCTGTCCCCTAATCCTAGCCCGTACGGTCACACTAACCCATGCCCTCACACGTACGCTCCCCCTAAACCGTTGTCGTACCCTCACCTGAACCCTAAACCGTCCCAGTCCCCTAACCCTAACCCTAGCCCGAACCCTAACCCTAACCCTTCCCCGAAGCCTTCCCCTCACCCGTCCCCTAATCCTAACCCGTACGCTCACACTAACCCGCACACTGACACGTACGCTCCCCCTAAACCGTTGTCGTACCCTCACCTGGAACCTAAACCTTCCCCTTCCCTAACCCTAACCCTAGCTTCAACCCTAACCCTAACCCTTCCCCGAAGCCTTCCCCTCACCCGTCCCCTAATCCTAACCCGTACGCTCACACTAACCTGCGCCCTCAAACGTACGCTCCCCCTAAACCGTTGTCGTACCCTCAACTGGACCCTAAACCGTCCCCGTCCCCTAACCCTTAACCTAGACCGAACCCTAAACCTAACCCTTCCTCGAAGCCTACCCCTCACCCTTCCCCTAATCCTAATCCGTACGCCCACACTAACCCGTGCCCTCACACGTACGCTCCCCCTAAACCGCTGTCGTTCCCTCAGCTGTACCCTAAACCGTCCCCGTCCCCTAAACCTAACACTAGCCCGAACCCTAACCCTAACCCTTCCCCGAAGCCTTCCCCTCACCCGTCCCCTAATCCTAACCCGTACGCTCACACTAACCCACGCCCTCACACGTACGCTACCCCTAAACCGTTGTCGTACCCTCACTGGACCCTAAACCGACACCGTCCCCTAACCTTAACCCTAGCCCGAACCCTAACCCTAACACTTTCCCGACGCCTTCCCCTCACCTGTCCCCAAATCCTAACCCGTACGCTCACACTAACCCGCGCCCTCACACGTACGCTCCCCCTAAACCGTTGTCGTACCCTCACCTGGACCCTAAACCGTCTCCGTCCCCTAACCCTAACCCTAGCCCGAAACCTAAACCTAACACTTCCCTGAAGCCTTACCCTCACACGTCCCCTAATCCTATCCCGTACGCTCAAACTAACCCACGTCCTCACACGTACGCTCCCCCTAAACCGTTGTCGTACCCTCACCTGGTCCCTAAACCGTCCCCGTCCCCTAACCCTAATCCTAGCCTGAACCGTAACCCTAAACCCTCCCCGAAGCCTTCCCCTCACCCGTCCCCTAATCCTAACCCGTACGCTCACACTAACCCGCGCCCTCACACGTACGCTACCCCTAAACCGTTGTCGTACCCTCACTGGACCCTAAACCATCCCAGTCCCCTAACCCTAACCCTAGCCCGAACTCTAACCCTAACACTTACCCGAAGCCTTCCCCTCACCCGTGCCCTAATCCTAACCCGTACGCTCACACTAAACCGCGCCCTCACACGTACGCTCCCCGTAAACCGTTGTCGTACCCTCACCTGGACCCTAAACCGTCCCCGTCCCTTAACCATAACCCTAGCCCGAACCCTAACCCTAACCCTTCCCCGAAGCCTTCCCCTCACCCGTCCCCAAATCCTAACCCGTACGCGCACACTAACCCACCCACTCACACGTAGGATCCCCCTAAACCGTTGTCGTACCCTGACCTGGACCCTAAACCGTCCCCATCCCCAACCCTAACCCTAGCCCGAACCCTAAACCTAAACCTTCCCCGAAGCCTTCCCCTCACCCGTCCCCTAATCCTAACCCGTACGCTCACACTAACACGCGCCCTCACACGTACTCTCCCCCTAAACCATTGTCGTACACTCACCTGTACCCTAAACCGTCCCCGTTCCCTAACCCTAACCCTAACCCTAACCCCAAACCTAACCCTTCCCCGAAGCCTTCCCCTCACTCGTCCCGTAATCCTAACCCGTACGCTCACACTAACCCGTGCCCTCACACGTACGCTCTCCCTAAACCGTTGTCGTACACCCACCTGGACCCTAAACCGTCCCCGTCCCCTAAACGTAACCGTAGCCCGAACCCTAACCCTAAACCTTCCCCAAAGCCTTCCCCTCACCCGTCCCCGAATCATAACCCGTACGCTCACACTAACCCGCGCCCTCACACGTATGCTCCCCCGAAACCGTTGTCGTACCTTCACCTGGACCCTAAACCGTCCCCATCCCCTAACCCTAACCCTAGCCCCAACCCTAACCCTAACCCTTCCCCGAAGCCTTCCCCTCACCCGTCCCCTAATCCTAAACCGTACGCGCACACTAACCTGCGCCCTCAAACGTACGCTCCCCCTAAACCGTTGTCGTACCCTCAACTGTACCCTAATCCGTCCCCGTCCCCTACCCTAACCCTAGCCCGAACCCTAACCCGAACCCTTCCCCGAAGCCTTCCCCTCACCCATCCCCTAATCCTAACCCGTAAGCTCACACTAACCCGCGCCCTCACACGTACGCTCCCCCTAAACCGTTGTCGTACCCTCACCTGGACCCTAAACCGCCCCCGTCCCCTAACCCTAACCCTAGCCCGAATCCTAACCCTAAACCTTCCCCGAAGCCTTCCCCTCAACCGTCCCCTAATCCTAACCCGTACGCTCACACTAACCCGCGCCCTCACACGTACGCTCCCCCTAAACCGTTGTCGTACACTCACCTGGACGCTAAACCGTCCCCGTCCCCTAACCCTAACCCTAGCCCGAACCCTAACCCTAACCCTTCCCCGAAGTCTACCCCTCAGCCGTCCCCTAATCCTAATCCGTACGCTCACACTAACCCGTGCCCTCACACGTACGCTCCCCCTAAACCGTTGTCGTACCCTCACCGGGACCCTAAACCGTCCCCGTCCCCTAACCCTAACCCTAGTCCGAACCCTAACCCTGACACTTCCGCGAAGCCTTCCCCTCACCCGTGCCCTATTCCTAACCCGACGCTCACACTAACCCACGCCCTCACACGTACGCTCCCCCTAAACCGTTGTCGTACCCTCACCTGGACCCTAAACCGTCCCCGTCCCCTAACCCTAACCCTAGCCCGAAGCCTAAACCTAAACCTTCACCGAAGCCTTGCCCTCAACCGTCCCCTAATCGTAGCCCGTACGCTTACACTAACCTTTGCCCTCACACGTACGCTCCCCCTAAACCGTTCTCGTACCCTCACCTGGACCCTAAACCATCCCCGTCCCCTAACCCTAACCTCAGCCCGAACCCTAAACCTAACCCTTACCCGAAGCCTTTCCCTCACCCGTCCCCTAATCCTAACCCGTACGCTCACACTAACCCGCGCCCTCACACGTACGCTCCCGCTAAACCGTTGTCGTACCCTCACCTGGACCCTAAGCCGTCGCCGTCCTCTAAACCTAACCCTAGCCCGAACCCTAACACTTCCCCGAAGCCTTCCCCTCACCCGTGCCCTAAATCTAACCCGTACGCTCACACTAACCCGCGCCCTCACATGTACACTCCCCCTAAACCGTTGTCGTACCCTCACCTTGACCCTATACCCTCCCCGTCCCCTAACCCTAACCCTAGCCTGAACCCTAACCCTAACACTTCCCCGAAGCCTTCCCCTCACCCGTCCCCTAATCCTAACCCGTACGCTCACACTAAACCGCACGCTCACACGTACGCTAACCCTAAAGCGTTGTCGTACCCTCACCTGGACCCTAAAACATCCCAGTCCCCTAACCCTAACCCCAGCCCGAACCCTAAACCTAACGCTTCCCCGAAGCCTTCCCTTCACCCGTCCCCTAATCCTAACCCGTACGCTCACACTAACCCACTCCATCACACGTATGGTCCCGCTAAACCGTTGTCATACACTCACCTGGACACTAAACCGTCCCCTTCACCTAACCCTAACCCTAGCCCGAACCCTAACCCTAACACTTCCCTGAAGCCTTCCCCTCACACGTCCCCTAATCCTAACCCGTACGCTCACTCTAACCCGCGCCCTCACACGTACCCTCCCCCTAAAGCGTTGTCATATCCTCACCTTGACCCTAAACCGTCCCCGTCACCTAACCCTAACCCTAGCCCGAACCCTAACCCTAACCCTTCCCCGAAGCCTTCCCCTCACCCGTCCCCTAATCCTTACCCGTACGCTCACACTAACCCGCGCCCTCACACGTACGCTCCCCCTAAAGCGTTGTCGTACCCTCACCTGGACCCTAAACCGTCCCCGTCCCCGTCCCCTAACCCTAGCCCGAAAGATAAACCAAAAGCTTCCCCGAAGCCTTCCCCTCACCCGTCCCCTAATCCTAACCCGTACACTCACACTAACCCGCGCCCTCACACGTACCCTCCCCCTAAACCGTTGTCCTACCCTCACCTGGACCCTAAACCGTCCCCATCCCCTAACCCTAACCCTAGCCCGAACCCTAACCCTAACCCTTACCCGAAGCCTTTCCCTCACCCGTCCCCTAATCCTAACCCATATGCTCACACTAACCCACGCCCTCACATGTACGCTCCCCCTAAAGAATTGTCGTACCCTCACCTGGACCCTAAACCGTCCCCGTCTCTTAACCCTATCCTTAGCCCGAACCATAACCCTAACCCTTCCCCGAAGCCTTCCCCTCACCCGTCCCCTAAATCTAACCCGTACGCTCACACTAACCCGCGCCCTCACATGTACACTCCCCCTAAACCGTTGTCGTACCCTCACCTTGACCCTATACCCTCCCCGTCCCCTAACCCTAACCCTAGCCTGAACCCTAACCCTAACACTTCCCCGAAGCCTTCCCCTCACCCGTCCCCTAATCCTAACCCGTACGCTCACACTAAACCGCGCGCTCACACGTACGCTAACCCTAAAGCGTTGTCGTACCCTCACCTGGACCCTAAAACATCCCAGTCCCCTAACCCTAACCCCAGCCCGAACCCTAAACCTAACGCTTCCCCGAAGCCTTCCCTTCACCCGTCCCCTAATCCTAACCCGTACGCTCACACTAACCCACGCCATCACACGTATGGTCCCGCTAAACCGTTGTCATACACTCACCTGGACACTAAACCGTCCCCTTCACCTAACCCTAACCCTAGCCCGAACCCTAACCCTAACACTTCCCTGAAGCCTTCCCCTCACACGTCCCCTAATCCTAACCCGTACGCTCACTCTAACCCGCGCCCTCACACGTACCCTCCCCCTAAAGCGTTGTCATATCCTCACCTTGACCCTAAACCGTCCCCGTCACCTAACCCTAACCCTAGCCCGAACCCTAACCCTAACCCTTCCCCGAAGCCTTCCCCTCACCCGTCCCCTAATCCTTACCCGTACGATCACACTAACCCGCGCCCTCACACGTACGCTCCCCCTAAAGCGTTGTCGTACCCTCACCTGGACCCTAAACCGTCCCCGTCCCCGTCCCCTAACCCTAGCCCGAAAGATAAAACAAAACCTTCCCCGAAGCCTTCCCCTCACCCGTCCCCTAATCCTAACCCGTACACTCACACTAACCCGCGCCCTCACACGTACCCTCCCCCTAAACCGTTGTCCTACCCTCACCTGGACCCTAAACCGTCCCCATCCCCTAACCCTAACCCTAGCCCGAACCCTAACCCTAACCCTTACCCGAAGCCTTTCCCTCACCCGTCCCCTAATCCTAACCCATATGCTCACACTAACCCACGCTCTCACATGTACGCTCCCCCTAAAGAATTGTCGTACCCTAACCTGGACCCTAAACCGTCCCCGTCCCCTAACCCTATCCCTAGCCAGAACCCTAACCGTAACTCTTACCCGAAGCCTTCCACTCACCCGTCCCCTAATCCTAACCCGTACGCTCACACTAACCCGCGCCCTCACACCTACGCTCCCCCTAAAGCGTTGTCGTACCCTCACCTGGACCCTAAACCGTCCCCATCGCCTAACCCTAACCCTAGACCGAACCCTAACCCTAACCCTTCCCCGAAGCCTTCCCCTCACCCTTCCCCTAATCCTAACACGTACCCTCACACTAACCCACGCCCTCACACATTCGCTCTCCCTAAACCGTTGTTGTACTCTCACCTGGAACCTAAACCGTCCCCGTCCCCTAACCCTAACCCTAGCCCGAACCCTAACCCTAACCCTTCTCCGAAGCCTTCCCCTCACCCGTCCCCTAATCCTAACCCGTACGCTCACACTAATCTGCGCCCTCACACGTACGCTCCCCCTAAAGCGTTGTCGTACCCTCAACTGGACCCTAAACCGTCCCCGTCCCCTAACCCTAACCCTAGCCCGTACCCTAAACGTAACACTTCCCTGAAGCCTTCCCCTCACCCGTCCCATAATCCTAACCCGTTCGCTCACACTAACCCACGCCCTCACACGTACCCTACCCCTAAAGCGTTGTCATACCCTAACCTGGACCCTAAACCGTCCCCGTCCCCTAAACCTAACCCTAGCCCGAACCCTAACCGTAACACTTCCCCGAAGCCTTCCCCTCACCCGTGCCCTAATCCTAACCCGTACGCTCACACTAATCCACGCCCTCACACGTACTCTCCCTCTAAACCGATGTCGTACCCTCACCTGGACCCTAAACCGTCCCCATCCCCTAATTCTAAAAGTAGCCCGAACCCTAACCGTAACTCTTCCCCGAAGCTTTCCCCTCACCCGTCCCCTAATCCCATCCCGTACCCTCACACTAACCCGCGCCCTCACACGTATGCTCCCCTTAAACCTTTGTCGTACTCTCACCTGGACCCTAAACCGTCCCCGTCCCCTAACCCTAACCCTAGCCCGAACCCTAACCCCTACCCTTCCCCGAAGCCTTCCCCTCACCCGTCCCCTAATCCTAACCCGTACGCTCACACTAACCCGCGCCCTCACACGTACGCTCCCCCTAAAGCGTTGTCGTACCCTCACCTGGACCCTAAACCGTCCCCGTCCCCTAACCCTAACCCTAGCCCGAACCCTAACCCTAACACTTCCCCGAAGCCTTCCCCTCACCCGTCCCCTAATCCTAACCCGTATGCTCACAATAACCCATGCCCTCACACGTACGCGCCCCCTGAACCATTGTCGTACCCACATCTGGACCGTAAACCGTCCCCGACCCTTAACCCTAACCCTTCCCCGAAGCCTTCCCCTCACCCGTCCTCTAATCCTAACCCGTACTCTAATGCTAACCCACACCCTCACATGTAAGCTCCCCCAAAGCGTTGTCTTACCCTCACCTGGACACTAAACCGTCCCCGTCTCCTAACTCTATCCCTACCGTGAACCCTAACCCTAACCCTTCCCCAAAGCCTGACTCTCACCCGTCCCCTAATCCTAACCTGTATGGTCTCGCTAAACCGCGCCCTCACACGTACGCTCCCCCTAAAGCATTGTCGTACCCTCAACTGGACCCTAAACCGTCCCCGTCCCCGTCCACTAAACCCAGCCCGAACCCTAACCCTAACCCTTCCCCGAAGCCTTCCCCTCACCCTTCCCCTAATCCTAACCCGTACGCTCACACTAACCCGCGCCCTCACACGTATGCTCCCCCTAAACCGTTGTCGTACACTCACCTGGACCCTAAACCTTCCCCGTCCCCTAACCCTAACCCTAGCCCGAACCCTAATCCTAACCCTTCCACGAAGCCTTCCCCTCACCCGTCCCCTAATCCTAACCCGTACACTCAAAGTAACCCACGCCCTCACACGTACGCTCCCCCTAAACCATTGTCGTACCCTCACCTGGACCCTAAACCGTCCCTGTCTCTTAACCCTATCCTTAGCCCAAACCCTAACCCTAACCCTTCCCCGAAGCCTTCCCCTAAACCGTCCCCTAATCCTAACCCGTACGCTCCCACTAACCCGTGCCCTCACACGTACGCTCCCCCTAAACCGTTGTCGTACCCTCACCTGGACCCTAAACAGTCCCCGTCCCCTAACCCTAACCCTAGTCCGAACCCTAATCCTAACACTTCCCCGAAGCCTTCCCCTCACCCGTCCAATAATCCTAACCCGTATGCTCACAATAACCCGCGCCCTCACACGTATTCTCCCCCTAAACCGTTGTCGTACCCTCACCTGCACCCTATATCGTCCCCGTCCCCTAACCCTCACCCTAGCCCGAACACTAACCCTAACACTTCCACGAAGCCTTCCCCTCATCCGTCCCCTAATCCTAACCCGTACGCTCACACTAACCCATGCCCTCACACGTACGCTCCCCCTAAACCGTTGTTGTACCCTCACCTGGACCCTAAACCGTCCCCGTCCCCTAACCCTAACCCTAGCCGAAACCCTAACCCTAACCCTTCCCCTCAACCGTCCCCTAATCCTAACCCGTACGTTGACACTAACCCGCGCCCTCACATGTACGCTCCCCCTAAACCATTGTTGTACCCTCACCTGGACCCTATACCGTCTCCGTCCCCTAACCCTAAACCTAACCCGAACCCTAACCCTAAACCTTCCCCGAAGCCTTCGCCTCACCCGTCCCCTAATCCTTACCCGTACGCTCACACTAACCAACACCCTCACACGTACGCTCCCCCTAAAGGGTTGTCGTACCCTCCTGGACCCTAAACCGTCCCCGTCCCCTAACCCTAAACCTAGCCCGAACCCTAACCCTCACCCTTCCCCGAAGCCTTCCCCTCACCCGTCCCCTAATCCTAACCCGTACGCTCACACTAACACGCGCCCTCACACGTACACTCCCCCTAAACCGTTGTCGTACCCTCACCTGGACCCTAAACCATCCCCGTCCCCTAACCCTAACCCTAGCCCGAACCCTAACCCTAACACTTCCCCGAAGCCTGACCCAACACGTCCCGTAATCCTAACCCGTACACTAATGCTAATCAGCGCCCTCACACGTATGCTAAACCTAAAGCGTTGTCGTACCCTCACCTGGACCCTAAACCGTCACCATCCCCTAAACCTAACCCTAGCCCGAACCCTAACCCTAACGATTCCCCGAAGCCTGACACTCACCCGTCCCCTAATCCTAATCCGTACGCTAACACTAACACGCGCCCTTACACGTACACTCTATCTAAAGCGTTGTCGTACCCTCAACTGGACCCTAAACCGTCCCCATCCCCTAACCCTAACCCTAGCCCGAACTCTAACCCTAACCCTTCCCCGAATCCTGACCCTCACCCGTCACCTAATCCTAACCCATACGCTAACACTAACCCGCGCTCTCACACGTACTCTCCCCCTAAAGCGTTGTCGTAACCTCACATGAACCATAAACCGTCCCGGTCCCCTAACCTTAACCCTAGCCTGATCCCTAACCCTAACCCTTCCCTGAAGCCTGACCCTCACCCGTCCCCTAATCCTAACCTGTACGCTAACACTGACATGCGCCCTCACAAGTACGCTACCCCTAAAGCGTTGTGATACCCGAAACTGGACCCTCAACCGTCCCAGTCCCCGTCCCCTAACCCTAGCCCGAACCCTAACCCTAACCCTTCCCCGAAGCCTGACGCTCACCCGTACCCTAATCCTAAACCGTACGCTCACACTAACCCGCGCCCTCACATGTACGCTCCCCTTAAACCGTTGTCGTACCCTCACCTGGACCCTAAACCGTCCCCGTCCCCTAACCCTAACCCTACCCCGCACCCTAACCCTAACCCTTCCCAAAAGCCTACCCCTCACCCGTCCCCGATTCCTAACCCGTACGCACACACTAACTCGCGTCCTCACACGTAGGCTCCCCCTAAACCGCTGTCGTACCCTCACCTGGACCCTAAACCGTCCCCGTCCCCTAACCCTAACCCTAGCCCGAACCCTAACCCTAACCCTTCCCCGAAGCCTTCCACTCACCCGTCCCCTAATCCTAACCCGTACGCTCACACTAACCCATGCTCTCACACGTACGCTCCCCCTAAAGCGTTGTCGTACCCTCACCTGGACCCTAAACCGTCCCCGTCCCCGTCCCCTAACCCTAGCCCAAAAGATAACCCTAAACCTTCCCCGAAGCCTTCCCCTCACCCGTCCCCTAATGCTAACCCGTACGCTCACACTGACCTGCGCCCTCACACTTACGCTCCCCCTAAAGCGTTGTCGTACCCTCACCTGGACCCTAAACCGTCCCCGTCCCCTAACCCTAACCCTAGCCCGAAACCTAACCCTTACCCGAAGCCTTCCTCTCACCCGTCCCCTAATCCTAACCCGTACGCTCACACTAACCCGCGCCCTCACACGTACGCTCCCCCTAAACCGTTGTCGTACCCTCACCTGGACCCTAAACCGTCCCCATCCCCTAACCCTAACCCTACCCCGAACCCTAACCCTAACCCTTCCCCGAAGCCTTCCCCTCACCCGTCCCCTAATCCTAACCCGTACGCTCACACTAACCAGCGCCCTCACACTTACGCTCCCCCTAAACCGTTGTCGTACACTCACCTGGACCCTAAACTGTCCCGGTCCCCTAACACTAAACCTCTCCGAACCCTAACCCTAAACCTTCCCCGTAGCCTTCCCCTCACCTGTCCCCTAATTCTAAACCGTACGCTCACAATAACCCACGCCCTCACACGTACGCTCCCCCTAAACCGTTGTCGTACCCTCACCTGGACCCTAAACCGTCCCCGTCCCCTAACCCTAACACTAGCCCGAACCCTAACCCTAACTCTTCCCCGAAGACATCCCCTCACCCGTCCCCTAATCCTAACCCGTACGCTCACACTAACCCGCACCCTCACACATACGCTCCCCCTAAACCATTGTCGTGCCCTCACCTGGACCCTAAACCGTCCCCATCCCCTAACCCTAACCCTAGCCCGAACCTTAACCCTAACCCTTCCCCGAAGCCTTCCCCTCACCCGTCCCCTAATCCTAGCCCGTACGCTCACACTAAGCCACGCCCTAACACGTACGCTCCCCCTAAACTTTTGTCGTACCCTCACCTGGACCCTAAACTGTCCCCGTCCCCTAACCCTAACCCTAGCCCGAACCCTAACCCTAAACCTTCCCCGAAGCCTTTCCCTCACCCGTCCCCTAATCCTAACCCGTACGCTCACACTAAACAGCCCGCTCACACGTACGCTGCCCCTAAACCGTTGTGGTACCCTCACCTGGACCCTAAACCGTCCCCATCCCCTAACCCTAACCCTACCCAAACCCTAACACTAACCCGTCCCCGAAGCCTTCCCCTCACCCGTCCCCTAATCCTAACCCGTACGCTCACACTAACCCGCGCCCTCACACGTACGCTCCCTCTAAACCGTTGTCGTACCCTCACCTGGACCCTAAACCGTCCCTGTCCCCTAACCCTAACCCTAGCTCGAACCCTAACCCTAACCCTTCCCCGAAGCCTTCCCCTCACCCGTTCCCCAATCCTAACCCGTACGCTCACACTAACCTGCGCCCTCACACGTACGCTCCCTCTAAACCATTGTCGTACCCTCACCTGGACCCTAAACAGTTCCCGTCCCCTAACCCTAACCCTAGCCCGAACCCTAACCCTACCACTTCCCCGAAGCCTTCCTCTCACCCGTCCCCTAATCCTAACCAGTACGCTCACACTAACCCGCGCCCTCACACGTTCGCTCCCCCTAAACAATTGTCGTGCCCTCACCTAGACCCTAAACCGTCCCCATCCCCTAACCCTAACCCTAGCCCGAACCTTAACCCTAACCATTCCCCGAAGCCTTCCCCTCACCCGTCCCCTAATCATAACCCGTACGCTCACACTAACCCACGTCTTCACACGTACGCTCCTCTTAAACCGTTTTCGTACCCTCACCTGTACCCGAAACCTTCCCCATCCCCGAACCTTAACCCTAGTCCGATCCCTAACCCTAACACTTCCCCGAAGCCTTCCCCTCACCCGTCCCCTAATTCTAACTCGTACGCTCACACTAAAACGCGCCCTCACACTTACGCTCCCCCTACACCGTTGTCGTACCCTCACCTGGACCCTAAACCGTCCCCGTCCCCTAACCCTAACCCTAGCCCGAACCCTAAACCTAACCCTTCCCCGAAGCCTTCCCCTCACACGTCCCCTAATCCTAACCCGTACGCTCACACTAACCCGCGCCCTCACACGTACGCTCCCCCTAAACCGTTGTCGTACCCTCACCTGGACCCTAAACCGTCCCCGTCCCCTAACCCTAACCCTATCCCAAACCCTAACCCTAACCCGTCCCCGAAGCCTTCCCCTCACCCATCCCCTAATCCTAAACCGTACGCTCACACTAACCCGTGCCCTCACATGTACGCTCCACCTAAACCGTTTTCGTACCCTTACCTTGACCCTAAACCGTCCCCATCCCCTAACCCTAACCCTAGCACGAACCCTAACCCTAACCCTTCCCCGAAGCCTTCCCCTCACCCGTCCCCTAATCCTAACCCGTACGCTCACACTAACCCGCTCCCTCACACTTACGCTCCCCCTAAACCGTTGTCGTACACTCACCTGGACCCTAAACCGTGCCCGTCCCCTAACCCTAACCCTAGCCCGAACCCTAACCCTAAACCTTCCCCGAAGCCTTCCCCTCACCCGTCCCCTATTCCTAACCCTTACGCTCACACTAACCCGCGTCCTCACACGTACGCTCCCCCTAAACCGTTGTCGTACCCTCACCTGGACCCTAAACCGTCCCCGTCCCCTAACCCTAACCCTAGCCCGAACCCTAACCCTAACCCTTCCCCGAAGCCTTCCCCTCACCCGTCCCCTAATCCTAACCCGTACGCTCACACTAACCCGCGCCCTAACACGTACTCTCCCCCTAAACCGTTGTCGTACCCTCACCTGGACCCTAAACTGTCCCCGTCCCCTAACCCTAACCCTAGCCCGAACCCTAACCCTAACCCTTCCCCGAAGCCTTTCCTCTCAACCGTCCCCTAATCCTAAACCGTACGCTGACACTTACCCACACGCTCACACATACGCTCCCCCTCAAACGTTGTCGTACCCTCAACTGGACCCTAAACCGTCCCCGTCCCCTAACCCTAACCCTAGCCCGAACCCTAACCCTAACACTTCCCCGAAGCCTTCCCCTCACCTGTCCACTAATCCTAACCCGTACGCTCACACTAACCTGCGCCCTCACACGTACGCTCCTCCTAAACCGTTGTCGTACCCTCACCTGTACCCTAAACGGTCCCCGTCGCCTAACCAAACCCTAGACCGAACCCTAACCCTAACCCTTCCCTGAAGCCTGCCCCTCACCCGTCCCCTAAGCCTAACCAGTACGCTCACACTAACCCTCGCCCTCACACGTACACTCCCCCTAAACCGTTGTCGTACCCTCACCTGGACCCTAAACCGTCCCCATCCCCTAACCCTAACCCTAGCTCAAACCCTAACCCTACCCCTTCCCCGAAGTCTTCCCCTCACACATCCCCTAATCCTAACCCGTACGCTCACACTAACCCGCGCCCTCACACGTACGCACCCCCTAAACCGTTGTCGTACCCTCACCTGGACCCTAAACCGTCCCAGTACCCTAACCAAACCCTAGCCCGAACCCTAACCCTAACCCTTCCCCGAAGCCTTCCCCTCACCCGTCCCCTAATCCTAACTCATACGCTCACACTAACCCGCGCCCTCACACGTAGGGTCCCCCTAAACCGTTGTCATACCCTCACCTGGACCTTAAACCATCCCCGTCCCCTAACCCTTACCCTAGCCTGAACCCTAACCCTAACATTTCCCCGAAGCCTTCCCCTCACCCGTCCCCTAAGCCTAACCCGTACGCTCACACTAACCCGCGCCCTCACACGTACACTCCGCCTAAACCGTTGTCGTACCCTCACCTGAACCCTAAACCGTCCCCATCCCCTAACCCTAACCCTAGCTCAAACCCTAACCCTACCCTTTCCCCGAAGTCTTCCCCTCACACATCCCCTAATCCTAACCCGTACGCTCACACTAACCCGCGCCCTCACACGTACGCACCCCCTAAAACGTTCTCGTACCGTCACCTGGACCCTAAACGGTCCCAGTACCCTAACACTAACCCTAGCCCGAACCCTAACCCTAACACTTCCGCGAAGCCTTCCCCTCACCCGTCCCCTAATCCTAACCAGTACACTCACACTAATCAGCCCGCTCACACGTACGCCGCCCCTAAACCGTTGTCGTACCCTCACCTGGACCCTAAACTGTCCCCATCCCCTAACCCTAACCCTAGCTCGAACCATAACCCTAACCCATCCCCGAAGTCTTCCCCTCACACATCCCCTAATCCTAACCCGTACGCTCACACTTACCC
This sequence comes from Leucopleurus acutus, assembly GCF_964270905.1. Taxonomy (NCBI): domain Eukaryota; kingdom Metazoa; phylum Chordata; class Mammalia; order Artiodactyla; family Delphinidae; genus Leucopleurus; species Leucopleurus acutus. The sequence continues at coordinate 36,099 of NW_028139093.1, read as the reverse complement.
ATGCCCTCACACGTACGCTCCCCCTAAACCGTGGTCGTACCCTCACCTGGACCCTAAACCGTCCCCATCCCCTAACCCTTACCCTAGCCCGAACTCTAACCCTAACCCTTCCCCGAAGCCTTCCCCTCACCCGTCCCTTAATCCTAACCCGTGCGCTCACACTAACCCGCGCCCTCACACGTACGCTCCCCCTAAAGCGTTGTCGAACCCTCACCTTGACCCTAAACCGTCCTCGTCCCCTAACCCTAACCCAAGCCCGAACCCTAACCCTAAACCTTCCCCGAAGCCTTCCCCTCACACGTTCCCTAATCCTAACCCGTACGCTCACACTAAGCTGCGCCGTCACACGTACGCTCCCCCTAAACCGTTGTCTTACCCTCACCTGGACCCTAAACGGTCCCCGTCCCCTTACCCAAACCCTATCCCGAACCCTAACCCTAAACCTTCCCAGAAGCCTTCCCCTCACCCGTCCCCTAATCCTAACCCGTACGCTCACACTAACCCACGTCTTCACACGTACATTCCCCCTAAAACCGTTGTCGTACCCTCACCTGTCCCTAAATCGTCCCCGTCCCCTAATCCGAACCCTAGCCCGAACCCTCACCCTAACCCTTCCCCGAAGCCTTCCCCTCACCCGTCCCCTAATCCGAACCCGTACGCTCACACTAACCCGCGCCCTCACACGTACGCTCCCCCTAAACCGTTGTCGTACACTTACCTGGACCCTAAACCGTCCCCATCCCCTAACCCTAACCCTAGCCCGAACCATAACCCTCACCCTTCCCAGAAGCCTTCCCCTCAGCCATCCCCGAATCCTAAACTGTTCGCTCACACTATCCAGCCCGCTCACACGTACGCTGCCCCTAAAGCGTTGTCGTACCCACACCTGGACCCTAAACCGTCCCCATCCCCTAACCCTAACCCTAGCCCGAACCCTAACCCTAACCCTTCCCCGAAGCCTTCCCCTCAACGTCCCTTAATCCTAACCCGTACGCTCACACTAACCCGCGCCCTCACACTTACGCTCCCCCTAAACCTTTGTCGTACCCTCACCTGGACCCTAAACCGTCCCCGTCCCCTAACACTAAACCTAGCCCGAACCCTAACCCTAAACCTTCCCCGAAGCCTTCCCCTCACCTGTCCCCTAATCCTAACCTGTACGCTCACACTAACCCGTGCCCTCACACGTACGCTCCCCCTAAACCGTTGTCGTACCCTCACCTGGACCCTAAACCGTCCCCGTCCCCTAACCCTAACCCTAGCCCGAACCCTAACCCTAACTCTTCCCCGAAGACATCCCGTCACCCGTCCCCTAATCCTAACCCGTACGCTCACACTAACACGCGCCCTCACACGTACGCTTCCCCTAAACCATTGTCGTGCCCTCACCTGGACCCTAAATCGTCCCCATCCCCTAACCCTAACCCTAGCCCGAACCTTAACCCTAACCATTCCCCGAAGCCTTCCCCTCACCCGTCACCTAATCCAAACCCGTACGCTAACACTAACCCACGTCTTCACACGTACGCTCCCCCTAAACCGTTGTCGTACCCTCACCTGGACCCTAAACCGTCCCCGTCACTTAAACCTAACCCTAGTCCGAACCCTAACCCTAACCCTTCCCCGAAGCCTTCCTCTCACCCGTCCCCTAATCCTAACCCGTACACACACTAACCCGCGCCCTCACACGTACGCTCCCCCTAAACCGTTGTCATACCCTCATCTGGACCCTAAACCATCCCCGTCCCCTAACCCTAACCCTAGCCCGAACCCTAACCCTAACCCTTCCCCGAAGCCTTCCCCTCACCAGTCCCCTAATCCTAGCCCGTACGCTCACACTAACCCGCGCCCTAACACGTACGCTCCCCCTAAACCGTTGTCGTACCCTCACCTGTACCTGAAACCCTGCCCATCCCCGAACCTTAACCCTAGTCCGATCCCTAACCCTAAACCTTCCCCGAAGCCTTCCCCTCACCCGTCCCCTAATTCTAATCCGTACGCTCACACTGAAACGCGCCCTCACACTTACGCGCCCCCTACACCGTTGTCGTACCCTCACCTGGACCCTAAACCGTCCCCAACCCCTAGCACTAACCCTAGCCCGAACCCTCACCCTAACCATTCCCCGAAGCCTTCCCCTCACCCGTCCCCTAATCCTAACCCGTACGCTCACACTAACCCGCGCGCTCACACGTACGCTCCCCCTAAACCGTTGTCGTACCCTCACCTGGACCCTAAACCGTCCCCGTCCCCTAACCCTAACCCTAGCCCGAACCCTAAACCTAACCCTTCCCCGAAGCCTTCCCCTCACACTTCCCCTAATCCTAACCCGTACGCTCACACTAACCCACGCCCTCACACGTACGCTCCCCCTAAACCGTTGTCGTACCCTCACCTGGACCCTAAACCGTCCCCGTCCCCTAACCCTAACCCTAGTCCGAACCCTACCCTAACCCTTCCCCAAAACCTTCCCCTCACCTGTCCCCTAATCCTAACCCGTACGCTCACACTAACCCGCGCCGTCACACGTACGCTACCCCTAAACCGTTGTCGTACCCTCACTGTACCCTAAACCGTCGCCGTCCCCTAACACTAAAACTAGCCCGAACCCTAACCCTAACACTTTCCCGAAGCCTTCCCCTCCCCCGTCCTCTAATCCTAACCCGTATGCTCACACTAACCCACGCTCTCACACGTATGCTCCCCCTAAACCGTTGTCGTACCCTCACCTGCAACCTAAACCGTCTCCGTCCCCTAACCCTAACCCAAGCCCGAAACCTAAACCTAACACTTCCCCGAAGCCTTCCCCTCACCCGTCCCCTAATCCTATCCCGTACGCTCACACTAACCCGCGCCCTCACACGTACGCTCCCCCTAAACCGTTGTCGTACCCTCACCTGGTCCCTAAACCGTCCCCGTCCCCTAACCCTAACCCTAGCCCGAACCCTAACCCTAACACTTCCCCGAAGCCTTCCCCTCACCTGTCCCCTAATCCTAGCCCGTACGGTCACACTAACGCGTGCCCTCACAAGTACGCTCCCCCTAAACCATTGTCGTACCCTCACCTGGAACCTAAACCTTCCCCTTCCCTAACCCTAACCCTAGCCCCAACCCTAACCCTAACACTTCCCCGAAGCCTTCCCCTCACCCGTCCCCTAATCCTAACCCGTACGCTCACATTAACCTGCGCCCTCAAACGTACGCTCCCCCTAAACCGTCGTCGTACCCTCAACTGGACCCTAAACCGTCCCCGTCCCCTAACCCTAACCCTAGACCGAACCCTAAACCTAACCCTTCCTCGAAGCCTACCCCTCACCCTTCCCCTAATCCTAATCCGTACGCCCACACTAACCCGTGCCCTCACACGTACGCTCCCCCTAAACCGCTGTCGTACCCTCAGCTGGACCCTAAACCGTCCCCGTCCCCTAACCCTAACCCTAGCCCGAACCCTAAACCTAACCCTTCCCCAAAGCCTTCCCCTCACCCGTCCCCTAATCCTAACCCGTACGCTCACACTAACCCACGCCCTCACACGTACGCTACCCCTAAACCGTTGTCGTACCCTCACCTGGTCCCTAAACCGTCCCGATCCCCTAACCCTAACCCTAGCCCGAACCCTAACCCTAAACCTTCCCCGAAGCCTTCCCCTCACCCGTCCCCTAATCCTAACCCGTACGCTCACACTAACCCGCGCCCTCACACGTACTCTCCCCCTAAACCATTGTCGTACACTCACGTGGACCCTAAACCGTCCCCATCCCCTAACCCTAACCCTAACCAGAACCCCAAACCTAACCCTTCCCCGAAGCCTTCCCCTCACCCGTCCCCTAATCCTAACCCGTACGCTCACACTAACCCGTGCCCTCACACGTACGCTCTCCCTAAACCGTCGTCGTACCCCCACCTGGACCCTAAACCGTCCCCGTCCCCTAAACGTAACCGTAGCCCGAACCCTAACCCTAAACCTTCCCCAAAGCCTTCCCCTCACCCGTCCCCGAATCATAACCTGTACGCTCACACTAACCCGCGCCCTCACACGTACGCTCCCCCTAAACCGTTGTCGTACCCTCACCTGGACCCTAAACGGTCCCCGTCCCCTAAACGTAACTGTAGCCCGAACCCTAACCCTAAACCTTCCCAGAAGCCTTCCCCTCACCCGTCCCCTAATCCTAACCCGTACGCTCACACTAACCCACGTCTTCACACGTACACTCCCCCTAAAACCGTTGTCGTACCCTCACCTGGACCCTAAATCATCCCCGTCCCCTAATCCGAACCCTAGCCCGAACCCTCACCCTAACCCTTCCCCGAAGCCTTCCCCTCACCCGTCCCCTAATCCGAACCCGTACGCTCACACTAACCCGCGCCCTCACACGTACGCTCCCCCTAAACTGTTGTCGTACCCTTACCTGGACCCTAAACCGTCCCCATCCCCTAACCCAATCCCTAGTCCGAACCATAACCCTAACACTTCCCAGAAGCCTTCCCCTCACCCATCCCCGAATCCTAACCCGTTCGCTCACACTATCCAGCCCGCTCACACGTACGCTGCCCCTAAAGCGTTGTCGTACCCACATCTGGACCCTAAACCGTCCTCATCCCCTAACCCTAAACCTAGCCCGAACCCTAACCATAACCCGTCCCCGAAGCCTTCCCCTCACCCATCCCCTAATCCTAACCCGTACGCTCACACTAACCCGTGCCCTCACAGGTACGCTCCACCTAAACCGTTTTCGTACCCTCACCTTGACCCTAAACCGTCCCCATCCCCTAACCCTAACCCTAGCCCGAACCCTAATCATAACCCTTCCCCGAAGCCTTCCCCTCACACGTCCCCTAATCCTAACCCGTACGCTCACACTAACCCGCGCCCTCACACTTACGCTCCTCCTAAACCGTTGTTGTACACTCACCTGGACCCTAAACCGTCCCCGTCACCTAACCCTAACCCTAGCCCGAACCCTAACCCTAAACCTTCCCCGAAGCCTTCCCCTCACCCGTTCCCTAATCCTAACCCGTACGCTCACAGTAACCCGTGCCCTCACACGTACGCTCCCCCTAAACCGTTGTCGTACCCTCACCTGGACCTTAAATCGTCCCCGACCCCTAACCCTAACCCTAGCCCGAACCCTAACCCTAACACTTCCCCGAAGCCTTCCCCTCACCCGTCCCCTAATCCTAACCCGTAGGCTCACACTAACCCGCGCCCTAACACGTACGCTCCCCCTATACCGTTGTCGTACCCTCACCTGGACCCTAAACTGTCCCCGTCCCCTAACCCTAACCCTAGCCCGAACCCTAACCCTAACCCTTCCCCGAAGCCTTCCCCTCACCCGTCCCCTAATCCTAACCCGTACGCTCAAACTAAACAGCCCGCTCACACGTACGCTGCCCCTAAACCGTTGTGGTACTCTCACCTGGACCCTAAACCGTCCCCATCCCCTAACCCTAACCCTACCCAAACCCTAACCCTAACCCGTCCCCGAAGCCTTCCCGTCACCCATCACCTAATCCTAACCCGTACGCTCACACTAACCCGCGCCCTCACACGTATGCTCCCCCTAAACCGTTGTCTTCCCCTCACCTGGATCCTAAACCGTCCCCGTCCCCTAACCCTAACCCTAGCCCGAACCCTAACCCTAACCCGTCCCCGAAGCCTTCCCCTCACCCATCACCTAATCCTAACCCGTACGCTCACACTAACCTGCGCCCTCAAACATACGCTCCCCCTAAACCGTTGTCGTACCCTCTCCTGGACCCTAAACCGTCCCCGTTCCCTAACCCTAACCCTAGCCCGAACCCTAAACCTAACCCTTCCCCGAAGCCTACCCCTCACCCTTCCCCTAATCCTAATCCGTACGCTCACACTAACCCGTGCCCTCACACGTACGCTCCCCCTAAACCGTTATCGTACCCTCACCTTGACCCTAAACCGTCCCCGTCCCCGAACCCTAACCCTAGCACGAACCCTAACCCTAACCCTTCCCTGAAGCCTTCTCTCACCTGTCCCCTAATCCTAACCCGAACGCTCACACTAACCCACACCCTCACACGTACCCTCCCCCTAAAGCGTTGTCATACCCTCACCTGGACCCTAAACCGTCCCCGTCCCCTAACCCTAACCCTAGCCCGAACCCTAACCATAACCCTTGCCCGAAGCCTTCCCCTCACCCGTCCCCTAATCCTAACCCGTACGCTAACACTAACCCACGCCCTCACACGTACGCACCCCCTAAATCGTTGTCGTACCCTCACCTGGAACCTAAACCGTCCCCGTCCCCTAACCCTAACCCTAGCACGAACCCTAACCCTAACCCTTCCCCGAAACCTTCCCCTCACCCGTCCCCTAATCCTAACCCGTACGCTCACACTAACCTGCGCCCACAAACGTACACTCCCCCTAAACCGTTGTCGTACACTCACCTGGACCCTAAACCGTCCCCGTCCCCTAACCCTAACCCTAGCCCGAACCCTAAACCTAACCCTTCCCCGAAGCCTACCCCTCACCCGTCCCCTAATCCTAACCCGTACGCTCACACTAACCCACGCTCTCACATGTACCCTCCCCCTAAAGCGTTGTCATACCATCACCTGGACCCTAAACCGTCCCCGTCCCCTAACCCTAACCCTAGCCCGAACCCTACCCTAACCCTTCCCCAAAACCTTCCCCTCACCCGTCCCCTAATCCTAACCCGTACGCTCACACTAACCCGCGCCGTCACACGTACACTACCCCTAAACCGTTGTCGTACCCTCACTGGACCCTAAACCGTCGCCGTCCCCTAACCCTAACCCTAGCCCGAACCCTAACCCTAACACTTTCCCGAAGCCTTCCCCTCCCCCGTCTCCTAATCCTAACCCGTATGCTCACACTAACCCACGGCCTCAAACGTACGCTCCCCCTAAACCGTTGTCGTACCCTCACCTGGAACTTAAATCGTCTCCGTCCCCTAACCCTAACCCTAGCCCGAAACCTAAACCTAAGACTTCCCCGAAGCCTTCCCCTCACCCGTCCCCTAATCCTATCCTGTACGCTCACACTAACCCGCACCCTCACACGTACGCTCCCCCTAAACCGTTGTCGTACCCTCACCTGGTCCCTAAACCGTCCCCGTCCCCTAACCCTAACCCTAGCCCGAACCCTAACCCTAACCCTTCCCCGAAGCCTTCCCCTCACCTGTCCCCTAATCCTAGCCCGTACGGTCACACTAACCCGCGCCCTCACACGTACGCTCCCCCTAAACTGTTGTCGTACCCTCACCTGAACCCTAAACCGTCCCAGTCCCCTAACCCTAACCCTAGCCCGAACCCTAACCCTAACCCTTCCCCGAAGCCTTCCCCTCACCCGTCCCCTAATCCTAACCCGTACGCTCACACTAACCCGCACCCTCACACGTACGCTCCCCCTAAACCGTTGTCGTACCCTCACCTGGAACCTAAACCTTCCCCTTCCCTAACCCTAACCCTAGCCTCAACCCTAACCCTAACCCTTCCCCGAAGCCTTCCCCTCACCCGTCCCCTAATCCTAACCCGTACGCTCACACTAACCTGCGCCCTCAAACGTACGCTCCCCCTAAACCGTTGTCGTACCCTCAACTGGACCCTAAACCGTCCCCGTCCCCTAACCCTTACCCTAGACCGAACCCTAAACCTAACCCTTCCTCGAAGCCTACCCCTCACCCTTCCCCTAATCCTAATCCGTACGCCCACACTAACCCGTGCCCTCACACGTACGCTCCCCCTAAACCGCTGTCGTACCCTCAGCTGTACCCTAAACCGTCCCCGTCCCCTAAACCTAACACTAGCCCGAACCCTAACCCTAACCCTTCCCCAAAGCCTTCCCCTCAGCCGTCCCCTAATCCTAACCCGTACGCTCACACTAACCCACCCCCTCACACGTAGGATCCCCCTAAACCGTTGTCATACACTGACCTGGACCCTAAACCGTCCCCATCCCCTAACCCTAACCCTAGCCCGAACCCTAACCCTAACCCTTACCCGAAGCCTTCCCCTCACCCGTCCCCTAATCCTAACCCGTACGCTCACACTAACCCACGCCCTCACACGTACGCTCCCCCTAAACCGTTGTCGTACCCTCACATGGACCCTAAACCGTCCCCGTCCCCTAACCCTAACCCTAGCCCGAACCCTAACCCTAACACTTCCCCGAAGCCTTCCCCTCACCCGTCCCCTAATCCTACCCCGTACGCTCACACTAACCCGCGCCCTCACACGTACGCTCGCCCTAAACCGTTGTCGTACCCCCACCTGGACCCTAAACCGTCCCCGTCCCCTAAACGTAACCGTAGCCCGAACCCTAACCCTAAACCTTCCCCAAAGCCTTCCCCTCACCCGTCCCCGAATCATAACCTGTACGCTCACACTAACCCGCGCCCTCACACGTACGCTCCCCCTAAACCGTTGTCGTACCCTCACCTGGACCCTAAACGGTCCCCGTCCCCTAACGCAAACCCTATCCCGATCCCTAACCCTAAACCTTCCCAGAAGCCTTCCCCTCACCCGTCCCCTAATCCTAACCCGTACGCTCACACTAACCCACGTCTTCACACGTACACTCCCCCTAAAACCGTTGTCGTACCCTCACCTGGACCCTAAATCATCCCCGTCCCCTAATCCGAACCCTAGCCCGAACCCTCACCCTAACCCTTCCCCGAAGCCTTCCCCTCACCCGTCCCCTAATCCGAACCCGTACGCTCACACTAACCCGCGCCCTCACACGTACGCTCGCCCTAAACTGTTGTCGTACCCTTACCTGGACCCTAAACCGTCCCCATCCCCTAACCCTATCCCTAGCCCGAACCATAACCCTAACCCTTCCCAGAAGCCTTCCCCTCACCCATCCCCGAATCCTAACCCGTTCGCTCACACTATCCAGCCCGCTCACACGTACGCTGCCCCTAAAGCGTTGTCGTACCCACATCTGGACCCTAAACCGTCCTCATCCCCTAACCCTAAACCTAGCCCGAACCCTAACCCTAACCCGTCCCCGAAGCCTTCCCCTCACCCATCCCCTAATCCTAACCCGTACGCTCACACTAACCCGCGCCCTCACACTTACGCTCCTCCTAAACCGTTCTTGTACACTCACCTGGACCCTAAACCGTCCCCGTCACCTAACCCTAACCCTAGCCCGAACCCTAACCCTAAACCTTCCCCGAAGCCTTCCCCTCACCCGTCCCCTAATCCTAACCCGTACGCTCACAGTAACCCGTGCCCTCACACGTACGCTCCCCCTAAACCGTTGTCGTACCCTCACCTGGACCCTAAATCGTTCCCGACCCCTAACCCTAACCCTAGCCCGAACCCTAACCCTAACACTTCCCCGAAGCCTTCCCCTCACCCGTTCCCTAATCCTAACCCGTACGCTCACACTAACCCGCGCCCTAACACGTACGCTCCCCCTATACCGTTGTCGTACCCTCACCTGGACCCTAAACTGTCCCCGTCCCCTAACCCTAAACCTAGCCCGAACCCTAACCCTAACCCTTCCCCGAAGCCTTCCCCTCACCCGTCCCCTAATCCTAACCCGTACGCTCAAACTAAACAGCCCGCTCACACGTACGCTGCCCCTAAACCGTTGTGGTACTCTCACCTGGACCCTAAACCGTCCCCATCCCCTAACCCTAACCCTACCCAAACCCTAACCCTAACCCGTCCCCGAAGCCTTCCCGTCACCCATCACCTAATCCTAACCCATACGCTCACACTAACCCGCGCCCTCACATGTATGCTCCCCCTAAACCGTTGTCTTCCCCTCACCTGGACCCTAAACCGTCCCCGTCCCCTAACCCTAACCCTAGCCCGAACCCTAACCCTAACCCGTCCCCGAAGCCTTCCCCTCACCCATCACCTAATCCTAACCCGTACGCTCACACTAACCTGCGCCCTCAAACGTACGCTCCCCCTAAACCGTTGTCGTACCCTCTCCTGGACCCTAAACCGTCTCCGTTCCCTAACCCTAACCCTAGCCCGAACCCTAAACCTAACCCTTCCCCGAAGCCTACCCCTCACCCTTCCCCTAATCCTAATCCGTACGCTCACACTAACCCGTGTCCTCACACGTACGCTCCCCCTAAACCGTTATCGTACCCTCACCTTGACCCTAAACCGTCCCCGTCCCCGAACCCTAACCCTAGCACGAACCCTAACCCTAACCCTTCCCTGAAGCCTTCTCTCACCTGTCCCCTAATCCTAACCCGTACGCTCACACTAACCCACACCCTCACACGTACCCTCCCCCTAAAGCGTTGTCATACCCTCACCTGGACCCTAAACCGTCCCCGTCCCCTAACCCTAACCCTAGCCCGAACCCTAACCATAAACCTTCCCCGAAGCCTTCCCCTCACCCGTCCCCTAATCCTAACCCGTACGCTAACACTAACCCACGCCCTCACACGTACGCACCCCCTAAATCGTTGTCGTACCCTCACCTGGAACCTAAACCGTCCCCGTCCCCTAACCCTAACCCTAGCACGAACCCTAACCCTAACCCTTCCCCGAAACCTTTCCCTCACCCGTCCCCTAATCCTAAACCGTACGCTCACACTATCCTGCGCCCACAAACGTACACTCCCCCTAAACCGTTGTCGTACACTCACCTGGACCCTAAACCGTCCCCGTCCCCTAACCCTAACCCTAGCCCGAACCCTAAACCTAACCCTTCCCCGAAGCCTACCCCTCACCCGTCCCCTAATCCTAACCCGTACGCTCACACTAACCCACGCCCTCACACGTACCCTCCCCCTAAAGCGTTGTCATACCGTTACCTGGACCCTAAACCGTCCCCGTCCCCTAACCCTAACCCTAGCCCGAACCCTACCCTAACCCTTCCCCAAAACCTTCCCCTCACCCGTCCCCTAATCCTAACCCGTACGCTCACACTAACCCGCGCCGTCACACGTACACTACCCCTAAACCGTTGTCGTACCCTCAGTGGACCCTAAACCGTCGCCGTCCCCTAACCCTAACCCTAGCCCGAACCCTAACCCTAACACTTTCCCGAAGCCTTCCCCTCCCCCGTCTCCTAATCCTAACCCGTATGCTCACACTAACCCACGGCCTCAAACGTACGCTCCCCCTAAACCGTTGTCGTACCCTCACCTGGAACTTAAATCTTCTCCGTCCCCTAACCCTAACCCTAGCCCGAAACCTAAACCTAAGACTTCCCCGAAGCCTTCCCCTCACCCGTCCCCTAATCCTATCCTGTACGCTCACACTAACGCGCACCCTCACACGTACGCTCCCCCTAAACCGTTGTCGTACCCTCACCTGGTCCCTAAACCGTCCCCGTCCCCTAACCCTAACCCTAGCCCGAACCCTAACCCTAACCCTTCCCCGAAGCCTTCCCGTCACCTGTCCCCTAATCCTAGCCCGTACGGTCACACTAACCCGCGCCCTCACACGTACGCTCCCCCTAAACCGTTGTCGTACCCTCACCTGAACCCTAAACCGTCCCAGTCCCCTAACCCTAACCCTAGACCGAACCCTAACCCTAACACTTCTCCGAAGCCTTCCCCTCACCCGTCCCCTAATCCTAACCCGTACCCTCACACTAACACGCACCCTCACACGTACGCTCCCCCTAAACCGTTGTCGTACCCTCACCTGGAACCTAAACCTTCCCCTTCCCTAACCCTAACCCTAGCCTCAACCCTAACCCTAACCCTTCCCCGAAGCCTTCCCCTCACCCGCCCCTAATCCTAACACGTACGCTCACACTAACCTGCGCCCTCAAACGTACGCTCCCCCTAAACCGTTGTCGTACCCTCAACTGGACCCTAAACCGTCCCCGTCCCCTAACCCTTACCCTAGACCGAACCCTAAACCTAACCCTTCCTCGAAGCCTACCCCTCACCCTTCCCCTAATCCTAATCCGTACGCCCACACTAACCCGTGCCCTCACACGTACGCTCCCCCTAAACCGCTGTCGTACCCTCAGCTGTACCCTAAACCGTCCCCGTCCCCTAAACCTAACACTAGCCCGAACCCTAACCCTAACCCTTCCCCAAAGCCTTCCCCTCACCCGTCCCCTAATCCTAACCCGTACGCTCACACTAACCCACCCCCTCACACGTAGGATCCCCCTAAACCGTTGTCGTACCCTGACCTGGACCCTAAACCGTCCCCATCCCCTAACCCTAACCCTAGCCCGAACCCTAACCCTAACCCTTACCCGAAGCCTTCCCCTCACCCGTCCCCTAATCCTAACCCGTACGCTCACACTAACCCACGCCCTCACACGTACGCTCCCCCTAAACCGTTGTCGTACCCTCACCTGGAACCTAAACCGTCCCCGTCCCCTAACCCTAACCCTAGCGCGAACCCTAACCCTAACCCTTCCCTGAAGCCTTCCCCTCACCCGTCCCCTAATCCTACCCCGTACGCTCACACTAACCCGCGCCCTCACACGTACGCTCGCCCTAAACCGTTGTCGTACCCTCACCTGGTCCCTAAACCGTCCCCATCTCCAACCCTAACCCTAGCCCGAACCCTAAACCTAAACCTTCCCCGAAGCCTTCCCCTCACCCGTCCCCTAATCCTAACCCGTACGCTCACACTAACACGCGCCCTCACACGTACTCTCCCCCTAAACCATTGTCGTACACTCACCTGTACCCTAAACCGTCCCCGTTCCCTAACCCTAACCCTAACCCGAACCCCAAACCTAACCCTTCCCCGAAGCCTTCCCCTCACTCGTCCCGTAATCCTAACCCGTACGCTCACACTAACCCGTGCCCTCACACGTACGCTCTCCCTAAACCGTTGTCGTACCCCCACCTGGACCCTAAACCGTCCCCGTCTCCTAAACGTAACCGTAGCCCGAACCCTAACCCTAAACCTTCCCCAAAGCCTTCCCCTCACCCGTCCCCGAATCATAACCCGTACGCTCACACTAACCCGCGCCCTCACACGTATGCTCCCCCTAAACCGTTGTCGTACCTTCACCTGGACCCTAAACCGTCCCCATCCCCTAACCCTAACCCTAGCCCGATCACTAACCCTAACACTTTCCCGGAGCCTTCCCCTCCCCCGTCCCCTAATCCTAACCCGTATGCTCACACTAACCCACGCCCTCACACGTACGCTCCCCCTAAACCGTTGTCGTACCCTCACCTGGAACCTAAACCGTCTCCGTCCCCTAACCCTAACCCTAGCCCGAAACCTAAACCTAACCCTTCCCCGAAGCCTTCCCCTCACCCGTCCCCTAATCCTATCCCGTACGCTCACACTAACCCGCTCCCTCACACATATGCTCCCCCTAAAACGTTGTCGTAACCTCACCTGGTCCCTAAACCGTCCCCTTCCCCTAACCCTAACCCTAGCCCGAACCCTAACCCTAACCCTTCCCCGAAGCCTTCCCCTCACCTGTCCCCTAATCCTACCCCGTACGGTCACACTAACCCGCGCCCTCACACGTACGCTCCCCCTAAACCGTTGTCGTACCCTCACCTGGACCCTAAACCGTCCCAGTCCCCTAACCCTAACCCTAGCCCGAACCCTAACCCTAACCCTTCCCCGAAGCCTTCCCCTCACCCGTCCCCTAATCCTAACCCGTACGCTCACACTAACCCACACCCTCACACGTACGCTCCCCATAAACCGTTGTCGTACCCTCACCTGGAACCTAAACCTTCCCTTTCCCTAACCCTAACCCTAGCCCCAACCCTAACCCTAACCCTTCCCCGAAGCCTTCCCCTCACCCGTCCCCTAATCCTAAACCGTACGCTCACACTAACCTGCGCCCTCAAACGTACGCTCCCCCTAAACCGTTGTCGTACCCTCAACTGTACCCTAATCCGTCCCCGTCCCCTAACCCTAACCCTAGCCCGAACCCTAAACTTAACCCTTTCTCGAAGCCTACCCCTCACCCTTCCCCTAATCCTAATCCGTACGCCCACACTAACCCGTGCCCTCACACGTACGCTCCCCCTAAACCGCTGTCGTACCCTCAACTGTACCCTAAACCGTCCACGTCCCCTAACCCTAACCCTAGCCCGAACCCTAACCTTAACCCTTCCCCAAAGCCTTCCCCTCACCCGTCCCCTAATCCTAACCCGTACGCTCACACTGACCCACACCCTCACACGTACGCTCCCCCTAAACCGCTGTCGTACCCTCAACTGTACCCTAATCCGTCCCCGTCCCCTAACCCTAACCCTAGCCCGAACCCTAAACCTAACCCTTCCCTGAAGCCTTCCCCTCACCCGTCCCCTAATCCTATCCCGTACGCTCAAACTAACCCGCGCCCTCACACATAAGCTCCCCCTAAACCGTTGTCATACCCTCACCTGGTCCCTAAACCATCCCCGTCCCCTAACCCTAACCCTAGCCTGAACCCTAATGCTAAACCCTCCCCGAAGCCTTCCCCTCACCCGTCCCCTAATCCTAACCGTACGCTCACACTAACCCGCGCCCTCACACGTACGCTCCCCCTAAACCGTTGTCGTACCCTCACCTGGAACCTAAACCGTCTCCGTCCCCTAACCCTAACCCTACCCCGAACCTTAACCCTAACCCTTCCCCGAAGCCTTCCCCTCACCAGTCCCCTAATCCTAATCCGTACGCTCACACTAACCCGTGCCCTCACACGTACGCTCCCCTAAACCGTTGTCGTACCCCCACCTGCACCCTAAACCGTCCCCGTCCCCTAAACCTAACCCTAGCCCGAACCCTAACCCGAACCCTTCCCCGAAGCCTTCCCCTCACCCATCCCCTAATCCTAACCCGTAAGCTCACACTAACCCGCGCCCTCACACGTACACTCCCCCTAAACCGTTGTCGTACCCTCACCTGGACCCTAAACCGTCCCCGTCCCCTAACCCTAACCCTAGCCCGAACCCTAACACTAAACCTTCCCCGAAGCCTTCCCCTCACCCGTCCCCTAATCCTAACCCGTACGCTCACACTAACCCGCGCCCTCACACGTACGCTCCCCCTAAACCGTTGTCGTACACTCACCCGGACGCTAAACCGGCCCCGTCCCCTAACCCTAACCCTAGCCCGAACCCTAACCCTAACCCTTCCCCGAAGTCTACCCCTCAGCCGTCCCCTAATCCTAATCCGTACGCTCACACTAAACCGTGCCCTCACACGTACGCTCCCCCTAAACCGTTGTCGTACCCTCACCGGGACCCTAAACCGTCCCCGTCCCCTAACCCTAACCGTAGTCCGAACCCTAACCCTAACACTTCCGCGAAGCCTTCCCCTCACCCGTGCCCTATTCCTAACCCGACGCTCACACTAACCCACGCCCTCACACGTACGCTCCCCCTAATCCGTTGTCGTACCCTCACCTGGACCCTAAACCGTCCCCGTCCCCTAACCCTAACCCTAGCCCGAAGCCTAAACCTAAACCTTCACCGAAGCCTTGCCCTCACCCGTCCCCTAATCGTAGCCCGTACGCTTACACTAACCTTTGCCCTCACACGTACGCTCCCCCTAAACCGTTCTCGTACCCTCACCTGGACCCTAAACCATCCCCGTCCCCTAACCCTAACCTCAGCCCGAACCCTAAACCTAACCCTTACCCGAAGCCTTCCCCTCACCCTTCCCCTAATCCTAACCCGTACGCTCACACTAACCCGCGCCCTCACACGTATGCTCCCCCTAAACCGTTGTCGTACACTCACCTGGACCCTAAACCTTCCCCGTCCCCTAACCCTAACCCTAGCCCGAACCCTAATCCTAACCCTTCCACGAAGCCTTCCCCTCACCCGTCCCCTAATCCTAACCCGTACACTCAAAGTAACCCACGCCCTCACACGTACGCTCCCCCTAAACCATTGTCGTACCCTCACCTGGACCCTAAACCGTCCCTGTCTCTTAACCCTATCCTTAGCCCAAACCCTAACCCTAACCCTTCCCCGAAGCCTTCCCCTAAACCGTCCCCTAATCCTAACCCGTACGCTCACACTAACCCGCGCCCTCACACGTACACTCCCCCTAAATCGTTGTCGTACCCTCACCTGGACCCTAAACCGTCCCTGTCCCCTAACCCTAACCCTAGCCCGAAACCTAACCCGTCCCCGAAGCCTTCCCCTCACCCGTCCCCTAATCCTAACCCGTACGCTCCCACTAACCCGCGCCCTCACACGTACGCTCCCCCTAAACCGTTGTCGTACCCTCACCTGGACCCTAAATAGTCCCCGTCCCCTAACCCTAACCCTAGTCCGAACCCTAATCCTAACACTTCCCCGAAGCCTTCCCCTCACCCGTCCAATAATCCTAACCCGTATGCTCACAATAACCCGCGCCCTCATACGTATTCTCCCCCTAAACCGTTGTCGTACCCTCACCTGCACCCTATATCGTCCCCGTCCCCTAACCCTCACCCTATCCCGAACACTAACCCTAACACTTCCACGAAGCCTTCACCTCATCCGTCCCCTAATCCTAACACGTACGCTCACACTAACCCATGCCCTCACACGTACGCTCCCCCTAAACCGTTGTTGTACCCTCACCTGGACCCTAAACCGTCCCCGTCCCCTAACCCTAACCCTAGCCGAAACCCTAACCCTAACCCTTCCCCTCACCCGTCCCCTAATCCTAACCCGTACGCTGACACTAACCCGCGCCCTCACACGTACGCTCCCCCTAAACCATTGTTGTACCCTCACCTGGACCCTATACCGTCTCCGTCCCCTAACCCTAAACCTAGCCCGAACCCTAACCCTAAACCTTCCCCGAAGCCTTCGCCTCACCCGTCCCCTAATCCTTACCCGTACGCTCACACTAACCAACACCCTCACACGTACGCTCCCCCTAAAGGGTTGTCGTACCCTCCTGGACCCTAAACCGTCCCCGTCCCCTAACCCTAACCCTAGCCCGAACCCTAACCCTCACCCTTCCCCGAAGCCTTCCCCTCACCCGTCCCCTAATCCTAACCCGTACGCTCACACTAACACGCGCCCTCACACGTACACTCCCCCTAAACCGTTGTCGTACCCTCAACTGGACCCTAAACCATCCCCGTCCCCTAACCCTAACCCTAGCCCGAACCCTAACCCTAACACTTCCCCGAAGCCTGACCCAACACGTCCCGTAATCCTAACCCGTACACTAATGCTAATCAGCGCCCTCACACGTATGCTAAACCTAAAGCGTTGTCGTACCCTCACCTGGACCCTAAACCGTCACCATCCCCTAAACCTAACCCTAGCCCGAACCCTAACCCTAACGATTCCCCGAAGCCTGACACTCACCCGTCCCCTAATCCTAATCCGTACGCTAACACTAACACGCGCCCTTACACGTACGCTCTATCTAAAGCGTTGTCATACCCTCAACTGGACCCTAAACCGTCCCCGTCCCCTAACCCTAACCCTAGGCCGAACTCTAACCCTAAACCTTCCCCGAATCCTGACCCTCACCCGTCACCTAATCCTAACCCGTACTCTAACACTAACCCGCGCTCTCACACGTACGCTCCCCCTAAAGCGTTGTCGTAACCTCACATGAACCATAAACCGTCCCGGTCCCCTAACCTTAACCCTAGCCTGATCCATAACCCTAACCCTTCCCTGAAGCCTGACCCTCAGCCGTCCCCTAATCCTAACCTGTACGCTAACACTGACATGCGCCCTCACAAGTACGCTACCGCTAAAGCGTTGTGATACCCGAAACTGGACCCTCAACCGTCCCAGTCCCCGTCCCCTAACCCTAGCCCGAACCCTAACCCTAACCCTTCCCCGAAGCCTGACGCTCACCCGTACCCTAATCCTAAACCGTACGCTCACACTAACCCGCGCCCTCACATGTACGCTCCCGCTAAACCGTTGTCGTACCCTCACCTGGACCCTAAACCGTCCCCGTCCCCTAACCCTAACCCTAGCCCGCACCCTAACCCTAAACCTTCCCAAAAGCCTACCCCTCACCCGTCCCCTAATCCTAACCCGTACGCACACACTAACTCGCGTCCTCACACGTAGGCTCCCCCTAAACCGTTGTCGTACCCTCACCTGGACCCTAAACCGTCCCCGTCCCCTAACCCTAACCCTAGCCCGAACCCTAACCCTAAACCTTCCCCGAAGCCTTCCACTCACCCGTCCCCTAATCCTAACCCGTACGCTCACACTAACCCATGCTCTCACACGTACGCTCCCCCTAAAGCGTTGTCGTACCCTCACCTGGACCCTAAACCGTCCCCGTCCCCGTCCCCTAACCCTAGCCCGAAAGATAACCCTAAACCTTCCCCGAAGCCTTCCCCTCACCCGTTCCCTAATCCTAACCCGTACGCTCACACTGACCTGCGCCCTCACACTTACGCTCCCCCTAAAGCGTTGTCGTACCCTCACCTGGACCCTAAACCGTCCCCGTCCCCTAACCCTAACCCTAGCCCGAAACCTAACCCTTCCCCGAAGCCTTCCACTCACCCGTCCCCTAATCCTAACCCGTACGCTCACACTAACCCGCGCCCTCACACGTACGTTCCCCCTAAACCGTTGTCGTACCCTCACCTGGACCCTAAACCGTCCCCGTCCCCTAACCCTAACCCTAGTCCGAACCCTAATCCTAACACTTCCCCGAAGCCTTCCCCTCACCCATCCCATAATCCTAACCCGTACGCTCACAATAACCCGCGCCCTCACACGTATTCTCCCCCTAAACCGTTGTCGTACCCTCACCTGGACCCTATATCGTCCCAGTCCCCTAAACCTAACCCCAGCCCGAACCCTAACCCTAACACTTCCACGAAGCCTTCGCCTCACCCGTCCCCTAATCCTTACCCGTACGCTCACAATAACCAACACCCTCACACGTACGCTCCCCCTAAAGGGTTGTCGTACCCTCCTGGACCCTAAACCGTCCCTGTCCCCTATCCCTAACCCTAGCCCGAACCGTAACCCTAACCCTTCCCCAAAGACTTCAACTCACCCGTAACATATTCCTAACCCGTACCCTCACACTAACACGCGCCCTCACACGTACACTCCCCCTAAACCGTTGTCGTACCCTCACCTGGACCCTAAACCGTCCCCGTCCCCTAACCCTAACCCTAGCCCGAACCCTAACCCTCACCCTTCCCCGAAGCCTTCCCTTCACCCGTCTCCTAATCCTAACCCGTACGCTCACACTAACACGCGCCCTCACACGTACACTCCCCCTAAACCGTTGTCGTACCCTCACCTGGACCCTAAACCATCCCCGTCCCCTAACCCTAACCCTAGCCCGAACCCTAACCCTAACCCTTCCCCGAAGCCTTCCCCTCACCCGTCCCCTAATCCTAACCCGTACGCTCACACTAACCCACGCCCTCACATGTACGCTCCCCCTAAACCATTGTCGTACCCTCACCTGGACCCTAAACCGTCCCCCTCCCCTAAACCTAACCCTAGCCCGAATCCTAACCCTAACACTTCCCCGAAGCCTTCCCCTCACCCGTCCCCGAATCCTAACCCGTACGCTCACACTAACCCGCGCCCTCACACGTACACTCCCCCTAAACCGTTGTCGAAACCTCACCTGGACCCTAAACCGTCTCCGTCCCCTAACCCTAACCCTAACCCGAACCCTAACCCTAACCCTTCCCCGAAGCCTTCCCTTCACCCGTCCCCAAATCCTAACCCGTACGCTCAAACTAACCCAGGGCCTCACACGTACGCTCCCCCTAAAGCGTTGTCGTACCCTCACCTGGACCCTAAACCATCCCCTTCCCCTAACCCTAACCCTAGACCGAAACCTAAGCCTAACCCTTCCCCGAAGACTGACCCAACACGTCCCCTAATCCTAACCCGTACACTAACGCTAATCAGCGCCCTCACACGTATGCTAAACCTAAAGCGTTGTCGTACCCTCACCTGGACCCTAAACCGTCACCATCCCCTAAACCTAACCCTAGCCCGAACCCTACCCTAACACTTCCACGAAGCCTTCCCCTCACCAGTCCCCTAATTCTAACCCGTACGCTCACACTAACCCATGCCCTCACACGTACGCTCCCCCTAAACCATTGTCGTACCCTCACCTGGACCCTAAACCGTCACCGTCCCCTAACCCTAACCCTAATCCTAGCCCGAAACCTAACCCTAAACTTCCCCGAAGCCTTCCCCTCACCCGTCCCGTAATCCTAAACCGTACGCTCACACTATCCCGCGCCCTCACATGTACACTCCCCCTAAACCGTTGTCGTACACTCACCTGGACCCTAAACCGTCCCCGTCCCCTAACCCTAACCCTAGCCCGAACCCTAACCCTAACTCTTCCCCGAAGACTTCCCCTCACCCGTCCCCTAATCCTAACCCGTACACGCTCACTAACCCGCGCCCTCACACATACGCTCGCCGTAAACCTTTGTCGTACCCTCACCTGGACACTAAACCGTCCCCGTCCCCTAACCCTAACCCTAGCCCGAACCCTAACCCTAACCCTTCCCCGAAGCCTTCCCCTCACCCGTCCCCTAATCCTAACCCGTCCCCTAACACTAACCCACACCCTCACACGTACGCACCCCCTAAACCGTTGTCGTACCCTCCCCTGGACCCTAAACCGTCCCCATCGCCTAACCCTAACCCTAACCCGAACCCTAACCCTAACCCTACCCCGAAGCCTTCCCCTCACCCGTCCCCTAATCCTAACACGTACTCTCACACTAACCCGCGCCCTCACACATTCGCTCCCCCTAAACCGTTGTCGTACTCTCTCCTGGAACCTAAACCGTCCCCGTCCCCTAACCCTAACCCTAGCCCGAACACTAACCCTAACACTTCCCCGAAGCCTTTCCCTCACCCGTCCCGTAATCCTAACCCGTACGCTCACACTAATCTGCACCCTCACATGTACGCTCCCCCTAAAGCGTTGTCATACCCTCACCTGGACCCTAAACCGTCCCTGTTTCTTAACCCTAATCCTAGCCCAAACCCTAACCCTAACACTTCCACGAAGCCTTCCCCTCACCCGTCCCCTAATCCTAAACCGTACGCTCACACTAACCCTTGCCCTCACATGTACGCTCCCCTTAAACCGTTCTCTACACTCACCTGGACCCTAAACCATCCCCGTCCCCTAACCCTAACCCCAGCCCGAACCCTAAACCTAACGCTTCCCCGAAGCCTTCCCCTCACCCGTCCCATAATCCTAACCCGTACGCTCACACTAACCCATGCCCTCACACGTACGCTCCCCCTAAACCGTTGTCGTACCCTCACCTGGACCCTAAACCGTCCCCGTCCCCTAACACTAACCCTAGCCCGAACCCTAACCCTAACCCTTCCCTGAAGCCTTCCCCTCACCCGTCCCCTAATCCTAACCCTTACGCTCACACTAAACCGCGCCCTCAAATGTAACCTCCCCCTAAAGCGTTGTCATACCCTCACCTGGACCCTAAAGCGTCCCCGTCCAATAACCGTAACCCTAGCTCGAACCCTAACTGTAATACTTCCCCGAAGCCTTCCCCTCACCCGTCCCCTAATCCTAACCCGTACGCTCACACTAACCCGCACCCTCACACGTACGCTCCCCCTAAAGCTTTGTCGTATCCTCACTTGGACCCTAAACCGTCCCTGTCCCCTAACCCTTACCCTAGCCCGAACCCTAACCCTACCCCTTCCCCGAAACCTTCCCCTCACCCCTCCCCTAATCCTAACCCGTACGCTCACACTAACCCACGCCCTCACACGTACGCTCCCCCGAAACCGTTGTCGTACCCTCACCTGGACCCTAAACCCTCCCTGTCCCCTAACCCTAACCCTAGCGCAAACCCTAAACCTAACCCTTCCCCAAAGCCTTCCTCTCACCCGTCCCCTAATCCTAACCGTACGGTGACACTAACCCGCGCCCTCACACGTACGCTCCCCCTAATCCGTTGTCGTACCCTCATCTGGACCCTAAACCGTCCCCATCCCCTAAACCTAACCCTAGCACGAACCCTAACCCTAACTCTTCCCCGAAGTCTTCCCCTCACCCGTCCCCTAATCCTAACCCGTACGCGCACACTAACCCGCGCCCTCACACGTACGCTTGCTGTAAACCTTTGTCGTACCCTCAACTGGACCCTAAACCGTCCCCGTCCCCTAACCCTAACACTAGCCCGAACCCTAACCCTAACCCTTCCCCGAAGCCTTCCCCTCACCCGTTCCCTAATCCTAACCCGTACCCTCACACTAACCCACGCCCTCACACGTACGCTCCCCCTAAAGCGTTGTCGTACCCTCACCTGGACCCTAAACCGTCCCCGTCCCCTAACCCTAACCCTAGCCCGAACCCTAACCGTAACCCTTCCCCGAAGCCTTCCCCTCACCCGCCCCTAATACTAACCCGTACGCTCACACTAACGCACGCCCTCACACATACGCTCCCCCTAAACTGTTGTCGTACACTCACCTGGACCCTAAACCGTCCCCGTCTCCTAACCCTAACCCTAGCCGAACCCTAACCCTAACCCTTCCCCGAAGCCTTCAGGTCACCCGTCACCTAATCCTAACCCGTACCATCACACTACCCACGCCCTCACACGTTCGCTCCACCTAAATCGTTGTCGTATCCTCACCTGGACCCTAAACAGTCCCCGTCCCCTAACCCTAACCCTAGCCCTAACCCTAACCCTAACACTTTCCCGAAGCCTTCCCCTCACCCGTCTCCTAATCCTAACCCGTACGCTCACACTAACCCGCGCCCTCACACGTACGCTCCCCCTAAACCGTTGTCGTACCCTCACCTGCACCCTAAACCGTCCCCGTTCCCTAACCCTAACCCTAGCCCGAACCCTAACCCTAACCCTTCCCCGAAGACATCCCCTCACCCGTCCCCTAAACCTCACCCGTACGCTCACACTAACCCGCGCCCTCACACGTACGCTCCCCCTAAAGCGTTGTCGTACCCTCACCTGTACACTAAAACGTCCCCGTCCCCTAACCCTTACCCTTCCCCGAAGCCTTCCCCTCACCCGGCCCGTAATTCTAACCCGTACGCTCACACTAATCCGCGCCCTCACACGTACGCTCCCCCTAAACCGTTGTCGTACCCACACCTGGACCCTAAACCGTCCCCATCCCCTAACCCTAACCCTAGCCCGAACCTTAACCCTAACCCTTCACCGAAGCCTTCCCCTCGACCGTCCCCTAATCCTAACCCGTAGGCTCACACTATCCAGCCCGCTCACACGTACGCTGCCCCTAAACCGTTGTCATACCCACACCTGGACCCTAAACCGCCCCCATCCCCTAACCCTAACCCTAGCCCGAACCCTAACCCAAACCCGTCCCCGAAGCCTTCCCCTCACCCATCCACTAATCCTAACCCGTATGCTCACACTAACCCGTGCACTCACACGTACGCTCCCCCTAAACCGTGGTCGTACCCTCACCTGGACCCTAAACCGTCCGCGTCCCCTAACCCTAACCCTAGCCCGAACCCTAACCCTAACCCTTCCCCGAAGCCTTCCCCTCAACCGTCCCTTAATCCTAACCCGTATGCTGACACTAACCCACACGCTCAAACGTACTCTCCCCCTCAACCGTTGTTGTACCCTCACCTGGACCCTAAACCGTCCCCGTCCCCTAACCCTAACCCTAGTCCTAACCCTAACCCTAACGCTTCTGCAAAGCCTTCCCCTCACCCGTCCCCTAATCCTAACCCGTACGCTCACACTAACCCACGTCTTCACACGTACACTCCCCCTAAAACCGTTGTCGTACCCTCACCTGGACCCTAAATCGTCCCCGTCCCCTAATCCGAACCCTAGCCCGAACCCTCACCCTAACCCTTCCCCGAATCCTTCCCCTCACCCGTCCCCTAATCCGAACCCGTACACTCACACTAACCCGCGCCCTCACACGTACGCTCCCCCTAAACCGTTGTCGTACCCTTATCTGGGCCCTAAACCGTCCCCATCCCCTAACCCTAACCCTAGCCCAAACCATAACCCTAACCCTCCCCAGAAGCCATCCCCTCACCCATCCCCAAATCCTAACCCGTACGCTCACACTATCCAGCCCGCTCACACGTACGCTGCCACTAAAGCGTTGTCGTACCCACACCTGGACCCTAAACCGTCCCCATCCCCTAACCCTAACCCTACACCGAACCCTAACCCTAACCCTTCCCCGAAGCCTTCCCCTCACCCGTCCCCTAATCCTAACCCGTACGCTCACACTAACCAGCGCCCTCACACTTACGCTCCCACTAAACCGTTGTCGTACACTCACCTGGACCCTAAACTGTCCCCGTCCCCTAACACTAAACCTCCCCGAACCCTAACCCTAAACCTTCCCCGTAGCCTTCCCCTCACCTGTCCCCTAATTCTAAACCGTACGCTCACAATAACCCACGCCCTCACACATATGCTCCCCCTAAACTGTTGTCGTACCCTCACCTGGACCCTAAACCGTCCCCGTCCCCTAACCCTAACACTAGCCCGAACCCTAACCCTAACTCTTCCCCGAAGACATCCCCTCACCCGTCCCCTATTCCTAACCCGTACGCTCACACTAACCCGCGCCCTCACACGTACGCTCCCCCTAAACCGTTGTCGTGCCCTCACCTGGACCCTAAACCGTCCCCATCCCCTAACCCTAACCCTAGCCCGAACCTTAACCCTAACCCTTCCCCGAAGCCTTCCCCTCACCCGTCCCCTAATCCTAGCCCTTACGCTCACAATAAGCCACGCCCTAACACGTACGCTCCCCCTAAACTTTTGTCGTACCCTCACCTGGATCCTAAACTGTCCCCGTCCCCTAACACTAACCCTAGCCCGAACCCTAACCCTAAACCTTCCCCGAAGCCTTTCCCTCACCCGTCCCCTAATCCTAACCCGTACTCTCACACTAAACAGCCCGCTCACACGTACGCTGCCCCTAAACCGTTGTGGTACCCTCACCTGGACCCTAAACCGTCCCCATCCCCTAACCCTAACCCTACCCAAACCCTAACACTAACCCGTCCCCGAAGCCTTCCCCTCACCCGTCCCCTAATCCTAACCCGTACGCTCACACTAACCCGTGCCCTCACACGTACGCTCCCTCTAAACCGTTGTCGTACCCTCACCTGGACCCTAAACCGTCCCTGTCACCTAACCCTAACCCTAGCCCGAACCCTAACCCTAACCCTTCCCCGAAGCCTTCCCCTCACGCGTCCCCAAATCCTAACCCGTACGCTCCCACTAACCTGCGCCCTCACACGTACGCTCCCTCTAAACCATTGTCGTACCCTCACCTGGACCCTAAACAGTTCCCGTCCCCTAACCCTAACCCTAGCCCGAACCCTAACCCTACCACTTCCCCGAAGCCTTCCTCTCACCCGTCCCCTAATCCTAACCCGTACGCTCACACTAACCCGCGCCCTCACACGTTCGCTCCCCCTAAACAATTGTCGTGCCCTCACCTAGACCCTAAACCGTCCCCATCCCCTAACCCTAACCCTAGCCCGAACCTTAACCCTAACCATTCCCCGAAGCCTTCCCCTCACCCGTCCCCTAATCATAACCCGTACGCTCACACTAACCCACGTCTTCACACGTACGCTCCTCCTAAACCGTTTTCGTACCCTCACCTGTACCCGAAACCCTCCCCATCCCCGAACCTTAACCCTAGTCCGATCCCTAACCCTAACACTTCCCCAAAGCCTTCCCCTCACCCGTCCCCTAATTCTAACCCGTACGCTCACACTAAAACGCGCCCTCACACTTACGCTCCCCGTACACCGTTGTCGTACCCTCACCTGGACCCTAAACCGTCCCCGTCCCCTAACCCTAACCCTAGCCCGAACCCTAAACCTAACCCTTCCCCGAAGCCTTCCCCTCACCCGTCCCCTAAACCGAACCCGTACGCTCACACTAACCCGCGCCCTCACACGTACGCTCCCCCTAAACCGTTGTCATACCCTTACCTGGACCCTAAACCGTCCCCATCCCCTAACCCTAACCCTAGCCCGAACCATAACCCTCACCCTTCCCAGAAGCCTTCCCCTCACCCATCCCCGAATCCTAAACCGTTCGCTCACACTATCCAGCCCGCTCACACGTACGCTGCCCCTAAAGCGTTGTCGTACCCACACCTGGACCCTAAACCGTCCCCATCCCCTAACCCTAACCCTAGCCCGAACCCTAACCCTAACCCTTCCCCGAAGCCTTCCCCTCAACGTCCCCTAATCCTAACCCGTACGCTCACACTAACCCGCGCCCTCACACTTACGCTCCCCCTAAACCGTTGTCGTACACTCAACTGGACCCTAAACCGTCCCCGTCCCCTAACCCTAACCCTAGCCCGAACCCTAACCCTAACACTTCCCCGAAGCCTTCCCCTCACCTGTCCCCTAATCCTAGCCCGTACGGTCACACTAACGCGCGCCCTCACACATACGCTCCCCCTAAACCGTTGTCGTACCCTCACCTGGAACCTAAACCTTCCCCTTCCCTAACACTAACCCTAGCCCCAACCCTAACCCTAACACTTCCCCGAAGCCTTCCCCTCACCCGTCCCCTAATCCTAACCCGTACGCTCACATTAACCTGCGCCCTCAAACGTACGCTCCCCCTAAACCGTCGTCGTACCTTCAACTGGACCCTAAACCGTCCCCGTCCCCTAACCCTAACCCTAGACCGAACCCTAAACCTAACCCTTCCTCGAAGCCTACCCCTCACCCTTCCCCTAATGCTAATCCGTACGCCCACACTAACCCATGCCCTCACACGTACGCTCCCCCTAAACCGCTGTCGTACCCTCAGCTGGACCCTAAACCGTCCCCGTCCCCTAACCCTAACCCTAGCCCGAACCCTAACCCTAACCCTTCCCCAAAGCCTTCCCCTCACCCGTCCCCTAATCCTAACCCGTACGCTCACACTAACCCACGCCCTCACACGTACGCTACCCCTAAGCCGTTGTTGTACCCTCACTGGACCCTAAACCGATACCGACCCCTAACCTTAACCCTAGCCCGAACCCTAACCCTAACACTTTCCCGAAGCCTTCCCCCCACCCGTCCCCAAATCCTAACCCGTACGCTCACACTAACCCGCGCCATCACACGTACGCTCCCCCTAAACCGTTGTCGTACCCTCACCTGGTCCCTAAACCGTCCCCGTCCCCTAACCCTTACCCTAGCCTGAATCCTAACCCTAAACCCTCCTCGAAGCCTTCCCCTCACCCGTCCCCTAATCCTAACCCGTACGCTCACACTAACCCGCGCCCTCACACGTACGCTACCCCTAAACCGTTGTCGTACCCTCACTGGACCCTAAACCATCCCCGTCCCCTAACCCTAACCCTAGCCCGAACCCTAACCCTAACACTTACCTGAAGCCTTCCCCTCACCCGTGCCCTAATCCTAACCCGTACACTCACACTAACCCGCAACCTCACACGTACGCTCCCCGTAAACCGTTGTCGTACCCTCAACTGGACCCTAAACCGTCCCCGTCCCTTAACCATAACCCTAGCCCGAACCCTAACCCTAACCCTTCCCCGAAGCCTTCCCCTCACGCGTCCCCAAATCCTAACCCGTACGCGCACACTAACCCACACCCTCACACGTAGGATCCCCCTAAACCGTTGTCGTACCCTCACCTGGACCCTAAACCGTCCCCATCCCCTAACCCTAACCCTAGCCCGAACCCTAACCCTAACACTTACCCGAAGCCTTCCCCTCACCCATCACCTAATCCTAACCCGTACGCTCACACTAACCCGCGCCCTCACACATATGCTCCCCCTAAACCGTTGTCTTCCCCTCACCTGGACCCTAAACCGTCCCCGTCCCCTAACCCTAACCCTAGCCCGAACCCTAACCCTAACCCGTCCCCGAAGCCTTCCCCTCACCCATCACCTAATCCTAACCCGTACGCTCACACTAACCTGCGCCCTCAAACGTACGCTCCCCCTAAACCGTTGTCGTACCCTCTCCTGGACCCTAAACAGTCCCCGTTCCCTAACGCTAACCCTAGCCCGAACCCTAAACCTAACCCTTCCCCGAAGCCTACCCCTCACCCTTCCCCTAATCCTAATCCGTACGCTCACACTAACCCGTGCCCTCACACGTACGCTCCCCCTAAACCGTTATCGTACCCTCACCTTGACCCTAAACCGTCCCTGTCCCCGAACCCTAACCCTAGCACGAACCCTAACCCTAACCCTTCCCTGAAGCCTTCTCTCACCTGTCCCCTAATCCTAACCCGTACGCTCACACTAACCCACACCCTCACACGTACCCTCCCCCTAAAGCGTTGTCATACCCTCACCTGGACCCTAAACCGTCCCCGTCCCCTAACCCTAACCCTAGCCCGAACCCTAACCATAACCCTTCCCCGAAGCCTTCCCCTCACCCGTCCCCTAATCCTAACCCGTACGCTAACACTAACCCACGCCCTCACACGAACGCACCCCCTAAATCGTTGTCGTACCCTCACCTGAAACCTAAACCGTCCCCGTCCCCTAACCCTAACCCTAGCACGAACCCTAACCCTAACCCTTCGCCGAAACC
This sequence comes from Leucopleurus acutus, assembly GCF_964270905.1. Taxonomy (NCBI): domain Eukaryota; kingdom Metazoa; phylum Chordata; class Mammalia; order Artiodactyla; family Delphinidae; genus Leucopleurus; species Leucopleurus acutus. Next base: position 7,668 of record NW_028139093.1, on the reverse strand, counting down.
TTCCCCTCACCCGTCCCCTAATCCTAACCCGTACGCTCACACTAACCTGCGCCCACAAACGTACACTCCCCCTAAACCGTTGTCGTACACTCACCTGGACCCTAAACCGTCCCCGTCCCCTAACCCTAACCCTAGCCCGAACCCTAAACCTAACCCTTCCCCAAAGCCTTCCCCTCACCCGTCCCCTAATCCTAACCCGTACGCTCACACTAACCCACGCCCTCACACGTACCCTCCCCCTAAAGCGTTGTCATACCGTCACCTGGACCCTAAACCGTCCCCGTCCCCTAACCCTAACCCTAGCCCGAACCCTACCCTAACCCTTCCCCAAAACCTTCCCCTCACCCGTCCCCTAATCCTAACCCGTACGCTCACACTAACCCACGCCCTCACACGTACGCTCACCCTAAACCGTTATCGTACCCTCACCTGGAACCTAAACCGTCCCCGTCCCCTAACCCTAACCCTAGCCCGAACCCTAACCCTAACCCTTCCCTGAAGCCTTCCCCTCACCCGTCCCCTAATCCTTCCCCGTACGCTCACACTAACCCGCGCCCTCACACGTACGCTCGCCCTAAACCGTTGTCGTACCCTCACCTGGTCCCTAAACCGTCCCCATCCCCAACCCTAACCCTAGCCCGAACCCTAAACCTAAACCTTCCCCGAAGCCTTCCCCTCACCCGTCCCCTAATCATAACCCGTACGCTCACACTAACACGCGCCCTCACACGTACTCTCCCCCTAAACCACTGTCGTACACTCACCTGTACCCTAAACCGTCCCCGTTCCCTAACCCTAACACTAACCCGAACCCCAAACCTAACCCTTCCCCGAAGCCTTCCCCTCACTCGTCCCGTAATCCTAACCCGTACGCTCACACTAACCCGTGCCCTCTCACGTACACTCTCCCTAAACCGTTGTCGTACCCCCACCTGGACCCTAAACCGTCCCCGTCCCCTAAACGTAACCGTAGCCCGAACCCTAACCCTAAACCTTCCCCAAAGCCTTCCCCTCACCCGTCCCCGAATCATAACCCGTACGCTCACACTAATCCGCGCCCTCACACGTATGCTCCCCCTAAACCGTTGTCGTGCCTTCACCTGGACCCTAAACCGTCCCCATCCCCTAACCCTAACCCTAGCCCGAACTCTAACCCTAACACTTTCCCGGAGCCTTCCCCTCCCCCGTCCCCTAATCCTAACCCGTATGCTCACACTAACCCACGCCCTCACACGTACGCTCCCCCTAAACCGTTGTCGTACCCTCACCTGGAACCTAAACCGTCTCCGTCCCCTAACCCTAACCCTAGCCCGAACCTTAACCCTAACCCTTCCCCGAAGCCTTCCCCTCACCAGTCCCCTAATCCTAACCCGTAAGCTCACACTAACCCGCGCCCTCACACGTACGCTCCCCCTAAACCGTTGTCGTACCCTCACCTGGACCCTAAACCGTCCCCGTCCCCTAACCCTAACCCTAGCCCGAACCCTAACACTAAACCTTCCCCGAAGCCTTCCCCTCACACGTCCCCTAATCCTAACCCGTACGCTCACACTAACCCGCGCCCTCACACGTACGCCTCCCCTAAACCGTTGTCGTACACTCACCTGGACGCTAAACCGTCCCCGTCCCCTAACCCTAACCCTAGCCCGAACCCTAACCCTAACCCTTCCCTGAAGTCTACCCCTCAGCCGTCCCCTAATCCTAATCCGTACGCTCACACTAACCCGTGCCCTCACACGTACGCTCCCCCTAAACCGTTGTCGTACCCTCACCGGGACCCTAAACCGTCCCCGTCCCCTAACCCTAACCCTAGTCCGAACCCTAACCCTAACACTTCCGCGAAGCCTTCCCCTCACCCGTGCCCTATTCCTAACCCGACGCTCACACTAACCCGCGCCCTCACACGTACGCTCCCCCTAAACCGTGGTCGTACCCTCATCTGGACCCTAAACCGTCCCCATCCCCTAAACCTAACCCTAGCACGAACCCTAACCCTAACTCTTCCCCGAAGTCTTCCCCTCACCCGTCCCCTAATCCTAACCCGTATGCTCACACTAACCCACGCCCTCACACGTACTCTCCCCCTAAACCGTTGTCGTACCCTCACCTGGACCCTAAACCGTCCCCATGCCCTAACTCTAAACCTAGCCCGTCCCCTAACCGTAACCCTTCCCCGAAGCCTTCCCCTCACCCGTCCCCTAATCCCATCCCGTACCCTCACACTAACCCGCGCCCTCACACGTACACTCCCCTTAAACCTTTGTCGTACTCTCACCTGGACCCTAAACCGTCCCCGTCCCCTAACCCTAACCCTAGCCCGAACCCTAACCCTAACCCTTAACCGAAGCCTTCCCCTCACCCGTCCCCTAATCCTAACCCGTACACTCACACTAACCCGCGCCCTCACACGTATGCTCCCCCTAGAGCGTTGTCGTACCCTCACCTGGACCCTAAACAATCCCCGTCCCCTAACCCTAACCCTATCCCGAACCCTAACCCTAACACTTCCCTGAAGCCTTCCCCTCACCCGTCCCCTAATCCTAACCCGTACGCTCACACTAACCCACGCCCTCACACGTACCCTCCCCCTAAAGTGTTGTCATACCCTCACCTGGACCCTAAACCGTCCCCGTCCCCTAACCCTAACCCTAGCCCAAACCCTAACCCTAACACTTCCCTGAAGCCTTCCCCTCACCCGTACCCTAATCCTAACCCATATGCTCACACTAACCCTCGCCCTCACACGTACCCTCCCCCTGAAGCGTTGTCATACCCTCACCTGGACCCTAAATCGTCCCCGTCCCCTAACCCTAACCCTAGCCCAAACCCTAACCCTTCCCCGAAGCCTTCCCCTCACCCGTCCCCTAAATCTAACCCTTACGCTCACACTAACCCGCGCCCTCACACGTACACTCCCCCTAAAGCGTTGTCGTAAACTCACCTTGACCCTAAACCGTCCCCGTCCCCTAACCGTAACCCTAGCCCGAACCAAAACCCTAACCCTTCCCCGAAGCCTTCCCCTCACCCGTCCCCTAATCCTAACCCTTATGGTCACACTAACCCGCGCCCACACACGTACGCTCCCCCTAAAGCGTTGTCGTACCCTCACCTGGACCCTAAACCGTCCCCGTCCCCTAACCCTAACCCTAGACCGAACCCTAACCCTAACCCTTCCCCGAAGCCTTCCCCTCACCCATCCCCTAATCCTAACCCGTACACTCACACTAACCCACGCCCTCACACGTACGCTACCCCTAAAGCGTTGTCGTACCCTCACCTGGACCCTAAACCATCCCCGTCTCTTAACCCTATCCTTAGCCCGAACCCTAACCCTAACCCTTCCGCGAAGCGTTCCCCTCACCCGTCCCCTAATCCTAACTCGTACGCTCACACTAACCCACGCCCTCACACGTACACTCCCCCTAAAGCGTTGTCGTACCCTCACCTTGACCCTAAACCGTCCCCGTCCCCTAAACCTAACCCTAGCCCGAACCCTAACCCTAACCCTTCCCCGAAGCCTTCCCCTCACCCGTCCGCTAATCCTAACCCGTACGCTCAGCCTAACCCGCGCCCTCACACGTACGCTCCCCCTAAACCGTTGTCGTAAACTCACCTGGACCCTAAAGTGTCCCCGTCCCCTAACCCTAACCCTAGCCCGAACCCTAACCCTAACCCTTCCCCGAAGCCTACCCCTCAGCCGTCCCCTAAATCTAACCCGTACGCTCACACTAACCCACGCCCTCACACGTTCACTCCCCCTAAACCGTTGTCGTACCCTCACCGTGACCCTAAACCGTCCCCGTACCCTAACACTAACCCTAGCCCGAACCCTAACCCTAACCCTTCCCCGAAGCCTTCCCCTCACCCGTCCTCTAATCCTAACCCGTACGCTAACGCTAACCCACACCCTCACATGTACGCTCCCCCAAAGCATTGTCGTACCCTCACCTGGACACTAAACCGTCCCCGTCTCCTAACTCTAACCCTATCGCGAACCCTAACCCTAACCCTTCCCCGAAGCCTGACTCTCACCCGTCGCCTAATCCTAACCTGTACGCTCTCGCTAAACAGCGCCCTCACACGTACGCTCCCCCTAAAGCATTGTCGTACCCTCACCTGGACCCTAAACCGTCCCCATCCCCTAACCCTAACCCTAGCCCGAACCCTAACCCTAACACTTTCCCGAAACCTTCCACTCACCTGTCCCCTAATCCTAACCCGTACGCTCACACTAACCCGCGCCCTCACACGTACGCTCCCCCTGAAGCGTTGTCGTACCCTCATCTGGACCCTAAACCATCCCCGTACCCTAACCCTAACCCTAGCCCGAAACCTAACCCTAACCCTTCCCCAAAGCCTTCCCCTCACCTGTCCCCTAATCCTAACCCGTATGATCACACTAACCCGCGCCCTCAGACGTACACTTCCCCTAAATCGTTGTCGTACCCTCACCTGGAACCTAAACCGTCCCCGTCCCCTAACCCTAACCCTAGCCCGAAACCTAACACTTCCCCGAAGCCTTCCCCTCACCCGTCCCCTAATCCTAACCCGTACGCTCACACTAACCCGCGCCCTAACACGTACGCTCCCCCTAAACCATTGTCGTACCCTCCCCTGGACGCTATACCATCCCCGTCCCCTAACCCTAACCCTAGCCTGAACCGTAACCCTAACCCTTCCCCGAAGCCTTCGCCTCACCCGTCCCCTAATCCTTACCCGTACGCTCACACTAACCAGCACCCTCACACGTACGCTCCCCCTAAAGGGTTGTCGTACCCTCACCTGGACCCTAAACCGTCCCCGTCCCCTAACCCTAACCCTAGCCCGAACCGTAACCCTAACCCTTCCCCGAAGACTTCACCTCACCCGTCCCCTAATCCTAACCCGTACGCTCACACTAACACGCGCCCTCACACGTACACTCCCCCTAAACAATTGTCGTACCCTCACCTGGACCCTAAACCGTCCCCGTCCCCTAACCCTAACCCTAGCCCAAACCCTAACCCTAACACTTCCCCGAAGCCTTCCCCTCACCCGTCTCCTAATCCTAACCCGTACGCTCAAACTAACCCAGGGCCTCACACGTACGCTCCCCCTAAAGCGTTGTCGTACTCTCATCTGGACCCTAAACCATCCCCTTCCCCTAACCCTAACCCTAGACCGAAACCTAAGCCTAACCCTTCCCCGAAGCCTTTCCCAACACGTCCCCTAATCCTAACCCGTACGCTAACGCTAATCAGCGCCCTCACACGTATGCTAAACCTAAAGCATTGTCGTACCCTCACCTGGACCCTAAACCGTCACCATCCCCTAAACCTCACCCTAGCCCGAACCCTAACCCTTACGATTCCCCGAAGCCTGACACTCACCCGTCCCCTAATCCTAATCCGTACGCTAACACTAACACGCGCCCTGACACGTACGCTCCATCTAAAGCGTTGTCGTACCCTCACCTGGACCCTAAACCGTCCCCGTCCCCTAACCCTAACCGTAGCCCGAACCCTAACCCTAACACTTCCCCGAAGCCTTCCCCTCACCCGTCCCCGAATCCTATCCCGTAAGGTCACTCTAACCCGCGCCCTCACACGTTCGCTCCCCCTAAACCGCTGACGTACCCTCACCTGGACCCTAAACCGTCCCCGTCCTCTAACCCTAACCCTAGCCCGAACCCTAACCCTAACCCTTCCCTGAAGCCTTGCCCTCACCCGTCCCCTAATTCTAACCCTTACGCTCACACTACCCCGCGCCCTCACATGTACCCTCCCCCTAAAGCGTTGTCATACCCTCACCTGGACCCTAAAGCGTCCCCGTCCCCTAACCGTAACCCTAGCCCGAAACCTAACCGTAATTCTTCCCCGAAGCCTTCCCGTCACCCGTCCCCTAATCCTAACCCGTACGCTCACACTAACCCGCACCCACACACATACGCTCCCCCTAAAGTGTTGTCGTACCCTCACCTGGACCCTAAACCGTCCCTGTACCCTAACCCTTACCCTAGCCCGAACCCTAAACCTAACCCTTCCCCGAAACCTTCCCCTCACCCCTCCCCTAATCCTAACCCGTACGCTCACACTAACCCACGCCCTCACACGTACGCTCCCCCGAAACCGTTGTCGTACCCTCACCTGGACCCTAAACCCTCCCCGTCCCCTAACCCTAACCCTAGCCCAAACCCTAAACCTAACCCTTCCCCGAAGCCTTCCTCTCACCCGTCCCCTAATCCTAACCGTACGGTGACACTAACCCATGCCCTCACACGTACGCTCCCCCTAAACCGTTGTCGTACCCTCACCTGGACCCTAAACCCTCCCCGTCCCCTAACCCTAACCCTAGCCCGAACCCTCACCCTAACTCTTCCACGAAGTCTTCCCCTCACCCGTCCCCTAATCCTAACCCGTACGTGCACACTAACCCGCGCCCACACACGTATGCTCCCCCTAAAGCGTTGTCGTACCCTCACCTGGACCCTAAACCGTCCCCATCCCCTAACCCTAACCCGAGACCGATCCCTAACCCTAACACTTCCCCGAAGCCTTCCCCTCACACATCCCCTAATCCTAACCCGTACGCTCACACTAACCCGTGCCCTCACACGTACGCTACCCCTAAAGTGTTGTCATACCCTCACCTGGACCCTAAACCGTCCCCGTCCCCTAACCCCAACCCTAGCCCGAACCCTAACCCTAAGCCTTCCCCGAAGCCTTCCCCTCACCCGTCCCCTAATCCTTACCAGTACGCTCACACTAACCCGCGCCCTCACACGTACGCTCCCCCTAAACCGTTGTCCTACCCTCACTTGGACCCTAAACCGTCCCCGTCCCCTAACCCTAACCCTAGCCCGAACCCTAACCCTAACCCTTCCCCGAAGCCTTCCCCTCACCCGTCCCCTAATCCTAACCCGTATGCTCACACTAACCCGCGCCGTCACATGTACGCTCGCCCTAAAGCATTGTCGTACCCTCACCTGGACCCTAAACCGTCCCCGTCTCTTAACCCTATACTTAGCCCGAACCCTAACCCTAACACTTCCGCGAAGCCTTCCCCTCACCCGTCCTCTAATCCTAACCCGTATGCTAAATCTAACCCACACCCTCACATGTACGCTCCACCAAAGTGTTGTCGTACCCTCACCTGGACACTAAACCGTCCCCGTCTCCTAACTCTAACCCTACCGCGAACCCTAACCCTAACCCTTCCCCGAAGCCTGACTGTCAACCGTCGCCTAATCCTAACCAGTACGCTCTCGCTAAACCGCGCCCTCACACGTACGCTCCCCCTAAAGCATTGTCGTACCCTCACCAGGACCCTAAACCGTCCCCGTCCCCTAACCCTAACCCTAGCCCGAACCCTAACCCTAACCCTTCCCCAACCCGTCCCCTAATCCTAAACTGTACGCTCACACTAAACCACGCCCTCACATAAACGCTCCCCCTAAAGCGTTGTCGTACCCTCACTTGGACCCTAAACCGTCCCCGTCCCGTAACCCTAACCGTAGCCCGAACCCTAAACCTAACCCCTCCCCGAAGCCTTCCCCTCTCCCGTCCCCTAAATCTAACCCTTACGCTCACACTCACCCGCGCCCTCACACGTACACTCCCCCTAAAGCGTTGTCGTACCCTCACCTTGACCCTAAACCGTCCCCGTCCCCTAAACGTAACCCTAGCCCGA